>NW_024365381.1:16870969-16982413 GCF_014805655.1 Passer montanus
CCAGGGCGGGCCGTGAGGGCTGCGGGCCGGGGCGCCGCGGCGGGACCCTGCCGGGGGATGTGCCCTTGTGAAACAAATGAGTAATGGAGTTAATCCGGTAATAACCGAGGGGAGCGAGCAATAAAGGCTTCGCTCGTTAAAGAATTGGGAAATTAGAGCAAAACCGAGCGGTGCTCTGAGGCACAGGGGCATTCCGGGGATGGACAAGCAGCCTGGATCTCCGTGAGGCTGGAGTCCTTCACTGGGAGAGACGCTTGCTGTTTATTGTAGGGGGTTTTTCATTTTTTTGAGGAGTAACTTCCCTCTTGACTTCTTTACACGAGAAAATTCAGTTTTATTGAATGTCGTGCTTTCTTGCATCAACGCCTTGAAAATACCATTCAATAGGAGTATCCAGGTTTTTAACAGCAAATAAAATTGTGCTGATTTTTGAAGACAGAGCATTACTTTTTTCTCTCTTTTCCCAACATATTTCCAACTCAGATCTACTTTTCTCCTTTTTTCGCTCTTGATACAGACAGCATTAAGTAACCCCTGACCAGCTTTGGGCTGCTGCTTCCCCTGGCACCACAGCAGCTCCCTCGCCAGCCTCCGGGCCTGGCAGTGGGGCTGCCGGGAGGAACACGCACAGGTGGGAGCAGCGACTTGTTCTGCGGCATAACCTGCGAGCAGGGAGGAGGAAAATTGCCCAGGTGTGTGGTTATGATCACCACGGTTGCAGGCAGCTCCTGGGATCAGCTGCAAATATTTTGGGTGTGCCAAGATGTAAGGAAAAGCAGGAAGAAAGAAATGGATAGTAGCATTGCTAGAAAGCAAAATGGCTTTTTGGTTTCTGTTAGCTTGAGTAAAAAAAAAAATTGAGTATAAAAAAATTATAATTGTTCCACTTTTATTTCTTAAACATCACCTGCTGTGTTCTCTCTCTGGTCAAAACATCTTTAATGACAAGCAATAACAAGGAGTCAGTAGGAACTTCAATTTAAAGAGGCTTTAAGCGGCAAATTCCATGCTTGGATGTTCACCTGTGGAGCATTTTAAAAACATTTCAGCGCTTTTTACCTGCTTGTGCTCATATTTACTGAGAAAATATGGTGAAGGTCTCCTGCAGAAAGAGGCACTATACCCAAATGTACAGTGGTGGAGTGACCTCATTGCTTGGAGGGAAATTAAAAAAAAAAACTTTCACAAAAAAAAAAATTCACAAAAGAAATCCCTAAAACAACAAAAACCTCCTAGCAGTAGACCTTTGTCCTTACTTTAAGCTCCAGTTTATTGTTTGAAGTGGGATTTTCAGTCACTCGATGGACATTTCAATACATTTTTAATTCTCTTATCAGTTCACAAACCTTCCCATACTTGGCCAATTAAATTATTTGGAAACGTAACCATAATAAAATAAATATTTGGCTCTTTCTGCAATATGTCAAAGTATATTTGCAAATGAAAACATTCTTTCCATTGCAGCACTTAAGGCAGAAAGAGCTACTATTTCACAAACTTTAAGAAACACAGATTGCTAGAATATGAAGGTATGAAATGTTGTACCATAAAATTCCTGATAAAACTGGCACAGCATGACAAATTTCTTCATGCAGAACATTCCTCAAACCAATGATATGTATCCAGCCTTCTAACATGTTTAAAACATTCAATATTGCCTTATTTTTCCAGAGGAAGTGGCTCATTCATGTTAAAGTAGCCTCGTTTTCTAAAATCAAAGTGTGAACTCAACCATCAAAAAGCAAACATATGACTGACAGTAATCCCTTTCTATTGTGGCCATTTTGTCATGGTACATTTTTAGATGAGTTACATTTATGACCAACAAATCTTTCTGCTCTCTGTTGTAGCCTCCTCCTGTGGATGCATTATTCTAGAAACTGCCACACAGGCAAGTTCAGATCTAATTATAAACCCCCCTCAGAGATCCTTTAGTGCCTCAGTGCGTTATGAAATAAAATGCTACAGAGCTGCTGTGAGTCTCTTCACAATCCCCAGCTTTTTTTTAAAGCACTTAAACGTGCAGTGGGGCAATTTCCCTTGAGTGTGCAACGTAACTTAGAGCAGAGGGAAAGCATTTGAAGATCCTTTCAGCTGCAGGTTAGGAAATAACAGTCTTGCAGGGACATGCCTTAATATTTCCACATAGTGGAGGCTAACAAAATTAAATGCTTCCTGTAATTCAAAAACCCTGAACAGAGGCGAAGGAGAGATTGATAACTTGTTACACAACTTTCCAGATGAAGCGATGACCTATTTTAGCTTAATCTGCTGTGTTGGGCGTTGTGGGAGCTCGGCAGTCAGCTGGAGGCAGGTGTTTGTTCTCACTACTGCCAGCCCAAAGACACACGGGTGTATCCCCAAAGGAAACACTAATATCAGCTGCCAACCCCGACACACCGACAAAATTCAAACCATTTTGTTCGTGTGATAAAAGATGTCTTTTATCTTTCCGAATATCCCTAATGCAGTTTTATCGCTGTCTTGAAAGTGATGAAGAGAGCAATGAATTATTCAGCTTTCAGTTCTGTTTTAGCAAAAGAGCAATGGAAACCTTTGGATGTCTCAATAGGCTGAGACAGCAAAGGCCATTGAAGAAACTATGCCTTTTCCCACCAAATTTCTAATTTTTTCCCAACTGACAAAGTTCAGAGAGTGTTAGCAGTAGTCAATTCCTGCCACACCAAAATGTATCTTTTATCTGTGGTAAATGGCAGAAAGCAACACTAATTTGCTTTCTCCATGAAACAATGTGTATGAATGTGTATGAATTACGTAATTAGACCTTTTTTTTACTGCTTCTGCGTCAGCTGCTGTGGCATTTTTGCATTTTCTTCTTTTGGACAATAAAAAGTTGAAACAATGTTCCTCTTAAAAACTATTCTAGACTTACTTTTATGTTCTAATCCTTTTGCATTCTGCCTTGCACCTGGCAATCCACTACAAGCTACTGGGAAAATGCTATAAAAATTACAAATGCTTTACAATGCTAATCAGTGTTTTTACTAACCATGCAAAATTATCCATCCACCACTTCTAGAAAGTGCAAGGCCACTCCTTTTAAGGGGCTATATTTGAACTCATTGCTGGGATATAACTCTCACAGTCATCACTATGATCACAATCCAGATAAAAATACTATTCAACCAACTAAAAATAAATCAGTGGCTAAACAGCCATAAATCAGCATTGCACTGCTTTGTCTGTCCTGTAATCTGTCCCAGAGATGACATGTACTCTGTGCTGGCCATATAGCTAAAATATATAGCATTTGGGTAAGAGGCATGGAACAAAACAACTTTAGATATCAAGAATCATTTAGAGTTGAATCCTTTGATGAGAAAAACTGTTGTTACAGTATATTTATATGTATCTGCTTCCATTTCACCCAGTGACTAAAGTTACTCCTACAAAGTACTTCAAAATCCTGCATGGATGTGAATTGCTTGAAATCAGGTGTATGGGGCTCAATCTAAATTATGAGTTCATTTAGGGAAACAAAACATCCTTCATCAAAGACAGCTCAGATTCAATCACAAACAAACCATGCTGAGGAAGCGAGCATTCATGATTCTTCTCTCATCTCTCCTCAGAGCTTTTCCTGCTGCCAGGCAGGTTTTCAGCTTTTAAGTAGTAGCCTGACAGCCCTCCCATCTTTTGGAAACCTCCCACTTCACTTCCCAGCAACTTTCACCTACTGCCTTCCTGGAGCTCGAGGGAAGCCCATATCCTTTTCCATTCCCAATGAATGGCTCCAGGCAAAGCCCTGCTTCTCCCACAGCCCCAGCAGCATGAACCATATCCAGCAGAGGTCTGCTGCCTTTCCTGCTCACCAGCAACAGTGCTGGGATTAACTTTTCCAGCACAGCAAACACCGATACAGAGTTCACCTAGAAACACCCAACCTCTGCAAGAAGGAGCTGTCTTGTTGCCTCCTCTCAAGATCCAGCCCTGTCCTCCTCTGACCTTTGTGATAAACATGCCTCTGCTCAGGGAGGGTACTGTTTGCACAGGCTTTCAAGAATCTCTACAAAAGAGGTTTTGTTACCTAAGCCACAACTGTAAAAAAATAGAGGCTTAGGATATTGTCTTGTCTCAATAGGCAAATTCTCCAGTGTTAAGTCATACTATTATTTTTCTTTCAGTTGTGAATCACAGTGCAGGCTCAAAACAACAAGAGAGTACATTTGCACAAGAGAGCACATTTAATGTTTGGGGCATAACATTATCGTTACTTTTTCTTAAAAGACTGCAGCTGAGTTCCATCTGATTAAACGCTTATCTCTGCATCTCATGGGCCATGGGGGCTGCATTCCCTTTCCAAGCAAAGGGGAGAAATAAGTTATTCTAGAGAGGTCTCCTCATCCCAAACCAGACATCTAAATCTGGTTAGATAAATCTCACTCCAGGTTTCATCAAACTGAATTTATGCTGAAATCAAGGTCTAATCAGCAGTTACCTTGTGTATTAATGCTCTGCACGAGTCTGCCTGTGCTGTCAGTCAGACAGCTGTCCTTACCCAGTGTACAGCAGCTTAAATAACACGTGGTTGGCCAGGTGCACCTCCTTGCAGCTCAGCTCAAGTCCTCACTCACCTTGTCCCTAAAAACTGATGGGGACCCCCAGGCCAGCTTCCAGACCAGCTCCTCCACTGCCCTCTGTCTGATAAAACTAGAGATGGATATGGCATAGGACAATGGAGAAGTCCACAGCAGAAGGACAGGATATATTTAGTCCAACGCCAAGCAACTATGAGTTAGACCTAACCAGAGGCCCTCAGAAGAAGACTCACAATCCTTTTTAAAACACGCACTCATTTTTAAAAATCTGGATCTTTCTGCTAGCCATATAAATTTCAATGCTTTTTAATATCGCTGAACTCTTTAATCAGATGTTTTCCAGAGCTGCTGGCCAACATCTGTAAAGGTATTTCCTTAGAATCAGTTTCAGATTTTGATAACTGCAAGCTTGTCACAGAACCTATCCTCCAGTTGTACCTGATGGGAACATAGGCGATTTCACTCTCAAGAAAGGTGTCTGCCTAAGCTGCGAGGAGACAGCAACTGAGGGAAATAGATAAGGAAAAGTACCAGGTTAGCCACCAGGAAAGGCTTGAGTGTCAGTGTGTCTGAGGGTAACTCTTCCAAATGATTCCCAGTTAAGACAAGCTGTGACTTCTGTGGTATTTTTAAAAGAAAAATTCTGAACTGAATTCTTAATGTAACCATCCAGAGAGACTTTCACATGTCAAAAGTAATGTGAAAAATACTCAGGAATTAAAAATGTAAACACTCTTGTGTAGGCTTTGCATGTGATAGCAAGAAGCTTTTATTGTGTAGGAAGCCTGAAGTCTTTTTAGTGTTCTACGACAGTGATGATTAAATGTCAGAACGTTTTGTTACTGGAGGCTGTCTTTCTTCAATGCCTAATTTTAATTATTTTTTAACTTTTCAGAGATTTAGCATTTTTATCTGTCTGTTCTTAGATCTTTCCTTCTTATAGATAGAAAGTGCAAGAACACTGGGGAGGAAACACCAAGACAATAGAGAGCTCGAATTTCTAATTTGAAACACAAAACTAATCTCAGCTGTAGCTATGCAGCCATGATTTCTGAATTATATTATCCTCATATCACCTGGTAAGAATAAAACAGGACATCTATGCACAGCAACACTATCTGTTTCAAAGATATCTTCATGCTAGATTTCATAGAGAATATCAAGCCAGGTTCCCCACTGAAGAGAACGCTTAATGAGTTCTTCCAGACTGACATAGTTTTTTTCAACTCAGAGCAACCTTGCTGATTATTTGAAGACTAACATGAAGAACATTCCTTCCTGCAACTCATCAGAATGGCCAGCATCTAGCAAACAGCATGATGAATATTAGCTCTTGTATATCCACAGCAGCGCAGCTGAATGCTGCTCAAGTCCCCAGTTCTTGTGAGGAGGCTTGGCAGCAAAGGCAGCAGTTAGATGGGATGTTTATTGGATGTCTTCCACCAGCTGCACTGCGTGGTGGCTTGACTGTTAGATTATAAATATTTCCCCTTGTGAAAAAAGGAAGTTGGCTGGATGAACACTGATTCAGCAGGACATATTCATAGCCTCGGCAGAGATTGGTGTGTAAGAAAGCAGGAATGGGAAGCATTGAATTAGGCCTGGGAAGTCCCCTCTCTCCACAGGCACATGAGCAGAGCACTTATCTCTGGAAGCTAGTCAGCATGGCACGTGGGCAATAGGAATATTAATAACTCCTCTACAGCAAGATTTCTGGGGGCAGGATGGCTCACCCAAACCACAGCCTCCGTGGCCACTTGGTGCAGATGGGCAACTTCTGCATTGAGGAGTTCCTTCTGCAAAGGCACGGTGAGCTGCTGGGCTGGGTGGGGGTGCAGGAGGCACCCCAAAACCCAGGGAAGAGGTACTTTGGAGATACTGCTTTGCTCACTGTTGAACAAGCCACCAAGCAATGCACCCAAGGCCGGTGGGCCATGGAGCCTTGCCAGTGTGCCTGTCTCAGTGAGCACCAAAGACCTGGCTGGCCATTGCAGTGTCTGGTACAGAGAGTATCAGTTTGCAGGCCTTTTGGAGAGCTGCACAAGGAGTGCATTCTAGCTGGAGGGAATGGAAAAACACACAGTGAAGATGGATAGGATGTGTATTCACAGGTTCTCATCCATGCTGCAGCATGGCTATGAAGACTGATGAGGATCAAGTGGTCAGAGCAAAGTGGAAATTTCCTTTGCCCTGCAGAAGCCTTCCCCAGAGGTGTCAGATTGGTGAGATAGCTCTGGAGTTTGTCTCCGTGCTGGCTTTGTGCAAGTGGCTCTGACTCACCAGGGCAATTCTGGACTAGGGGGTTTTCCAGGAGGCAGGGGCTGAAATCCCCAGGGATGTTGGTCTAGACAGGGTGCTCTTCCCTTTGACCTCATTGAGGGCCTCAGCTTCCTCTTTATGGAAGTAACACCAGCTGTCAGGACAGGTTATTTTGAGCTACAGAACAGTTATGAAAGAGGAATATGCTGAGGGTTTGAGGAAAAAGATGCTCCTGTTATAAGTATCCTTTTCAGACCACAGTTGTGCCAGGATACTCATTGCTGCTGCTCACAGGAAACGATTTTTATTCCTGACATCTAAAGAGACTCAAACAGCCTGAGAATGGCTCTTTGCCTGACACTGGGCGAGAGCTCCTAGAACGATCTCCATTTCCCCGAGGATAATCAGAGGGAAATCCCAGTCATTAAGTCTTCTGTCAAGTGTTGACGTAAGAGGGATTGCAAATTAATCCTGCTTCCCATTCATCTCATCCCAGCAGAGATCCCGGTAGTAAAACCAGTCCTCCAACAGCCTCAGGGAAATCCCAGACCATATCACAATGCTCTCCTGCCTTTTCCTGCAACAAATATACCCTGATATTTCATGTGCATGTGTTACATCTTCCAATCCTCAAGAGCTGATTTGTAGGAGAAAGCACAGACAAGGTGTGAGTGCAGTGGAAGCACAAAAGGCTTACAATATTCTGGGCCATAGAGATGTGTGACCCTCTCTCCACTTTCGCAGCAGCTGGTCCCTGGCTGCCTCACCTGCCTTTGGTGTCTCATAACTCTTCAGCAACAGCCAGCCTGGCCTGAGCAGGGCTGACTTGTGGCTTGTGGGGAAAGAACAGGTTTTGTGGCCCTCCTGGCCTGTCCCATCCTTGCTGGCCCTTTCCACTTCTGTCTACTCTGCTCTCTCAGAGGCTTTATGCTACAAATACACAATTTCAGTGGAACCAAAGAATCTGGCAGCCTGGGCTGACAGAAGATGAATTCCCCCCTGCCTAGTGGCACGAAGCACCAGGAGCTCTGCCTGCACGTAGGGTGATTGTCATGGGCAGCATTGGCATTGCAGGGGCATGAGGCTGCACTGAGTTGTGCATTGAGGAGTTTGTGGCTGGGGAAGTCACACAGACCTTGGTACCAACCGAGGGAAGCTGGATTTTGCTGTACAGTCCTTTGATTCCCAGACACACTTTCTGAACTGCCTCACTGAATACTCAACACCAGTCTGTGCCACTTGAGGCACTCCATATCCCATTGCCTTGTCATGGGCCAAAGGAGAAAGAGATAACAGAAGACACAGGGGACACACCAGGTGTTCTGCACCATATGGTTAACATTTGGATTGCAGCAAGGCAATTCCCCAGAAACCAGCGAGATAACAGTCATCAATGGGTACTCAGTGAACAATGTCCCCAAGGATATGCAAGCAACTAGCAGCTGGCCTTGCCAGGCTGAGGGCAGGACTGAGTGAGGAGGGACATCACCATGTCACACAGATGTTCCTCCTCTTATCCAGCCACTTCATTCCTGTTGAGCTTTCACCTCCAGGAACTCATGGGGAAGAAGAACAGGCTTCATTTGTTCTGAGTGGTCTGGGGTTTGGGGGTTTTTTTGGGGTTTTTTTGAGCCCAGCATGAGGAACTGCTCCTGTGGCTGCCCCACTCACCTCTTGCCATGCTGCTATATATATATATATATATCAGTGATTCCTGTCTCCAGGATCTGTCTGGGATCCGAGCCACCTCTCCAAAAGGAGACGTATTCAGCACTGTCATATGACAGAGATGGAGGGAGAAAGTGGCAGAGGTCCAGGGGACACAGCATATATTACCTTCTCAAGCAGACACATGGCCCTCAGGGTAGGAAAACAGTTTTTGTCCTTTTTATTTTTTCTTTTTTTTTTTTTTCTTTGTTGCTGTTGTTTTCCCATAAATGAGGAAAAACACAGCAATTTTCTCCAGGGTTCTTGTTATGTGTAGTGTATGACAGTGTATTAACTTGCTCCCCTTCACAAGTCTTACATGTCAGCTGAATGAGGATGGAGAATATTAGTCCCAGAATTCAGCATGGAACACCAAACCCCCCATACAGACACAAAGACATCAGGTAAAGTTGTGCCCAAAGTCACGGAGAAGAGCAATGTCACAGAATAACAGATTACCACATCCCTGGCTCCTCTCCTCTGTTCAGACTAGTAAATCAGGCAAAAAATATCAAAGCCAATACATTCAAAAGAGAAGTTAGACACTTTCATCTGTGTGTGCTTTGGACAATGACACTATTACTTTTACCTAGTAATCAGGAGCTTTGAGCAATTGAGATTTCTCATGTCAGGAGGGAAAGTCTCAGACCTAATCTATGTGTCTATACAGGAGTGTGAGTGACTGTTTTCCGCCTTCTTTCTAGGCTTTTCCCTTGGCTTTATTTTCCTGTTATTTTTTCTTTCTTAAAGGGTCTGAGTCTCAACACAGTGTTTTCGGAGTCAGCTTTTCACCTCCTTTCAGTACTACACAGGCTATGGCTCTACCAGGTTGCAAAGTCAGCAGACAAGGGGAGCTGGCCAGCTCTGCAGGTCACCTCCCAGGGGACAGCAGTAGCTCCACGTTCCAGCCCACAGAAACAAGTTTGCTAGAAAGCTCTGGCAGAAGTATTCCTGTTCCAGTACTGCTCTGCTCGGGAGTTTGGCCTCAGGCACGGTGAATCCAGAGCCTCCAGAGAGGCCCCACTCCGGCCACGGTGGTGTCCATGCTGGAAAAGCGAGGGTCAGCGCAGCGCTGAAGCCCAGCTTGCGTGTGAGCGCTCAGCCTGCATTCCCAAAAGGCAGCGATGAGGCATGGAGCCGTCCCCGTGAGCCTTCGGCAGCCGTGCTCCCCCCTGCCGCCTCCTCTTCCACACATCTATCCCCTGCGGCCACACACCAGCCTTGCTGACAGATCTTACTTGAAAGCTCTGGCAGGCTGTGCCACTAATGGCAGAGCCCTGAGCCGGCTCCCTCCGTCTCCCTGGAGTCCCTGCGCAGACGTAGGTGCACGTCACGGCCTGCTCTAATTTTATCCGTGTTTGATGGAAGAGACGAACTGAGCAGCAGGGAGGCAGCTATTTTGGTTTTCTCTGTGGCGGTGGGTTATATAAAGCATCTTGCCATGACCCGCGTCGCTTGGGAGCTGCTTTGCTTTCAGCCGCTACAAACCAGAGGCTCGGACGCTCGCTGCCGGCAGCCGAGACCTCCGTGCGGCTGCGTGGGCCAGGTGTGCCGTGTGTGTGTGTGTGCCGTGTGGTGTGTGCCGTGTGTGTGTGTGTGCCTGCGGAGACAGAGAGCGTGTCAACGAGATTCAGGAGCGACCTGATGTATAGGGAGAGCCCGGCTGTGCCCCTTGCCGTGCCATGTGACATACACCCAGGGGTTTCAGCCCTTCCAGCCCAGCACATCACACGCGCTCCGCCAGCAGCACAGCGGGCGCGGGCAGCAGCGGCGGCGGGGCGGGCTCGGCCGGCCCCCGCAGAGCACTGCCGCTCTCATCTCACCCGGGCAGGAGGAGCGGCTCCATTAGGTGGCAGCAGCAGCAGCAGCAGCCACAGCAGGATGTCACTGCTCTGCCGGTGGAACCTGTGCGGGTGTGCAGGAGGCCCGCGGGGCCACAGAGGTGCCTGGCGGAGCCAGGCAAGCACTGGCACTGGGTGCTGGGCAGATTGCTACCATGGGCTGCTGGAGATGTGGGGGGCTCTTGCCCTAGCTGCCTGTGGTTCCTGGTACTCTGGGGTGCCTCTGTGTGGCACAGACAGTGGCCGAGGCGCTGTGCCGCCCCAGGGCCGCTGCCCGGGCTGCCCTCCCGCACGTAAGGCACTGCGGGGCGAGCAGCCGCTGGGGATCCCGGCTGCCCGCAGCGCCCGGCCTCGCGCAAGGCCATTTCCCTACTGCGGGCAGCGGGGGCATTACGCAGGGCTTCTCGCCCCTGTGGGCCTGTGGCTGCTCCACGCCTGGCCCTCGCGGGTGCTGTATTCGTCAGCGATGCTCTGGTGCTTGGTCCCAGGCTAGCGAGGCAGGGCAGCAAGCTTTGGGCTTGCCGGCTTGGGAATTTTTGGCAAGAGGCGGCATGACCAGGACTCCTTTCTGTGTCTGACATAAGAAGAGTCTGCCAACAACTGGGCAAAGTGCTAGAGCCCGCTGCCTGGAGGGAGTTTTGGGGAATGTCTCTTGCTTTTGTTTCTTGTACAAGCAAGCAAATTTAATAGCACAAGTTAAAGTAATTAGGACGCGTCACGATGTTGATTGGCACCTCCCTGCTTCTCCGGGCTCTGGGTCCTGCTTACCCTGTGCTCAGCTCTCCTGCTGACTCATGTCAAAGCCGCCTTCTCCCTAATGACCAGGGGTCAGGCTAGGACCCAGCCTGCTCCGTGGCTCTCCTCGCTCCCACGCAGTTCCCGCTGGGCCTCCCGCCGTGGCACCGGCAGGACGCACCCACTTCCTAAAGAGTCACCTCCTGGGAACACCGCCGAGCCTCTGCGGTGGCCACGGCATCCGACTCCCTCCCCCTCCGGGCATGTGCCTGCCTGAATGCCCATACCTTCTGTCTGGCTGCTCCCGAGGAGGCACTGCGGGGTGAGGGATAACCCGCAGGACAAGGGGGCTCTGGTCCATGTGCAACCACCACCCACCCGCCCAATCTGCAGCTGGTTGGGGTGGGAGAACTACATCCTTGGGATGTTCCCAACAGGACCCATATCTGTCTTCCTCATGCATCCCGCACTGGCGCCAGGAGCCGCAGCCCCCTCAGCACACCACCGCATCCCCTGTGCTGGCACGATCCCCGGGGAAAGCGGCGGGCGCAAAAGGCATGCCGGAGGAGGGCCGGCCCGGGGAAAGCGGCGGGCGCAAAAGGCATGCCGGAGGAGGGCCGGCTGTGCGTGCAGGAGCGTGCATATGTGCACGTCAGGGAGAAGGAAGCGGGGTTGTGAGTGCTGGAGGCGTTCTGAGCGCCAGGCACAGGCTGACAGGCAAGGGCTGCCGCTCCCGTAGGAAGATAAACTGTTTCACAACAGTCACGATCGCAGTGAGTAGCTCACTCCGGAGTGCTCCTTCTTGCTAGGGAGGGAGAGGATAATCAGAGCCGAGAGGAGGAGTGTAGGATACGGGGGAGCATCCCAAGGATTATGCGAGTGTGCGTGCAGGGAGAGTATTTGTGCGGAGAGTGCAGCAGCTCTGTGAGCCCCTACACGTGGGGTGCGGACACAGGAGAGGAGTAATGCTATTGCACAGTAATGCAGTAACACAGCCCCCTCCAGTACTGATGTGGAATGCTGCCCAGGGGCAAAGGTCACTAAACCTGCCAGAACTGGCACCAGAGCAAACAAGAAATGCATGAAGAAACTAAAATACTTCAGGGAGTGAAAATATTATAGACTTGGAATATACTGAAATGGGAGAGCAGCCAACTAGCCTGCTCTCAGTTCTGCAAAGAAGTGCAAATATATTCAAATATTGTGTGAAAAGGACAAGTACTCCTGCAGGAGCTCAGCTCCAGCTCTCCTTTCCTAGTGCAGCAATTCAGTAAAGATGTGTCCCAGGCTTTGCTGATAACTGGAGCCCTGTCAGCTTGAAGTTGCCTCTGTGGCCATGCTTACACTTTTTTGGTGCGGAGGCTGTTTGAAGTGGTGTAAGCAATACCAACTCCACAGCGCTCACTCAGATCCTCCCTGTTTTGCCAGCACAACACTAAACACGACTGCCTGGCAAACCAGATCCGGGAGCTGTTCTGGCAGAGGAGCCATCATCTTTTGTCTTTGTGGGGTTAGTCGTCTCCCAGCACAGCTCATTGCGAGGCTCCTGAGCAGCACTGGGCACCCCGGCTTGGCTCGGAAGGTGCTGGCTGTGCCTCCCAGGTTTGAATCAGCTGATATAGAGGGAGTGGGGCAGCTGCCAGCACCACACCCTGTTTCGTGCCAGCACAGGCGAGTGCCCATCCACCCAAGTTGCAGCTCTGCAGCAATGCACACCGAGCTGCCATGGGCTGGCTTTTCCTATTCCTCCTGGCACGGGACCATGGGAGCCTTCTCCATGCACTGGCTGACTCCTGACTCTGCTCTCAATCAGTTCACCATGATAAAATGGCAGAGGACAGATTGACAAAGGACAGCAAAGAGTTTTCTCTTGGGCTAGCACAAGAGGGAAACTTCCCACCCCACAGCTGAGAACTGGACCTGGCAAGGAGTGGGAATGGGGTCCCTGGGTGGCAAAGGTACCCCGACAGTTCAGCCCATGGCAAGGCTGAGCAGCAAGCGGCCTGAGCTGACCTTCAACCTGCTGAAATAAAGTGTTCTGTTTCCATCCAGGTCAGCTCTCTGAACTGGCTTGTCACATGTCTACGTGTTTCTGTGTCTAGTGCAAAGAAATTAAATACATGACTTGAGCAGGAGGGGACTCGGACCACTATAGGGCTACATTGCCCCCCCCACCCCAATCTCTGGTGTCCAGCTGCTTGCTCTTGTTCCACAGCATCACTCAGCTGGGCCTGTGTGACACAGGGCAGGATTTGGGATGGATCAGCAGGGGCAGGGTTGGGCAGACACGCTTCTGGATGTTGAACTCTGTCCTCTGCTCTGCTGGTCCTTCCCTGTCCTCTGCCCCACTGCTCCCTCCCTTCCTGCAGGGAGTAGTAGACAGGGTGGCAACCCAATCGCAGCCCTGGCTGGCAGCACAGGGCACTGAAAATAGCCAGTTGATTGAGAAGAGGCATGAGCAAATGAGGATGACACTGGGCTAATTGGGCTCTGTGACTCCCTGCAGCCCAGGAGCTGTGAGTGCCTGTGCTAGCAGCACTGCCGCCTGTGCCCTAGGATGGCATGGGGCCAGAGGGCTGGCAGCCTGTTTTGGCACAAGGGAAGCAGCAAGAATAATTGGAGCAATTAGTGACATTTCTCCTTTCTTCATGTGTTAACGTGAAACATGGAGGAGAAGCCCTCACCACAGGCACCAGCTGCCTGGGTGCATCAGAACATCCCCCTGTGCGGTGTCACTAGCAGGCACTGCCCGGGGCAAAGGCTGTGCGAGGATACCTGTCCTGGTGGGACATCCCTCCGGCCGCGGTGGGTGACTGGACACGCTCTGCACTGCGGCCCCAAACCTCAGGGGTGATCCCTGCCTTTGAGCACCCACCTACACTTTCCCACACGGCCAGGTCTCCGGGAGCAGGTGACCGGGTACCCCCGGAATGCGGAATGCTGCCGTGACAGTGCGGAAAGCCTTTTCTCACGCCCGCTGATTACCTTCCCAGGCCCGCTGATTGCCTTGCCAAACAGCGGCACTTGAAGCTTGCCCTTGAGAAGCAAACACTAAGTTCAGCCGCGCCCTTTCCTGCCCTGGGGCTGCAGGGCGAGGGGATCCTCCGCGTACGCCGTGTTCCCCACCGAGGGGCGTGGGACAGGAACCAGCCCTCGTAAAATCGCCCGGATTGAACCTGCTGCCCTCAGCCTGCCAAACTAAACAGAGCTGATGTCAAGCCAGCAGCAATGACACGGGCCCGGCTGCTGGCGAGGGTTGGGCACGCCGCTGGTTTCCAGTTTGCTGGCCTCAGCAGATGGCGGCGCCGGGAGTTCCCACCCCGCAGGCACCCGGCTCAGCCCCGAGCTTCCCTCCTCTCCCGTGTGCCAGCAGCTCCTGCGCAACCCCCGGTGCAGAGACAGCTTTTGGGATTTCAAGGAGCCACCCAGCCGGCCCTGGCACGGGGAAAGCGGGGATGCCGGTGGGTGGATCCCTCCGTCAGCCGCTCTCTCCGCCGGGTGTTTCACCTAGCAGGGCTCTGGCCGCCCCACGTTGGGAGGGAGGAAGCTGATGTCAGAGAGAAAGACGCCCAAAGGAACACCCAAAGGCCGGCTGCCGGGGAGGAAACAATGCACCGGGAACAGGGCTCTTTGAGCAGCCCCTGCTGCCCCGGAGTGCACCGAGAGCCTTTGGTCTGTCCGGCCTCTGCTGGGCACCCCCGCTGCTGGTGACAGGAGCGTGGGTGGCACTGGGTGGTCTGCTGGGCAATTTTGGCAGAACAGCTTTATAAGAGGATGGTGCTGGCAAAGGATGTTGAAGGATCAGGCCACTCTTCAAGAGATGGACCAGAAAACACTGCAACATCTGTGGTTCTCTTCTTAGTTTCTTTCCACTTGTTTTAAGGCTAGATTTCTTGGTTTGCTGGACATTCACTTTACATCCACACTCCACTGAACAAGCTGGATGATGGGCACAGCAGACCTGTTCAAGCTGGATGACGGGCACAGCAGACCTGTTCACATGTGCTGGGGCTGCTCAGCCAGGACCTGCAGCAGGGCAAGAGCTCATGTGCACTTCTCTGAGCCTTCATAGTGGCCTCTGTGGCCTGCCCATCCATCCATCCATCCATCCATCCATCCATCCATCCATCCATCCATCCATCCATCCATCCATCCATCCATCCCAGCTCCGGGCTCTTCCTGCAGCTGGGCTGTTCGGAGTGCCAGCCAGGCTCCTGAGTGCAGAGGCTGCACCACTGTTCCAGTTAAAAATAAACCCACCTTCTCAGCGGCATTATTTTTACCCAGGGCCCATCTCCGTGCTCAGGTTACGCGCACGGAGGAGGGCCGCCCAGCAGCCACAAGCCGCCCGTGGGGCAAGGCTGCTGCTCACCCACAGCCCACACCGCTGCCTCTGCCCGCGGGGAACCCGGGGCTGCCCGGGCCCGGCCGGGCCGAGGTGCCCCGCCGCAGGCCCCTCCCGCGCGGCTGACGCGCGTTCCGGCGGGGGGGTGGGAGGGGGAGGCGATGACGTCGCCATCCCGTTTCCACGGGAACCACGCGCCGACGTCACGGGTTTGTGTGTTGTCAACGTCCCGCCGTCTCCCGGGCAACGTCAGGCGCCGGGCCCGGCCCCGGCAACAGCGCCGCGATTGGCCGGGGGGTCGCGGGGCGGGGCCCGCGCGCGCCGCCCCGGGCATGGCACGGCCGGGGCTCCAGCCCCGAGGGAAAGCCAGCGCCACGGCCTCTCGCTCAGCTCCCCTCTCGCCCTGCCATCCTGGTGACATGGGGAGGAGGTAAAACTTGTAGGTTGGGATAAGAACAGTATAGTAATTGAGAACAAAGTTACATGCAGTAATAGTGGCAAATAATAGTAATAATAATAATGATAGTAAAAGGGAAAGGAGATAAAACCAAACAAATGATGCACCATACAAATGCTCATCACCCGCTGGCCAGTGCCAGACCCCCCAGCACATCGCAGTGATTTGTGTCTCTCTGGGGTTGCCAGCTTGGCACCACAGTTTTTTACAACATTTTACTGGTTTTTCTAGATTCTACACTTGTCTGGGGTTACAGACACATTGAGTGTGTCCACTGCCCTGCGTACTTGTCACACAATCCCAAGCCCACTGCTGCCACTCTGAACCTGCAGGCTGTCAGGGTGGGGAGATCTGGAAGCCTGGCTGGGATGTTGCCATCAGCAAGCACCCCAAATCTCCAGTGTCTGGTCCAGGCGGGCCTGGCAGCCTGGAGGAGCCCTGCACAGCTGTGCCGCATGGCAGGAGGGGGACAGTGGCCCCGAGAGGGTGGTGTGTGCTGGGTGGGGCCAAGTGCCTGGTGCCCCATTTCAGCTGCATGAGCCCAAACTCACAGCTCCATACTCCAGTGTCTCTCCAGCACCAGGCCGTCTCCAGCCCCCTGGGAAATGCTGGGTTTGCCTGGAGAAGGCAGGAGGGAGCCCCTGACTAGAGGAACTGGGATGGGGACCCCTCCAGGCTACCTTACTGGGGCTCCGCTGAAGCACAGGGCACTTTTCTCTCCAGGCTGGTGCCCACATCCTCACTGGCACTCGGTGCCCAGGGAGGCCAGCACTGTCAAGTGGTGTCCCACGTGGGTGAGAGGTACCAGTTTTGCAGCCTGCTGAGCCCTATTGAGATCCTAAAGCAAACAGTGACAAAGCAAGTTAAGCTGACCCCACTGGCTTGGCAGTTGTGCCAGGCTCCTGGGAGGAAAGTACAGAGGACACATCCTCCATGTGCAATCACCAAGTCAAACAGGCCCAAACTGGACTGCTGTACCTCTTCTGTGAAAGGTCCTTGAGTTTCCAGACCTAGACTCTCTGATGTGTTTATTGTCTCCATGTTTAACCTTGACAGGGAAGAAAATGGACAATCTCTTCAGAGGCTGGTATGGGCCTCGATGATGGCAAGAGCTTTTCTCAGCTTGGGATGAGCTGTGAGCTGCTGGCAGTGAGCAGAAGAGACTCTCCTCCAGACCCTGTTCACTGTGCAGAGGTGGGGCAGAGCACACAGATGATCTGTAAATGTCCTACTCCCAGGTCTCTCTGCACAGGCATATGCTTGACTCTGGCTGTGCAGATACGTAGGAACGAGTTAACACAAAAGATGTTTCCTCTTCCAGCAGCTACCCCCTGCCAAACCAAATTGCTTGGCAGATCTGGATGCATGGGGAGGATCAAAGCCTCGGGGCTGGGCTGGCAGTGCTCCTCACTGTTTACATGTTTACATATTCATGGCACTGTTAACCCCAGACGATTTAATAATACTGAATTTTGTATTTGTTACATTTCTTAAATACCATCTAAGGAACCTCAGCTTCCTGGGGTATTCCCAATGTTTGTTCCTAGGGCAGAGAAGGCCAACTCACTGCGTAGCCATGCCTTATTATTTATTCTCTTTCTCCATTGCTGGGGTCTCTGTTCCTGCAGTGGCAGCATCTTTGCACTGAGCTGACTGCTCCCTTTGGCTATGCCTTGAGTGCAGCCTTGAGGCACGGCTCGGTTGGAGAAGGTGCAAACACCTCGCTTTCAAGTCTTGCCATTTCCTTTCAGCAGCACCAACTGAATGTGACTTGCTGGTGGGCCAGGGCAGGCTGAGTCTCTGTGAGTCCCTGTGACAGCCCCATGGCTACAAGAGCCGAGGGCTCAAACAGGGAGCCCTTACTTGTGTTCGTGACTGTCCTTCGGAGCAGCCAGCCCACTTGGCATGCTCGTGTCTGACACTGAATGGCACAGGAGAAAGGTGACCTGGGGACTATCTCCAGTGAAGCAGGGTTGTTTCTCCAGGCAGTGACAAAGGCTCAGAGTATCTTTCTTCCTCCCAGACTATCCTTTGCAATCCTTTGTCTGTCCTGAGTTGCCTTCAGCCTTTCTTTCCCCAGAGCACTCCCCAGTCACAACAATTAGAAGGTTTCTTTCTGTCCTGTGCTAAACAATCTTCAACATCCTGTCCCTTCACTTCAGCTGCTTTGTTCTCCATCTGTAACAAAACCTCCTTAGCTAAGCACAGTGGTATTTTCCTCTTTCTTCTCAGCACTTCCTTCTTTGCTACCTTTGACCCATTTTACTCAAGAACCTCTACACCAATAGAGGAGCAAGACCCCTGTACCCAGCCCCAGTGCCTTTACCCAGCCCCCAGCACAAGCCTCAGTATTGCTGCCCAGCCCCACAGGAAAGAGGTAGCTTGTGCAATGTGACCATGCATCTCCCACCTCCAGAAAGCTCTTGGACACAACAGGAAGCCCAAGCTTTCTCTTGATTGTGTGGGTTTTCATTGCAGGCATCTCGTGGGGTTCTATCAAGGAAATAAATCACGGCTGTGCTTGCCTTGTTTGGATCTTGCCTGATAATCAGAAAAGTCCTGCATCATCCTGTCTGTCACTGGGTTTGAACATGCTGCCTTTCACTGAGCACGTTTTCCTCTCCTCCCAGTGATCAGCGCCCTGGAACTATAACTGTGAGCATGCACAAGGCCCTGGGATGGGCCTGTGGTGCTGGAGCTGGTAAGAGGCCAGATTGGTCATGGCGTTCCGGCTTTGTCGCGCTGCCATAGCACACACGGCACATTGGTGGCGGCAGCAGCAGGAGTTTTGGAGTTTTATCTGGAGAACTTTGTGCTCGAATTACTCAGGGTTATGAACCCTGGCTCATGGGGTGATGGCTGCCAGCCTGGCCTTGGGGCAAGAGGGTGCAGAGGAAGCGCTTCGATGGGCGAAGCTCTTTCACACCTGCTGGCTGTGAGCGTGGGCTCCTCAGTGTGTGCACAAAGTCCAGCTGTGCCTGGCGAGTTCGTATCCAGCATGGTGCAGGCAAAGAGCACTGAGAATAAGTGGGAAGGCACAACAGCATCATCCACAGTAATTGGCGGCCCATGGCACGCGGCTCTGCGACCACGAGATGCCGGGATGTCTCTGCTCGTGGTGTTTATTCTTTAGGATGTGCCTGTCACACACCCATCTGCTGTGATTATTAATTACTATTTATACTTTGCTTTGGGTATGCACTGTACCTTTAAGACCAGCAGAGGTGGGAACCCTGCCCTCCTGGAGGCTCCCAGGCTAGGTGGGAGGGTGACAGCTGCAGTGAGTCTTGGGGGGACTTCAGGACACTCAGATAACATACTATGAGCCCTTCCTCCACCCTTTGCTCCCCAGCCACATCAACAGAGGGGGCAGGCTCCCATCACTGTTTTCTCAATCTCCTTTTCTGATTGTCCGTCCTGTTTTCTTCTAAGCCCTGTAGCCTCTGCCTGGTTTCAAAAGCCTCTCTGGGGCCAAGGGGAGGGATGGGATCCCTTGTGCCGTGCTGGGAGTGAATGCATTGTGGGACACTAGGAGCAGTGGGTGTGCAGGTGTGTGGGGGGAGAATTTCACAAATGCCCCTGGATCCTGCCCATAAAATACTGCAACAGATACTCAGGTTATTGTGTGGATCCTCTGACAGTATGGGCAGAATCCTGCCCATAAAATCTGTACTGCAACAGATACTCAGGTTATTGTGTGGATCCTCTGACAGTATGGGCAGGTTTCAGGGGAGCTATTTCTTGGTGTCACAGCAGTGCCCCATGCATGCCAGTTCTGCTGCTGAACCCTAGCTGTCTGGTCTCCTTCCCAATGACCCCAACAGTCCCTGGTTAGCTGGAAGCAGATGTCCATCACGTTCTGTGTCTAAAGAGGGAACATGGAACTATGCTACAGTCAGTGTTGCTGACAGAGAATGGGTCGAGATGGCCATGTGACTACCCAAGGGCCATGTTGCTGGCATGAACTTTCCCCAGGTGCATGGCCAAATTTAGGCGCAGCCATCTCTTGCCCCTGAATTGGGCTTTGGCTGTGCAGTTGCACTGGCCTACACACCTCAGATGCTTTTCTGCTGTGGTTTTCCAAGGGCAGCCTGAGTTGCAAGCTCAGATGGAGGAGGGGTGTGAAAGTGGGGCTAAATCCAGTGCTGCACTCTGAGGCTTAGGAGCTCCCTGTTCTCTTGTAAGCCTCAGACCTGCAAACTTTCCCATCTCCCTGCTTGATAGGAGAAAAAGTGGAGGCCAGGAAGGTGGAGGGGCTCTGTTGGTATGCAGGACAAGATCCTCATTGGATGGATGCTGTCCTTCTGCCCTGCCAGCACCATTGTGATGCCCAAGAAGTGCAGTGGGAATGGTCTCTTCTGTCTGGCCGGGCATCTGGGAAGAGCCATCTCCCTGCTGGTGACAGTCAGCAGCCACCTCCTCCTCACCAGCACAGGAACCCAGACGTGCAATGGGCTTGCCTTCCTGAAGCAAGTAATCCCTAGAGGGGTGTGTCCCTGCAGATGAGGCTCGGTTAAGCACCACCAGAGCCTGGCAAAACCCTGCTGGCACTGGTTGTACAGGTTTAATAATGTTTTAGTGTTCACTGAACTCATGGTCCACTCCACAGATTGCACTAATTTATGAGGGTCTAATGCCTCTTCCCATTCCCAGCTGGCAGGGGAGGTGAGGAACCTCCACCAGCCTGGCATGCTGGTGAGGGCAACCCTCTCACCCAGGCAGGAGGGTTCATGCTCTGACTCTGTTTTGTCCCTGCGGTACCGCCTGCTTCCTTTTTTTGTTCTCACACATACTGCGGTAAAACGTGTGCACCCTGTGTTTGGAGCAAACAACAAACCCACGTCATGTGTTTTCGCTTTCTCTGTTTCGTTGCCTCCACGTGTTAGAAAGGTTCAGCATCTGTGCACTTTCCGTTTGGTACAAACAGATCGTGCTTGGTCACCAGTGGAGATGGCAACAGTGGTGGTTTGCATGGGCACCACAAAAATATTGTGGGCTTTGCTGAAGTGGATTCCCCCCCTGATTTCCAGACACTTCTTTTGGGGAAGGCAGTTTGGGTAGAGGAGCCCTGGGGCAATTTCTAGAGAGGAGGGCTAAACTCTGTTTTACTGAAATGTGCCTGGCAAATGTCCGAGACTGAAAACTGTGTCAGAGGCTCATGCCCATGCTGGGCACCAATGTGTCTACCTAGGCCCTGCTGGGGATGTGGCTGCAGAGGTTTGGCCTGTTGCTCACCGCTGGCAGGGTTGTGGCTTTGCTAATTTTCTGGCACATCCCTCCCCTGGGCAGTGCTGAGAGCCTCCTCACCTGCAGCCAGGGGCTGCCAAAGAGACCATGCTTGCCCCACTGTTTCAGTAACCGGCATGAGGGGAATGCTGGCCGGGGCAAAGAAGCCGTGGCAGCACAGGAACCGGGGGTGACAGATGTCTGCCCCGGGATGGACCAGCCCACGGGCCAGCCCTGCGCTGATGAGAGCAGCACGGGCCCCCGCAGGTCCTTTCCCAGGGAGCGGTACGGGCCGTGAGCTGCGGCAGTCCTTGGCTGTCCCCTCTGCTCTGACGGGCAGTTCAGAAATAGCAGCTGGCCCAGTTCTCCCGCCCCCGTGGCCCAGATCTCTAAGAACGGAGGTTGCTCGCGCAGCAACAGCAACAGCAGCAGCATCAAGCGCTGCATTTAGCCCATGAGCTCAAACACAGGGAGCGGCTGCCAGCAGGATCCCAGCCTGGCTGGGTGACGCTCCTGCCTGGAGACTGCGCTGCAGGCTCTGTTTGTTGCTGTAAACACGCTCCCTGCTGCAGCTTCCCTGTTACTATCTATAGCCGCGATCTCTTGGCTCCCGTGCAAGGCGAGTCTGCGGTCTGGCTCCCACCTTAGCCTGACCTGAGCCAGGGCTGCCTGACATCCCCGTCGTGGGTGGGTGTCTCCGGGCTTCAGCGATCAAAACAAAACCCAAACTGGAGGAAAGGACGAGCCTCGCCCCTCTCTCTCCTCGTCGGTGGTTTCCCGGTGGCCTCTTGCCCATGCTCTTGGCAGCTATCCCAGCCCCCCCCACCACGAGCACTGCTCCCAAGCTCTCCCAACCTTCTCAGAGGGCTGCGGCCCCTCAGGCTTCCCTGGCAGGGCTCCCCATCGCCCTGTGCCATTACCCTCACTCTCGACAATTACAAACATACATAATAGGGAAGTCAATAGTGACACATGAGCATAACGCGCTCCTCGCTGCAGGGACGGGTGTTGTTGAGCTTTCCCTGCGTGGGGCCCGCCGAGTACCCGTGCCCAGCTACGGGCAGACCCCGCTCAGTGCTGACCACGGGGCTTGACTGGCAGCGCAAAGCGCACCCCTGGCGCGCCGGGCCCCTTCTCCGCCGCCTTCCTTGGAGCACCTTGCTCCAAGGCTGCAGGACGGTGCGGGGCCCCGCTGAGGGGAGGGGTTCCCTTGCGGGGCACGGCGCCCCCGGGGAGGGGGGCACCTGCTGCGGGTCGGCAGCCCCCGTGGCAGTGTCGCTGCCCCAGAGCCCTCGCAGGGTCTCGCCAGGCGAGGGGGGGAGGGGCCGTCGCGTCCCGTGCCGTGCCGTGCCGTCCGCGCGCCGCCCGCCCGCCGCACTTGGCTGCAGCCTGGAGCGCTTCCCGTCAGTCACGCCCCCTCGCACAGGATGTATCCCATATAAGGATATCTGCGTCAGTGGGTTCCCGAGCCCGGCCGTACCACTCCGCGTGGGGGGGAAAGCTCTATGGCCGCTCCCTCCTGCTCTGCCCTGGGGTGCCCCCCGCCCCTGCTGCCACCCCCCGCCCCGTGCCGTGGGTCTCTCCCGGGGAGGGCGGCGGCAGACGGCGCGCGGGGCGGCCCCGGGGAGGCGCGGGGCGGGCGCGGGGCGGGCGGCCCCCCCATAGGCGCGGGTGGCGCGTCCCCTGTGACGTCGCGGGAGGGTATAAAAGGGAGGCACCGCGCGGTACTCCAGCAGCTCAGGCAGCCCCGGCGGTGGAGCGGAGAGACGCGCGGCGCGGACCGGGCACAGGGACGCACGCAGCCGACCCCTCCTCGCTTCATCCCCAAGGGCGCTTCGCCACCGTCGCATCACCTCTCACTTTCGGCTTGCACGCACCGAGCCGGCATGATGTATCAGGGCTTCGCCGGAGAATACGAGGCGCCGTCCTCCCGCTGCAGCAGCGCTTCCCCGGCCGGGGACAGCCTCACCTATTACCCCTCCCCGGCGGACTCATTCTCGAGCATGGGCTCGCCTGTCAACCCGCAGGTGAGTTGCCGAGCGTGTCGGCTGCGCTCCTGGCCGGGGCAGGAGCGCTCGGGAGGGGATGGGACGGGAGCGGGTGGCGCGGGGCTGGCCGTGTCCGCGGAGGAGGTCAGGCCGGGGACTGGCATGGGGAGCGGCCCCGGTGCCCAGGCGGGGCGGTCGGGGGGTGCCGTAGCCCGGGCCGCGCTCTGCGGCGGGTGTGTAAAGCGGCTTCATTGATAAAACGCGAGTTCATTGAGGAGACTCCGGAGCAGCGTCTGCGTCAGCGCGGACGTCAGAGATATTTATAACAGGCCGCTCTCGTGTGGAGCCGGCGCTGGCAGCGCGGCGCCGCGGCCCCGGGGACGGCGGGGAGCGGCCCGGGCGCTCCGCTGACGGCAGCCCCCCTTCCTCTGACCTACAGGACTTCTGCACCGACCTGGCCGCCTCCAGCGCCAGCTTTGTACCTACGGTGACGGCTATCTCCACCAGCCCCGACCTGCAGTGGTTGGTGCAGCCCACTCTCATCTCGTCAGTGGCTCCCTCCCAGAGCCGCGGGCACCCCTACGGCGTCTCGGCAGCCGCCCCCAGCACCTACTCCCGCCCCGCAGTGCTGAAGGCGCCGGGCGGCCGCGGACAGAGCATCGGCCGCCGGGGCAAAGTCGAGCAGGTGAGTGCGGATCGGAGTTGCTGGGGGGAGTGGGGGGACGCGGCGCCGGCGGGTTGCCCTGGACGGGGGACGCCGGGCTGGCAGCGGGACTGAGCGCTCTCTCTCTGCCCGCAGCTGTCCCCGGAGGAGGAGGAAAAGAGAAGGATCCGCCGGGAACGGAACAAGATGGCAGCGGCCAAGTGCCGCAACCGGCGGCGGGAGCTCACCGACACGCTGCAGGCGGTAAGTGCCGCCCGGGAGGTGGCGGGGGAAGAGGGAGTACCGGGGGCGGGGATGACAGGAGGAAGGGGACTCCAGCTGGGAGTGATGCCGGCCCTGGCTGACAGCCCGCTCTCTCTGCAGGAGACCGACCAGCTGGAGGAGGAGAAGTCCGCGCTGCAGGCGGAGATTGCTAACCTGCTGAAGGAGAAGGAGAAGCTGGAGTTTATCCTGGCGGCCCACCGGCCCGCCTGCAAGATGCCCGAGGAGTTGTGCTTCTCCGAGGAGCTGGCAGCTGCCAGCGCCGCTACCGCGCTGGACCTGGGCACCCCCAGCCCCCCCATGACCGAGGAGGCTGCCTTTGCTCTGCCGCTGATGCCTGAAGCGCCGCCGGCCGTGCCGCCCAAGGAGACCAGCAGCAGCGGGCTGGAGCTGAAGGCTGAGCCCTTCGACGAGCTGCTCTTCTCCACGGGCCCGCGGGAGGCCTCCCGCTCTGTGCCCGACATGGACCTGCCTGGCGCCTCCTCCTTCTACCCGTCGGACTGGGAGTCGCTGACTGCCGGGACCAGCGGCGAGCTGGAGCCCCTCTGCACCCCTGTGGTGACCTGCACCCCGTGTCCCAGCACCTACACCTCCACCTTCGTCTTCACCTACCCCGAGGCAGAGGCCTTCCCCAGCTGCGCTGCCGCGCACCGGAAGGGCAGCAGCAGCAACGAGCCCTCGTCCGACTCCCTCAGCTCCCCCACCCTCCTGGCTTTGTGAAGGGCTCCGGCACTGACTGACCTGCTGGGCCCCCTCCCCTGCCCACGCACCCCCACGGACTTGCAGCTGTGCCCCATGGGGCTCCCCAGGCCTGGGGAGGGCCCTGCCACCGCCACCCCCTGTCTGGCCTGGCGCCCCGGGGCCTGGCAGAGCGTCATGCACCGAGGTCTCTTACCTCTTCCAGAGATGTAGCAAATCGCATGGAGTTTGTCTTGTCCCCAGTGGCCCATCCATGAGAGCTGGTAGTCTGTAGCATGTCCCACATGGCTGGGTAGGTGACTCCCTCCCCTCCTTAGTATCACTAGCATTAACTAATTAATCTCTTGGTTTTAAATGATTGGAATTTAACCTGGTGCTGGGTATCTCCAACTCGTATCTAGTGCAGCTGATTAACAATAACTACTGTGTTCCTGGCAATATCGTGTTCTGATGACTTAGCAATGACCCATCTTATGTGGGGGGAAAGAGACTCTATTTTATTTTCTAGTAGGTAGATAAATAGCTATATCCATGTACTGTAGTTCTACATTGATGTTCATTGTAACTTTACTGATCATGCATTGTTGAGGTGGTCTGAATGTTCTGACATAAGTTTTCCATGAAAACGTTTTTATTGTGTTTTTAATTTATTTATTAAGACGGATTCTCAGATATTTATATTTTTATTTTATTTTTTTCTACCTTGAGGTCTTTTTTGACATGTGGAAAGTGAATTTGGATGAAACTTAAGCATTGTTTGCTTATTATTGTTCAGAGACATTGTCAATAAAAGCATTTAAGTTGACTGCTGGAGCTGTCCTTGTGTTACCTTTTGCACTTGCTTCCCTGTGACCTCAAAGGGGTTCTCTAGCCTTTAATTTTGTCTGGGCCTTATAAACTGTAGACACCTGCAATCTGCCTGAGAACTAAGGCTGCATAAGGGTGGTAATACCATTTAGGCCAGCCCTGTCCTTGTCCTGGTGCTAGTCAGGGCAGGCTGTGGTTACACCCATTCCGGTAGGCACCTGGGTCACTCCCTACAGCCTTTCCCAGCTGATCTGTCTGCGTCTGGTCCCCTTCAGTGTCTGTGTGTCACCTGCTGTGGCCTTTCACCTGCTAGCTGCAGGTCTTGCTGGAAAGGTGGCGAAAGGGCATCTCTAGGCTGGGGCCCACACGATCATTTCCATGTGCCTAACAGCTCAACCTCCTTGTCCCTGGATGTGGTCTGGTTCCTCCAGGAGTAGCTGTGTGGCCCATCTTCTTTGGACATAAGGGGATGAGAGAGGCCTGTGCACTCCTCACTTTGTGGCGAGTGGTATAAAGGCAAACCACTGGCTCTTCAGCTTCTACTAAAGCTGGCCCAGCCCTTGAATGAATGAGTTATAGCAAATGGCACACATGTTCTAGGAATGTGCTGCCTCCTTGGGGTCTCTGAAAATGCGGTCTTTCCTGCTGAGTCAGCTGAGAAAGGCTGCTGCCCTCTGTAACCCCTGCTGCTTGTGCAGTGAGATGTGCTCTGCTGGCAGAACAGCAGCTGGGCCGGGTTGTCCCTGCTTGCAGAGCAGTGGTCTGCTCCCTCCCTGATGGCTACACGTGAAGGGTCCCCTGAGGGTGGCAAGGCCTCCCTGACAGCCTCCAGCCCTGTCACTCCAATTTGAGAACTCCTGTCTCAAGGTGAAAGCAAAGATGTCCAGCTGAAGGCCATCTTGTCACCCTGGTCTCAGGGAATCTCTGTGGGCTGGCATTCAGGGTCAGGTTTCTTTAAATCCATGTTTCCTGGTCACTGCAGCAGGCTCTGCTTTTTTCCACCCCTTCCCTAATCAGAACACACACAGGATCTGTCTCATCTCAGCAGTGAGTATTGCAGCTCCATGACTTGCTCAACAAGGCCAGCCCTGTGTAAAAGCAAATATTACAGGCGCAGTTTCTCATCTTTCAACATTAATCTGTAGGCAGAGCTGACAAGTGATGAAGACTAATCCCACTTGCTACTAAGAAGCAGCTACTTTCACACTGCCACTTGAGTTTACAGGGGCAACACCCAGGTGCAGCAAATGCACAGAAGCACTGAACCATGGAGCAGTCATGTAGGTGGTGGGTGATGCTACAAGAGAGTCAGACTTATGTGACAGGTAACCCTGTGAAGTCAGCAAATCTGGAATGACAATGCCGAAAGACCATCAAGTTCAGAGCTGAACAATTCAGGTCTCTGGGAGCCCGTGCGTGCTGCTGAAACAACCAGACATTCAGCAGAGGCAGAAAGAAACAGGGGTCCACAAAGTGCAAAAGTACCACACAGTTCCCTCCAGAGCTAAATTCAGAGGCAGCAGTCCTGCACCCTAACCAAGGCTTCTCTTTTTAACAGAAGTGATAGCAAGTGCCAAGTCCGAGTTATGCAAAGATGTCAGATTCAGGGGTGGCACTACATGAGACCCTTTATGTCTAAGCCCAGGCTCCAGCCTTACTCTTTGCCTTCAGCCACAAACAACCTAGAATTCAGGATGTGCTACATAAAATGTATGCTGTGTTATGAACGTGATTTATCTGCTTCCTAGCACTAGAGAATTACGTAGTGAAGTTGCTTTTAAAACAGGGGGAATCTTGCCACTATCTTCAACTGAGGAATAAAGCAGCAATCCCTGCCTGCAATGTGTTATAAGCATGTGCTTCAATTACAAGCTGTATCTGATCCATCACACAGATACCAGCACAAAGCTTTGTGAAACACAACAATGCAACGAGATAAGACACGTAGGGGGAACGCTCGTGTTATTTCTGACTCCTGTGCTCCTGATCCCTCCGAGGGCAGTCGTGTCATTAATTCTTAGAAGTGCAACTGCAACGCAACGCGAGGCACAGTGGAACTGTTGTCACGAGCTACAGAAAGCAGAGCTGTAAAACAACGCGAAGAGCCTTAAACGCGTTTATGGTGGAAAAAAGCAGGCAGCAGCCGCACTCCCGACGCTCCCGAGCACGCCGCTGCCGGTGCCGCTGCCGGTGCCGGTTCCCGAGCGCGGCGCGGCGCTCCCGCCTCCGCCCGGCCCCGCCGCGCCTGCGCGCGCCCGTGTTTACTGTTTGGTTGCCGGGGCGCCGCGCGCGGGCGCGCCGGGGACGTGACGTGACGTCCCGCTCCCCGCGGGGACGCCGCGAGCCAGCGCCGTGACGCGCGCGCTTCCGGCCGTGCCCATATATGGCAAGGCGGCGGCGCCGCGCTTCCCGGGCGGCGCGGGGCGGCGGGAAGGGGCCCGAGGGCACCGGGACGGGCACCGGGACGGGCACCGGGACACCGCTCCTGCCCGCCCCGCCCGGCTCCTCGCGGGCTGAGCGGGCGGCCTGGCCGCCGCCGCGCCTCCCCCGGCGCTCCGCTGCCCCGGCGGTGTGAGGCGGCAGGAGAAGGAGCGGGGGTTTCGAGCCGCTGGGCGCTGAGCCCCAGCGGAGCTCGCACGTTCGCAGCCCTCGCTGTCCCTGCCCGGCAGCACCCCCCACCCTGGAAATCTCCGTAGCCATCGAGAATTGATCCGTGATGGTGGGAAAACAAAACGAAACAAACCACCCCAACCCCCCGCCCCTACGTAATTGACAACTGGCTTTTATCTCCAGTAGGTGGAAGAAAAGAATTACCTTTTTTTAATATTTTTTTTTTTTACCTGCAGTTGCAGCACAAGAGCAGCCCTACGTTCATCCTTGAACACCCGCTCTGCTGTTAATATTGACATTTGTCTTTTTGTTACTTTTTGTTACTATTTTGTTACTATTTTGTTACAAAAAGTTGACTCTACTACTTTCCGTCAAAATAGAACAGAAAGCTCGCCAAAAGAGTTATCAGAGCCAGTGGACAGTCAAAATAAAAATGGATTATTCAAAGAAGATAAGGTTCTGGAGAAAAATTAAATTAATATTTTGCTCTGTGCTCATTGCAGAGGAACCTAAGAATATTCCTGTACTTATACTTGATTTTGTGAAAGATCTATCGGAGGATGTGTTTCAAGCTGAAGGTCTGTAGAAAAGGTAGTGAAACAAATGGCTAAAATAAAAAGCGTTGCACAATTGGACTGCATTATATTCATCCAAGAGTTCTAAGAGAAGTCAAGACTGAAATAGCTGAGCTGCTTACTAATGGTTTATGTGTAACATTACATTTAGAAGGGCTTTGATAACAGAATCAGGGAAGATAGTTAATATGTCAATTTAAAAAAAAACCAAACAACAACAACAAAAACACCCAAGAGCCTGAAAAGTTCTGTAGAGCTGCTGAGCAATGAGCCTGTTCTCTGTACCAGCCAAGTTAGTGAAAACCTCAAAGAGATGAGCTAGTGGGTGCGGGGAGAAAATGGGGTCCCATGAGAGATGGCAGAGCTTTTCTGATGAGAACTCCTGGTCTCACACAGTTTGGAGTCCTGTGAGGACTCAGCAAAGCATGTGGACAAGAGACATTCAGCTGGTATTTCCTAATTGGGTTTCTAAAAAGTATTCAACAAAATCTGTGAGCAAAACCTTCTGAAGGAACTGTAGAATAAGAGAAGTTTCATGTGGATAGATGACACTGCATTAAAGACCGGTCTCTGTAAGATGGAACCAAAATATTTCTCAGTGCATTGAGTCAGCATGCAAAGTTCCACAAGGATCTGAATTGGAGCCTGTGGACTGAGAGCAAAGGTAGTAAAACATCACAATACAAAGTGAGTGGGTGGTACAATTTGATGTACATGCATGTAAAGTGTTTTAAAGGGGAGGTAATCAATTTCAGTCATACAGAAACAGCCTAGAAGCTGAATTATCACTTGGGAACAAGATCCTGGCATAATAATAGTTCTGTGAAAACCTCAGCTCAAGGCTTGGTAAATGAGCAAATCGAGTGTTAGGACATAAGGAACAAGAGCAAGAGACTAAAAGCAGAGAGTGTCATTGTGGCACGGGATAAATCCATGGTGTGCCAGTGCTTTGAATGCTGTGTACAGTTCTGATCTTTAGAAGGACAGAGAGCATCGTAAGAGGTTCAGACGAGCACATAAATGTTAGGAAGTCTGGGACTGTTCTAGGTCAGAAGAAGGTGAGTTAACTAGGACTCTTCAGCTTCACAGACACAAGTTAGGGGAGGTTTCTTTCAGTGTAAGAATGATGTACAAGAAGCAAAACTCAGGGAAACGTTGAATAAAACCAGATTTGACAAGGTTGCTCATTCCATGTCGTGGGTACTCGTAGAAAACTTTTTTGCCTGATTTTGTGGGTACAACAAGGGGTGCAGTTTTTTTGCTGGTTTTTTTTTTTTTTGAGATGAAAACTCAAATGAATACAAATAAAAGCTCATGAGGACTATTAAATACACAAATATACCCTTTGTCTGTGCAAGTCCTGATTTTGAAATTTCTGTGACCTTAGGGAATACTGCGGTGAGGCAGCACTACACACTGAGCGCTGACTCTGTCCTAACTACTTTTTTCAAGTGGTTGCTACCAGGTAGTGTCAGAAGACTGTGGCTGATAACAGAGAGGGGCAAAAGCTGTGCTTGATTTCATCAAATATGACTATTTCTATGTGGGTTTGTAGGGGTTTAGCTGAACTTTCGCTCCTTCCTGTGCTTCCGTATTGTAATGGCGTTTGAATTTGTTTAAATTACCAGAAGATGTGATCTCATATGTCCGTGCTCCTTATCTGCTCAGATCTTTTGCTGATAAGGTTGTTCTTTGGAGCTGCATCCGGGAGCCTTTCCAGGCAGAGCCAGGCTGGTGACCCAGTGAGGTGCTGAAGTGAAACCAACAACTCCCATTCTTCTCCTTTGGAAACAGCGGATGTCCACAAGGGACCTGGATATTATATCAACAGGATATCATGGGAAAACAAAAGAAGGCTGTAACCAGCATGTGGACAATGTATCTTTATCATTTCCAATTAAGGAGCTCACAGGAGTTCTGTGGTGTCCTGTCCCCTGCCACCCCGTGGCATCTTTAGTCTGCACAACAACAGATTTTCAGCTCTTCTTCACTGATTAGATTTGAGCTCTGTTTTTGTACAAATGTTTTGTAACTTGGTCTGTTGGCTATGGACAACCAGCTGCAACATTAAAGGAGTAATTTTAATTCTGATTGCATCGCATCTTCCACTTGGTAAGGATTGAGTGCTTTTTAAATAGCCCATCTTGAATCTTCTCATGCTCAGGAAGAAGGGAAGAGAAACCAACTCCTAATATAGTATTTATCTGGTTTTGTTTGCAAAATTAAATATTTGCCCTGAATAGGTAATGGTATTGCAAAGGCCATAAAATACAGTAGCAGTGTTAAAGCATATCATCTGAAAGATACATGGAATTCAGATGTTGTGAGGGTATTTGGGTTTTTAAATAAAACATTATTTTGACACTGCTTTGAAGTATATTGGGTGCTTCAGCATGAGAGTGATGAAATTCCTGCTATGAGGCATTTGAATTCTAATTGTAGGAAAAATAACAGTTGTCAGTAGCACACAGGAGAAGGACAAGCTCTGTTGCAGCATTTAGGCATGTGGCATGGCAGTTGAATTAAAATAGTAACGTAACCTAATGGTGATGTGTCACTAACCTCGAGGACACCAGGGAAGATAAAACAAAGTAATTTGCTGTCATTACATAAGAACTGAGGACAAAGCCAAGAATGGGGTTTCGGCACAGATAAGGATTTCACTCTAAGACTTTCAAAGAATTCAGCTCTTCAAAGCCTTAACTATCCATGGGCCTCTCAGATGCTCCCATCCTCTTCATTCTCTTCCCTCTCCCCCTCCTCCCTCTGCCGTGGCTGTGTTTTTTTGCTGCTATTTGCAGAAATTTCCAGGTGCCACAAGCCTGGGTCCCTTGGCTATGCCTGTGCTGCTGAATCAAAGAGGGTAGGAATCAAGCTTGGGCATTTGACTCTTGCTTTTCCACTGTGCTCTGCTACACAGCAATGATTCTGGTTTCTGAAACAGTCTTGGCATGTGTCAAACAGCAATCTCCAAGATGATGGCTGGGTGTAGCTCAGAGGGCAGCATGTGTCCCATGAGCAGTGAGCTGGACTGTGAGACTGGACCCCCTCCACTCTTCTGAGTGATCCAGAAAGATCCCAGAAGGTTTCATACTGTCAAATAAGCCTCTGTGCTGAGGCATATGACAAGTCCTTTAGCTTCATGTTGTAAATCATCCCTCTGGGCTATGGCACAAGGTCTCTTTTATTAAAATCTGCCTGTTTGAAATAACACTCCTGAAATAATACTTACTTAAGACCACGTGTAGTTTGGGGGTGACCAAACTACAGGTGCTGTGTGGTGCGGACATGGTGATTGACTGCCCAGCCCTTCCACCACAGAACAGCTCCTGCCAAGCTTCACTTGGCATTGTAGATACTGCCTGTGCCAGGCTATAAACAAGCTCTGGCAGGTTAGAGGATTTACCTTGTTCTAAGGGTTGTGTAACAAGTTCAGTACTCTGAAAGGAATCCCGATGACTGCAGTGTTTGATAAATTATCTCCAAATCATCCTAAATATGGGGTAGGATTTAAGGGAAACACAAACTGATGTTTTTCACTCAATGGCAGACATGTAGCTGTAATTGGTGGGAAACATGGTGAAATAACACACACGAAAACGTGCTATTCTACCTGGATGCGTATTTTCAAGATCTTTGTTTCTGTCTGGGAGCTAAGTCCAGGGGCATGGCAAGTTGGGATGGTTTCTACGCTTTAAGAACCACAAAATAATAGTCACATGAACTACCTATGCCTCATCCCTCAGAAGGGATGATCCTGATGAGGAACATCTATTTGAGAAAAGTTTTATCCATATTCTACATAGCTTTACGTTCCAAGGGCAAATGCTTCGCAGGATCTTAGTCCTGACCATTTAGTCAAGAGCTAATGAAATTCTTTTTGTTGCTGTTTTACTCGTTATTGCAGAAAGGCACTACAGGATTGCAAGACTCTTGCTCATTACACAGAATAGTATTAACATGGCTTCTTCATAAACCTGTCATATAGTTATGTCATTAACATAAGTCAAGATTTGCCAAGAAAGCTTTAGCACTTCAGAATTGAGGTTTTTTAAAAATATCTTTTAGTATGTATATTTGAGAAAGATTTTACTGTGCAAGTATTCTCATGCCAAAAATAAATGGAACTTATTTGCTTATTCCTTATAGAGTAGGTAAGGATGGTTCCGGAACCAATGAGATGGTTCTGGAACAGTGATACTTCTGTGTTTGCAGTAAAAGTGCCAACCTATTCCATTTGTTGGATATATGGGATAGAGTGTAACTCCATGCAGTCAAACCAAGCACAAATCACTTTATTTGTGACCAAAGCTGGCAATATTTTTTCACTCTGTGCCACTTTGTCACTTGCTGTTGTATAATCAGAGAGTAACTGTGGCTGAAGGCCTAAACATCAGTCGGGTGCATGTGAGAATGATTATCATAGCTAACTTAAGGCACGTGTAGTAGCACAGGGAATGACCTCACAGCTTCCAATCTTATAATAAATATAGCTTAATTACTGGATATTGCATGACAAATTGTGCCCTGCAGGTGAACAGGCACAGAATGTGGTAAGGACCGGCTCTGACTTCTAAGCAAAGGTTTGTATTTCCTTTTAAGATACATTATGCTCTGAAATAATCATCTGTGTTTAAGAGAATAAAGTATTTATTATATAACGATTTCCACCTAAGGATCTTGGAGCTCCTTATGGGCACTAATGATTGAAGTGTTCTGTTCTAGTTTGCAGCTTACCAAGAAGAATTTAAAGCAGCATCTGAACACTTTCCCATTAACCTCAAAAGTGACTAATACACAAATGTGTGGTTTGTTCCCCTCTCCTCTCCCCAGTGGATTTTGTGTTGCAGTGTGTTGGTGCTACAGGTGTAAGAAGCAGAGCTTGCAGTCTGAATGGGCAGGTACTGCCCTTAGAGAACACATTCTCCAAATTTTGGAAACTTGCATTCCTTGCAAAGGCCAATATTACATTATTGCAGAGAAGCTACAGTTTCAGGAGATCTTCATTCATGCCATTCTGTTTTGTTCCTGCCTTGTACACAGTTACTTGCCCGACCTCTCAATTCAATGGCTCAGGAAGTTACACTGGCACAATGCATGTATTTATGTGGGAGCGTTAGGCTGCACTGAATCCCTGACCAAAGTTACTGCAGAACCAGTCAAGTGCTGTAGCTGACAGAACTGTATAAACTCCTGTGGAACAGCATATCCAGGACCTAACTTGATTTGTCTAAGTTCAGTTTGGAGTGTTCAGTCTTCAGAGCATGCACTAAAATCCTTATGTTTTACCATGAAAATGGTCAAATGCTGGAGCAGGTTGTCTGGAGAGGCTGTAGAACCTCCAGCCTTGGAGGCAATCAAAACTGGACTGGCTGAGGCCCTGAGCCACCCTCTATAACCGATCCTGCTTTGAGCAGGGATGGGAAGGGTGGCCTTCAGAGACCCTTTCCAACTTTTTTAGATGCACTAAAATGAATGAATGGCTGGATCAGTTGTATCACAGAGAGCTGGCTAATGCCCTGGTACGGTGTGTGAAAGCAGCTGAGTGGTAACACACAGGGTTTGTGGCAAGGAGCTACCCCAGATGTAGGAAATATCTCATGTATATGTATGAGCATCTCTAAGATCTGAATGTCATGCTCTGGCAGATCTAACTAGCAATTTAAAATACTGTCTTTGCTGTCTACAGTGTGTTGCTAGCTCTTCTGGGTGACAGCCTGTGCTGTACCCTTGCCCATGCCCAGAGCTATTAGCTATTCAAGTGACTGAGGAAAGGGGCTTGTGCAGAGCTCCCTGATGCCCAGTGACAAGGATTGATGTTCCCATTCTTCTTGTGCCTCCCCTGGAACAGGTGTGTTAGCCTAGGACAAGAGAGTAGGGTGGAGAGACTTGGATGGGAATGCCTGCAACCACCCCAGTCATAGTCATTCACCCCAGAGTTAAACCCAAGGCAGCACTTCTAAGCTCAGCCACCTCTAAACCCATATTTTTGGGGTCCCAAGACATTAATTTGCTCTGTTTTCTTTTTATCCTGTGTCTGATTTTCTGTAGGTGTCATTTGTGGGGAAAGTTCTATAGTTTAAATCAACATGCTGAAATTTATACTGGAACTGACAGCAGCATGCAAATGTCTTTGTGGCCCTGGTGCCTATTTGCACAATGGATGTGAGCATTATCCTGACCTGTAGCAAAGGTGACCAGTAAAATGGCCAGTGTCTCCTGGCTTTAGGCAGGTCCGTTGTCAGTGGAAGAGTCTTGATGCTTCTTGGGATTTCATCATCCCAGTGCCTGGAGTCATGTGGTTACGTAAGAATTTAAATTTCGGTTTTTGTTAAGCATGTGTTTATATCTCGAGATCAAAGAGGACAGTTGGGCAATACGAACCTTGCAGCCCCAGAGCCTGAAGCAACAGGCACCGTCCAACGCTGACAGCAGCAATATCGGGAAGATCACCGGAATTCTGGGGATCAGGCTCGTGGGCTGGCACCCGTGGGTGCAGCCAGCAGGGCAGCTCCCTCCGCCCGACCCCCCAGCTATAGGAAACACCCCCGGACTCTGCGTCCCTTGGCCAGGTCCCCGAGAGAGTCGCCACCCTCGCTCCCGGCGTCTGCTCGGCTCCGGTGTCCCCGCTCCCCGCTGGCGCTCCCGGCCGTGCCCGTGCCCGGGGGGCGCATCCCCCTCGTCCCTTCTTGGCCGGTGGCTGCCCGGGGCCCTTTCCCGCTTCCCTGGGCTGGGCATTCAGAACTTCAGAGCTGGGCGGTCCCGGCATGAGTCTGCAGCCTCTCAGGAATGCTGCTAGTCTGGTGGGTGAGTCTTCATTCCTCGCCTTTCACTGCTCCCTGCTGGTCTCCGGGAAGCTGAGCACTGGGGGAGAAAAGCACAGGAGACCAGTGGCAGCTGAGGAGTATTGAATCAGGGTGCTCTGACCCCAGAGGTCCCTTCTTCAGCCACCGGCTGAAAGCAGGTCCAACGGGAGTGTGTTGCTCACTGTGTTGTCCAGTTGGATTTAGGATGTCCCTGGGAATGGGGTTTCTACTACATTTCTGGGCGACTTGATCTAGTGTTTGATCAGTCTCATGGTAAATAGTCAGGATCTTGTGGACATGTATTGAAGAGTTAGTGTTTCCTTGCTGGTTTCCCAAACGTTTTGCAAATGCCAAACACTCTTTCAGTGAAGCAGCTCCTCAGCCAGGTGGCAGTCAGTACTATTTTATAGAGTTATTCTCTCCCAGGTGAGGGAGTTGCATTTGATTATTTCTTTCATGAAATTATCAGCCATTCCTCCAGCCTATTTGGATTCCTCCAAGTGGTAGCACTGCTCTCTAAGCATGTCAGACACTACCTCTGATGTGGTGTTGTGCACTAATTTGCTGTTTGTAAGCTTTGTCACACCATTCAGGATGCTACTAAGAACATCACAGATACTGACCCTTAAGAGATGCCACTAGAGTCCACTGGTTGTCACTTGGGCTTTGTACCGCTGACTGATGTTGAGTGTGGTGATCCAGATAGCTTCCAACCCACTTTATTATTCATGAAGCAAATATGTGCCTCACTAATTTGTCTCTAAGCTCAGTTGTTGGGGTAGGTGGCATTGTGAGCTTAACTGAAGTCATTTATTGGCTCACTGAGAACCAAAGAGCTGATGCTCCCTCTCCAGTGCAGCAGTCTGCTTTGCCAGGACCCTCTAGTCCTCTCCACAAAGCCCCTTTCCTAGTCACTCACCTGACCCCATCTCCCACTGCACTGACACTGCTCTCAGGCTGCTCTCCTTCCTCTCACCAATCTGCTTTCCCACGACTGCCAAGCCTCACAAGGGACCTGGGGCAGGACCAATAGGCAGGTAGACTTTTCGTGAGATGGACAGGTTGTTAATACACGGCCAAACTTGCTCTCAGAGTGGATGGGTGGAATGTAGAAAAATAGAGATAGTGATGAAGGTAATCTCACCCTGAAGGAGTTACAGATGTGCTAATTACCAAGAATTAGTACCAGGCCTGCCCTTAATAGACCACAGCCAGATCCAATTAGGATGGGTATTGTAAAAGAGTAGGTTGGCTAATTGAGAAGTTGGGTTGAGTTTGTTCGCTGTGCTGTGAAGGAGTCAGTACTGTGAGGAGCTGCCCATGAGAAATCACCAAGAAGGTACAAAACCTTTGCAATAAGATGGCAGTATCAAAGTCCTTTGTCTTGCTGTGTGTCTGCTGTGCAGTCTGATAACTGAAATACCTTTTGATGAAGTTTTGTTCTTAATCCTCTCAAATATGTACATGTGCCGATATTGAGTCTAGTTTTTCTAATGAAGCTTTGGCTAGAGTGATCTGTTCCTGTAAACACCACACAGACCAGGGACCTGGCAACCTCTTATCAGATTTTGCCCTAGGAAATAGTAAAAAGTCAGAGAGACTGTAAAGTGGGATCTGGCACTTGTGGGAAGTGCTGAAGACTAAAGCACACCACACAAGGGGCTTGGACAGCACAGGCTGTGCTAGTCAGGGGAAGAGCCTTGCTTTTGTTTATTTTACTGGTTTCTGACTCTTTGAGCTGTGTTCTGCAGGAAGAACTTAGAGAGCTTATGGGTTAAGCCTGTCTTGGGCCAGTGAGAAAGCCCACTACTGAATAGCTGACAGGGACTAGATCCTGGAAGGGGTGTCTTGCTGTAATTACCATGGTGGATGTTCAGGTGGCACTGAGGCTGAAGGGTTCTCAGGAGGCTGCTGGGCCTGTAATTTCTAAGGCAGTTCCTTAGTCATGCTTCTATTTGTTTTTCTTTTCTGGCTCTCATCTAGGAAACACGTATAGGTTTAAGCTAATCTGATCTCTCCACTTTCCTTGTACCTAACAATCTGCTATGTCCAGCTGCTCACCATGCCAGATCAGAGAACTAACCCTGAGTAGCTTGAGATACAATCCCTTTGTTGCACTTGTTTGGGTTGATTGGCTGTTTGTGCCCTGTCTCCAGAGAGGCCCATGGAGGTCCCTCTTCAAAAACAACAGAACCACTTTAATTGTTTTATTTTATTGTGAGGACCATCTTTCTTCACCCCTACCTGCTGGCATTCTGCATGTTGGTGGCAGAGCAGTGTGAGCTCTGGTCATTGCAGCCAGACAAATCATTGCAGTGGTTGCAGCCCTGCAGTAGAAATTGTCACTGTTACACCTGCAGTGGTGAGTAATTACCTGAACACTTATTCAACTACAGACTCTCACCTGTCTTACACTCTGTGCTGTTCTGAAGTCCTTCAGGATAAAAATGGAGGCATAGTGAAAAGTACAAGCAGTAACAAATCCTGCCTCTTGTTTTGTTGATGCTGGGAGCAGGGGCATTTTGCTGTGCTGAGTTTCCTTGTGTGGGTAATAGTCCTTGAGAAATTGCCTTCCTCTCCTGAGGAATGTCAGGCATATTCCTGGCCTTCCCTTTGGGATCCCTGTCATTGGAGTTGCCAAGCTATGTATGAAGAATTACCCCAGCGACTCTGAAGGGGCTGGCTTTGCTGAGCAGGTTTAAGAGCTGCAGTGCCTAAGGAGCCTCCTCTGTTTGCTGAGCCTGACAGGAAGGTCCTTCTGCTCCTGCTAATGGCCTCTGCCCAAATCCCTTGGTACATGAGCTGGAGAGCCTGGGTGAGTTCAGTCAGGTGTTTGGATAATGCTTTGCATGGAGCAAGCTTTTCCTTTGCTTCCCTCTACCCTGCAAACCTTCTGCTGACAGGCAAGATATTAAAATAAAGACTGTGTGGCCCTTATTGATTCTACCCAAAGCTTTTTTTTTTTTCCTGTGCAAGCCTGACACGCAAAGTCTTGCACTGGGCTTTTAAAATCAGGCTCTGGATCAAGTCTTGCAAAGATTGTGTGCAGCTGCAAGATTGCTGGAGGGGTTTTTATCCTCACATCAGATGGAGCTGGGGCAAAAAAAAAAACCCCAACAAAAAACAAAACCAAACCAAAACAAGGGTAAATCACAGAGCCAGCAACTTTCTTGGCATCTCTGAGATTGTGGCTCCTCCTGCCCCTCCAGCCTTCAGAAATGTACTTGGCAAAGCTGCCTGCATAGAAAAACAAATGCTTCCCAAACCAAAACAGAGTTGGGTGTTGGTAGTGAATGGGCCAACACTGCGTGCTGGCGTCATCTCTGCCCACTGCCAGCATGTTGTCATAGGAACAGCTGGATTATTTTACAATCCAGCTGTGGAGCCAATTCTCCAAAGGAGTAGCCTGAAGGGAGGAGAGAGGGGCAGGCAGAAGGCAGCACTGCTGTATTTTCTGGTAACTGGAGGGAGGAGGATTATTAACGGAGGGAGGGAGGGAAGGGTTACCAGTGAGTGCCATCTTTCACAGCCTGAAACCGCAACCAGTCATTTCCAGCTAACTGACTGCTCTTAGCTGCATCTGGGAATTACAGGCTGCCTCGTGGGAGAAGGGTGCTGAGGAAAACGGCAAATCCTTTTGTGCAGAGGCTGGTAATGTGTCTCACAGCTTGCTGTCCTGCAGAGACCGTGACTTGCCAGCTGTAGGGAGTGCTGTGCACCTACCTGTACAGGTTCCCACCACCCAGAAATTTGTAGCTGATCAATTAATGGGTGTCAGCTTACCACAAAAATGATTAATCACTGTTTCCCTTGCCCTCTTTGCAATGTTTGTTGCCCTCTTTCCTTTCTGGAAGCTCCTTGGATCCTGTTTTGAGGCTGCAGAGCACTGAGGGCATTGTAGGTGCCCAAGTGGAGTTTTAGTCTTTGTGCTGGTGGAGGCTGTCATACAAAAGTGAACACATTTGGTCCGATGAAACAATGTTTGGTCTTAAGTGAACTCCATGCCCTGCGGTTTAGCAAATCACACTGGTTTGGGGCTTGATGAGTACCCACAATGAAGATTCGATGACAAAAGCCAGGAACCTGCAGCAGCTGCGAGAACAGAGCCCTTTGCTCTGATACAACTGGGGCTGCTGCCCTTCTGAAAGGGGAGTCCAGGCGGAAGGAATTTGGCTGCCGGCAGAGAAGTGAGAGGAGGCAGGGAGGCTTGGCTGCAGGCGGTGGCGTTAACAGGTCGCTGCTGTGCCGTGTCCAGGCGCGGGTACACTCGTGGCGCCCGAAACGAGGCGGCCCCCTCCCGTGCCGGTGTCCAAGGGCCGCGGCGCCGTCCCGGGACCGGGCGGCGGGGGCTGCCGGTGCCAAGTGCGAGCGTGGCCGGCAGAGGGCGCGGGCGGCGGCCGAGGGCGGCCCGGGAGCACCGGCCCGGGCTGCTGAGGGCGGCCCGGGAGCACCGGCCCGGGCTGCTGAGGGCGGCCCGGGAGCACCGGCCCGGGCTGCTGAGGGCGGCCCGGGAGCACCGGCCCGGGCTGCTGAGGGCGGCCCGGGAGCTGCAGCTGCCGGGCACGGCCCGCGGGCACAGACAGAGGCCGTGCCGCTGCACTGCCGCACGGGGAAGCAGGGGGCGGGCAGCCCAGGTGGGCAAGAAGATCTGTGGCATCCTGGTTTGTGTCAGAAATAGTGTGACCAGCAGGACCAGGGCAGGGATTGTCTCCCCGTGCTTTGCACTGGTGAGGCCACACCTCGAGTCCTGTGTCAAATATGGACCCCTCACAGCAGGAAAGACATTGAGGTGCTCGATTGTACCCAGAGCTGGTGAAGGGTCTGGAGCACAAGTCCTATGAGGAGCACGTGAAGGAGCTGGGGTTGTTTAGCCTGGAGAAAAGGAGGCTCAAGGGAGATGTTTTTGGTCTCTACAGCAACCTGAAAGGAGATCATAGTGAGCTAGGGGTCAGTCTCCTCTCCCGAGTAAGAGGTGACAGGACAAGAAGAAACAAACCTCAAGTTATACCATGGGAGATTTACATTGGGTATTAGGAAAATTTCTCCACTGGAAAGGTTGTCAAGCATTGGAACAGGGAAATGTTAAGAGTCACTATCCCTGGAGGTATTTATAAGACATGTAGATGTGGTTTTTAGAGACGGGTTTAGTGGTGGACTTGGCAGTCTTTGGTTTATAGTTGGACTTGATGATCTTAAGGGTCTTTTCCAGCCTGAACAATTCTGATTCTCGCATGCATTTTTTGCCAGAGCTGGAAGGGCAGGGCCAATTTTATTCCTTGATTTTGAAGTGTGACAGATAAGAACCACAGAATGCTGGTGATAAGAACCACATGCCAGAATGCCATGCGAGAAGACTCTCACATAGTGATTTGGCCCTTTGTCAGAGCTCAGAAAAGATACTGAGCCTTTTTCCATACTTCACTTCGCATTTTTATCTCATGTAGGGGTTGATGCTGTATGTGCATACTAGGGTCTAGGAGAGATTTGAAAGGGCAATACCTGTCCTGTACCTTATTGGTTCTTAACATTTTAATTAAATACAAGTGAGATTTGCAAAGAAATATTTTAGGCACTGCAATACCTTCTTCCATCCCTCCCTTCTCCATTCTTCTGGCTCCTCCCAGTGGTCTGTGTTGACCCTGCCAGTGAAGACTTGCAGTCCCCTTTGGGGGCACAGTTGGTAGGACCTTGAGTACTCACATCCAGCACACAGCTTTCAGCACATGTGCTTCTTTACCAACACATCTCCAGACTTGTCAGAGAAGCTCCAATGAGAACTGGCAGCTTTCAATTATTTTCAGCATTTGGACTGGTGAAGACACCTGTTTGAAGAAAATGACCTCTGGGCCTTTTTAGTACTGCAGTTCTGGACCTGGCTCCTGTTCTAAAGGAGTTATTTGCAGATGAAAATAGCAGATGAAAATCTTGTAAAATATACAAAGAAAATGCTTTGCATGGCATCTCAACTGCCACTCCAGTTAATTCCACATTTTTGAGCAGATAGATTCCTCTTTTCTCATTTTATTTTTGGTCTTTACTGCTTTGGGGACATGTTTAAGGAGGCAAACTGCAGGCAGTGACTAATGAAGTGTCTCAGATGTCTTTCCATGATAAGACAGTCACCAGTGTGGAAAATACTGTACTTCTGCTGAGGGGAATTTTGTCTCTTGCTTTCTGCTATAAGGAACCCACTTTCCTGTTCTTTTTTATTTTAGGCTTCAGCAGAGAAGGAAGATTTAGGGGGTTTTAGGCAAGTCAGAAGGACCTTTTTTTCTAGAGCTTCTGCAGCTTCTCATCCCTGTGGTGCTGAGGTAGACTTTCTTTCCAAGTTATCCCCAGTGTCAGCTGTTACATATTTACCTGGCTTCATCTCCCATGCAGCCTGTCACCCTGGTGCTGTGCTATCACTTGGTAAGACTTGCCAGCTGTGTGGCTGTTGTGGCTAATCTGTTGAGCTGAGTGATTTGGCCAGAGCAGAGGCACAGGTCAGTGCAGTGCAGCCCCAAGCCTGCTGACATGCAGACAGGCAGCTGTTTCCAGTTTGTGGATCAGCTCTTGTGATGTGTGTAATGAGAGCAGCAGTTGCTGCTCCCTAGGTTTTGCATGGATGCAATGTAGGATTTCTGGTTGCTTGTGGTATAGCTGTATGGAGCTTTTACTTTTCCAAAGGTTGGTGTTGATAGGTAACAGGACTATCCACCAGTAGAAATGACTGAATAGGAGATATGGAAGCTGGGGCAGAATATGGGAAGGAAGCAGAAAGAAGAAAACGAAATTGATATGTGGTAATTGTGGGAGGGAAGGGGAAGCTGGGCACTGGCTTTTATGGGTGTTGTTAGTATGGGTCCACGGAGGAGTAGCTGAGAATTGTCCTGTGGAATTTCTTGATCCATATCGGCACTTTGAGGGTGCTGTGTGGTGGCTAGAACCCAGCTCTGCTCCAGGAGTTCCCCAGCAATTCCAGGTCCCTGGTTAGGTGAACTGAGTCTTTTAACTGAGGCAATGTTCAGCACTCAGGCTGCTGTGTCCCTGCTCCTGCCAGTGGTGCTGCTGATGTCCATGTGGAAAACATGCAGCAGTCAGAGCATGCTGTGCCCAGCTCCTGTGGTCTTTCAGGTTCTTTCTCTTCTGAAATGGTCCTGTGTGTGGTGCTTGTGGCCAGTGATGGATCCTATGCTTGATGCTGCATTCCCAGAAAATAAGCAGTTCAGCACTGGAGCAGTGCTTAGCTGCACTCTCAGACAGAACTGCCCTTGCAAAAATGAGCTTCAGGCACTCCAGTGCATTGCTTGACTAGGGGTTTCCCAGACTCCTGTGTTTGAGACTCTCTTGCAAGGTGTCCAAATGTTTTTTTTTTTTTTTTGAGAAGAGTCATCAACAGTCCTGCAGTCCTGTTTGTTGTCTTGAACCCCAAACTTATATAGCTGTGATGTTGCTGGCTCTTGGCATTTGGTATCCATTCAAGCATCAAGTATACCACTGGCATTCAAGTTGTAAGGCATTAAAAAATAATAATGTATCATGTCAGAGTTGATTCTTCTTCCTCTGACTCCAAGAGTTTTTCTGCTTGCAAGCATTTCAGTTTCATAAGCTAGGCTTCAGGCTTTTGGTTGTGGTATTTTTGTTTGTTTGTTTGGGTTTTTTCAGTAAACATGATCAGGTCAGTTTTGACCCTCTAGTGTTGTCATTAGCTAGTAGCAAACTTACTGGAATCACTTGATTAAAAAAAAAGTGATCAAGTGAAGACTTTTAGACTTTTTCCAAAAAAATCAAACATGCCTTTGCTCGTCATGCTTTCAGTCTTGGTATTGCAGTAATGAAATCTTGTAAAAGAGGCTTAAAAAGATGGACAAATATGAAACTAATTAACTTGCTGTCATTGTCCAAGCCGAATGAAGTGCTGAAAGAAAATAAACATTCACAGTGAAACACAGTGTGGATCTAAACAAATTCTTTTAGCTTTAGTAATAATCTGTAGGGCTTCCTTACTAAACTAATGACTGGAGAATTTTTTGTTTTAAAGCTGGGTTTGTGCTCTGACACTATCAGCACTGAAGCTGCATGGTTCAGCATGGACCTGCTCTCGCCTCTCACAGAGATCCGGCTGGACTGTTTCTCTCCTGTCAAAGTGTTTCTTTTTGCAGGCAATCATGGTAGCTGCATGTGTCTACTAAGCATGCAGCTGCACACATAGTTTTTCATTTGGACTTCTGCCTTTTAAAGGTCAGGCCATGAGTGATTATGGATTTTAAATTTGCTTTGTCACTAGTACGATCCTTGAGAGTGCCTTCGTTTCCAGAAGGAGCTGATCAATGGATTTTTCTTTAGATAAAGACATTTTTATACTCTGTCCTGAGTGGAACTTGTCAGCTGCAGGAAGGACTGTAGCTGCAGTTATGTGTGCTGTGAGGTTCCCAAGATTCCCATCACCACCTTCATTTAAACATCCCCAGCCCTGCTATAAACAAGTGAGAGACGCTCACCCTGCGCCCTGGCTTTGAGCCAGGGGTATCAGAGCTCTGGCTGGAGACAGAAGGGGAGAACAGAAAATAGTGTCAGCTTGTGAATCATCTCAGTGAGGATCGACACCCACCATTAGCAAAACCAGACAAACCTGGGGTTGCTGCTTAATAAGCAGTTTATTTATTGTCCACGTTACAATGTGCAAGTGAGCTGGAATGGCAGCAAGGCACCAGCTGCCTGTGCTTCAGGCACAAAGGGCACCTTCTTGGCCTGTCCTGTGGCAGCAAGATGCCTGTAGGGCTGTGGATGTATGTATGAGGTTCCTGGCTGGTTTTGGATGGTTTCCTAAGGTGACAAAGTTTATGTAATCATGCTGTTTACCCTGGGGCCCTTCTGGCAACTTTTGAACATGTGGAACAGTTTCAACCAAATTTGAGATAAGAGCAGAAATTCCCAAGTTTGTTACATTTCTAAAGGTTTTGTGAGGTTCTGCAGGTGGACAGAAGAATTAGGCCTGGTTCAGTGCTGTGCTCTGGAAAAGACATGGAGAGTGCAGCTGGTCTGGACCCTGGTCTGGCAACCATGTCCAGGGACACAGGGTGTGTGTTCGTACCACAGCCAGCACACACATGCATCAGAACTAGCCAGAACTGGGGATGGGAAAGGTGGGAAGAGGAAGCCCGGATCAATGTTGTGTGGGAGAGGCATTCAAAGGCAGGGGACACCAGTGTAGAAACTGGCTCACCTGCTGTATTCTTCTGTTCCGAGATCCTTATCTAGACTGGCTTGTGCTTCTTAATACTGGAGAGAACTCTTGACAGTCTGTGCTCATGAGTGAAGATTTAGATACACCTCTCTGTAGCTTCATGCACTTGAGAATAAGACTCACTTGGTTGGCTGCATTTTCTAAGCTCTTCTTCAATCAGGCTTGAAAGCATTGCCTGTATCCTGAGGGACTTTGCAGGGATTTAGGTGCAACCCATCAGCTCTTGGCAAGTTTTCAAGGTGGCATGGCTTCTTTTTGTGGGACCACTGCCTGGTCTATATATGCTGTCCCCTTGCATGAGGTTTATGGGTCAACAAAGACTAGGGGGTGCTCCGTAGTAGCTGAAGTTTCTTTTGGGTACTGCTTATGCAGCTACTTTGTGGACATACAGCCTTATGTCTGCTATTTTTTTTTTTGCCTTTTTTTTTTTCCCCCAGCCTCATACCCAAGTGGGAACCAATGTGGGACCACTGCCTGGTCTATATATGCTGTCCCCTTGCATGAGGTTTATGGGTCAACAAAGACTAGGGGGTGCTCCGTAGTAGCTGAAGTTTCTTTTGGGTACTGCTTATGCAGCTACTTTGTGGACATACAGCCTTATGTCTGCTTTTTCTTTTTTTTTTTCAGCCTCATACCCAAGTGGGAACCACAGGTTTTGCCTTATGGAGCACCTTACTACATTACTCTGGGAGGGTTGTAGCTCAGTTTTGCAAGTTGATCTGGTGTACAACTGTTGCCACTGAATCCTTGAGATTATTTGCATACCTTGGGAGCTCCTCCTTCATCTGTGCCACGCTGCAGTGCGTGTCATCTGAGCTGATTTGCTGAGTTGGCCATGTGCTCTGTGACTCTGGGGTCACCTTGACTGTCCACCCTCCTCTCTGGATCTGGAGCCATGGCCTCTTGTCTGTGGTTTGAGGGTGTAGCCAGCCCCGTCTGGTTGCCATGCTCCCTGCTTCTGCAAGGTTATACAAGGAAAGCTGAAACTTTTTTGCCAGAGGCAGGGGAGCAAATGCAGTCTCTGGCAGACCTGGAACAATGAACAGCTTGGAGAAGGTGTGCTTCCAGGACACATGCCAGCACTGAACCAGCACCAGTGGCAGGTTTACAGAAATGCCACAGGCAAAACGAGAGCTCTGGCAATTCACATTCAAACCCCAGGTTTGACAGGCAATCATCCAGCCTCACCTCTTGTGTAAGACTGGCCCCTTCATTTCAAGTAGTTTCCTCTGTCCCACACCCAATAATATGGGCTTGCCAGCAGTGCTTTTGGGAGGTTGAGCAGCCTCAGTGCAGAATCCAGTGGAGACAGGGAATCTACCGTGTGCACGGATTGATCAGCCACACTCTACAAAACAGTGTTTTAATTCTAATCAGAGGTTGCCTGGCAATGGCATCCGGCTGTGGTTCCCATTCTTCCTTTCTTCAGGAGATTAAAGACTTTTTGAGTACTCCATGTTTACTCCCTGGGATTACAGTGGAATAAACACACTTTCTTCTAAGAGTTCGATAAACTAAAGAGGCTAAGCTTACTGTGGGGCAAATAGTGCAGCTCTCAGCCATTGCAGTCTCTCTTCCTCCTCCATTCCCTAGTGGTCAACATCCCTTTTAAAGTAGGGAAGTGATGCTTTTGCCAGTACTGTACACTAGCATCCATGTACTCTCTTTACCCCTACCCACTATGTTCTTCTCTCACTGTCTGCTGTGAGGACTCAGGCTGGGTTTTAACCCAGATTCCCAATGGGAAGTGCTTGGAGCTATTTTATATGATGCAAGGTGCATTTTGAATCAGAGAGGAATAAAACCAGCAGTAAAAGAAAGTCTCTTCTGAGTTGTAAGGGCCAAAAGGAATTAATCACTGCAGGGAAATGGGCCCTCTTGTCTACACAGAGGGTGGGAGAGAGAGAAAAGGAAGTGCCTTAGAATGGAGAAAGGAAAGAAAGGTCCTTGCAGTGTCCTTGTCAGTACTAAAATAAATCTCTGAAGAGGGAGAGGGGGGGAAACAATAGCAGCAGAAAGCTGCCAGAGTGATGGAAGAGCAGAGCTTTAGGAGCAGGTCTCTTCCTGGTGAAAGGCTGCCAGCTCGGGACCTTTGTGGTTAGTTTGCTTTGGTGAACCCAGTAACTTCTGGCATGCACTTGTCTTTCTCAGCCGTGGGCTGCTTGCTAAATAGGCAGAGTGGTGATACTGAGGGCAATATCCTAGCAGGAATGTAGCTGAGCCATTGGATCAAATACTGCATTTGAACTAACCCAGTCTTGTTTTGGAGCAACTAAACTGTCTGGTGGGCTGGAAAAAACTCTGGAGAACCTTGACTAAGGTTGCTAGAGAGCAATGCAGCAGAGAGTTTCCATCCAAAAAGGATCCAGGCAACATGTCCTTACAGTAAACAGAAGAAAGCCTTGCAATTCTGTGATCCTTAAGCATAAGGGGGAGTAGATGAGGCTGCTGGGAGCAGGCTGACAGCCCTGGGATGTTTTATACTGACAGAGCACATCTGTAGAGCAGAGCTGCCAGGCTGTCGTGCAAACCCACTGGGGGACACTTCAGGCACATGCAGTCTGCAGCTCTGGGGCTCCTCACACCTTCCTGGGTGTGACTGCAGGCAGGGAAGCAGGTCAAGCATCGGCATTATTAACAGCAAATCTGACATCTGTGCTGGCCAGTGGAACAGCCCAGGCATTTGGTTTGTTTATTTTTCTTCTGCCTTTGGCACTTTTTCTCTCTACAGAAGGCGCCCTGAGTGCGTTGCTAACACACTGCTTGGGGTAAGCACTAAACGAAACTTCCACTATTTTGAGAAACCCAGCTCAAGCATTTTTTTAAATGACTGCTGCTTTTTTGTGATTCTTGGACAAATTGAAACTAAAACCTCTTCGTTGACACACTGTTTTTGTCTGTTCTGCTGGTAGGCTGCTCTGTGGCTGCAAATCTCCACCACAGCCAGATTCTGCTCTCACTTGGCCTAATTTGACACTCTGAGCTAATTTCATTAATGTCAGGAGAGACATTTCCTCTTTATGCTGGTGCAGAGCTAGTTTGGACATGAGCCCCACCATACCTAGAGGAGAGCTGCAACTATCAAGATATGTGCAACAGTGGTTCTGGAGTGCAGAATGTGAGCACATAACTGCTGGGGACTAGAAAGAGCTACTCTCCTTCCTTCAGCTTGCAAGTAGCTTTGCCAAGAGCAGGTTTTCAGCTTTTGAGCTGTTAATTTGCCCAGAACTTGCTCTGCAGCACTAGGGAAACAGGACTTTGCATTGACCTTAGCCTGGTTGGAGATATCCTTCAGAGGCACCTGCTCTCCTCCTTCCTCTTCCTGCTTCCAAACCTACCTGTCAGCATCCTGGCATCATGAGCGACTTGCTTCATCAGTGCCTGGCATCATGAGCTACTTGCTTTCTTGGTCTTAAAAGCAGTGGGACTCGGAATGTTAGGCTCTTTGGAGCAATTACAGTCTATTTTTAGCTGAGGAGCTTTTGAGGGCATTTGCTTAAGTATAGGTACAGTGTCCAGGGAGATTTTGGAGAGTTCTTGGAGGCTTGTGACTGCTAAGATGGTGAACAGAGGTCTGGTGAGTCTGGCAGTGGGGGCTCACTGGTCCCTTTGGGGGTGTTGCAGGGAGGGGGCTGGGGTGGGTGTAGCTGGTCATATGTGTCAGCAGCCAAAACCTGGTGTTGTAATGTCTGAGACGCTCTGAGTTTGGAAAAGGCCCCGATGATATCACCCTGCAGAACTGTTAATAATGCAGGAAAGGAAATGTTCACAAGGCTTTTCCAGATCTTTAATGGAGAGGAATTAATACTCTCTCTTCCTATGCCCGTTACTCTGTTTGGAAATGGCTTTCTCTCACCACCAGGCATCAAAAGGGATGATTCTTTCCCTTTTTAAAAATTCTCATTGCTTTGCAATCTCCCTACCACATGTAGCAGTGAGTGTTGAGGGCAAAGAGTATGAGAGCAGTAGCTCTTCTGCACAAGCTCCCTGTGAGGACACTGAACTCTGCATACCATCCTTCAGTTTTGCTTAATCCACTTCCAGAAGAGATAAACAAGCAATGGTGCTTTTAGTGCTGCCACAGAATATGCAAAAAAGAGATTTAGTTCTGCAGGAGCTCTCCATGCTACTTCTCCTTTGTGACTCCTCTGTCTCTGCAGTTCTCCATACCCCACACCAACCCAACATGACCACCAGCCCTTGTCAGAGCCCTTCCCAAATCCTGCAATGGAGATCTGCTTGACTGCAAGATATTCCTTGTTCATTTTGGCTCTATCCTGATGCTTAAGGAAGCATCTCTTTCCTGGAAGTGGGGAGTGATACCATGCAGAGATTGCTTAGTTGCTCTCAGCTCTGCTTTTTTATCATGATCCACCCACTGTCACAGGATCCTTGGGAGAGTGGGAAGTAGAAGTCCAAAGCTGGAGCCAGTTAATGTGAATTAAGTGAGCAGTACTCCACATGGCACAAAGAGCATGAGGAATCATATCAACCACTGACTTCATGAACTAGGCAATTATCTCTGTGATTTTTTTCAACCAAATTTTGAAGAAGAACTTAATGCAATAAGACTTATAGACTGACTGAGCTGGTGTGTCATACTGAGAACAAGTGAAAATAAGGCTTGTTAATCTGCTTTGCTGGGGGAGCTTTCTCTTGTAGCCAGCTGCTCATTGCCAATGCACAAAGACTTGCTTTCCCCCTTCCCTAGTGCATGGGCTGGTCTTCCTTCTGCCATCTGTGATGGATGAGATCAGTGTGGAGCTCCCGCCCTCCTGCAGGCAAAAGAGACAAAGTTGTGGGCAATTTCAGAAAGGGGCAAAGCAGATAACAACTGTGGCTTTCACAAAACTTCATGTCCTGGACTCCTAGATTCCAGCCTGCCAACTGGCTGAAAAAGGACTGTGATAATTTGTTTATGCTTGTGAGCAGCAACTTGTAGCAAGCAAGGTCCTCCCCTTACGGAAACAGAAAGATAAGAGAAGGAATTGATTTTCTAATAACTTTCACTCATTTTTGGAGTGCAGCCCAAAGGACAGCACTGGAGAGCAGGTCAGACAGGGGGTCTGTGTTACATTATGGTTGTGATAAAGATGCCAGTGGGATTTTCCTCTTGAGGAGGGGAGTAAGGATCTCTCTTGAACAGTTTACCAAATATTGTGATCTGAACTGGGGGAAATTGAAGGTGTTGACAGACAGGGAAGATTAGATTGAACACAATGCTAACCAGCTTAGCCAAAAGATGACATAGGTGGGGGAAGCATTGCTGTCTCCAAACATCTGTGAGGAGATGGAGATTGCGTTAGCAAAAGGGGAAAATTTAGACTTAGTATCAGGAAAGAACTTCCTAGAAGTGAGCTGTGTCTCCGCAGGGAGGGGGTGGGAGTCCCATATCTGGCAAGATGGAAACAGCAATAATAACAAATCTGATTACTTGCTATGTAATGATAGCAAATAATGTAAAGTGAGTCTTGATAAAGACCTAGATTTCTCTGATAGCAACCAAATGCACTGGCCAGGGATGAGCAGGGTGGGACTTGGCAGGTGTCTCATGAGACTGGGTGCACCTGGGAGTTCTGTTGACTTCTTTGTATTTATGTTTTTGTTCACTTAGTGCTTCAGAGCAGAGATAGGGCCAGGAATTGAATTTTTCTGAGGTTTTTCATTTGAAGGAGAATTCTGGTACAGCAGTGATCAGTTTGTGCTTTATTTGCTGGCAGTGGGATCCCAGAGACCTGCCCCCACCAGCTTGATTCATTCACATGCTGTTTGGAGTGGGAGGATCTCCCAGCAAAGAATGCAGAAAGGCAAATTTTTGGTTGGGGGCTGTTCTATGAGATGAGTCAAGGGCTGGAGTGGGGTCTTAAATGGACAATCCCATCCAGGAATGTGTGAGAATCATCTCTGAGATGTGGCCAAGATCCTGGACACCCTGGCAAAGGGAGCCCTGCCTACAGAGCAGGCAGAGTTGTAGATGAGAAGAGCAACTTGGTCTGTGGACCCAAGTGAGCCCCAGACACCCAGACTACAGAGCCAAGCCCCCGGGCTTCTCTGCAGCTGCTTTCTTGGAAACAGACCAGCAATGATCTCCTATTGATACACCACTCAAAAAGATGGGGTTGAGGCCAGTGTTTGGGGGCTTTTGGTTTTGGTGACTGATGAGCCCTTGATTTGCTTTGGTAACCCAGGAGCAAGATGGCAGCACTGTATTTTCTCTCCAAACTTAAAGCCTTGGTTTTGTTTAGCTTGGTTTATAGTGCCAGCCCTGGAATGTTAAGATGTGAAAGGGGAATGCCCTTCACCTGTGCCCTTGCACTTGGTCTGCTGATGATTGTCCTAAACAGTAATTGTAAAATAATAGGAAAACTATGACTGAGGATGTGCTGGGAGAACTGTGCCACTCCTGGTGCATCACCTGCCCTACGAGTGGAAGAGGAAATGGGTGACTCATTAATTGTAAAATAATAGGAAAACTATGACTGAGGATGTGCTGGGAGAACTCCTGCCACTCCTGGTGCATCACCTGCCCCACGAGTGGAAGAGGAAATGGGTGACTCAGGGCCTGGGAGCACAGCTGTGACCCTTGTTTTGCAGGGTCAGGTTTCAGAGTAGCTGAATGCTCTCCATGGAGGTCAGTCTCACAAGCTGTGTGAGGGCTGAAGGAGAGGAGTTCCCAGCCCTGCCTTACAGCAGCCCTGCAGCACAAAATTGTCAGACCAGAGACACCTGACTGTGCAAATGTGAGGCATGGGCAAACATGGGAAAAAGAAGACAAGAAAGTGGGCTGGTGGTTGAAGACATTTTTTACCCTGAAGCATGTTTGTTGGAATATACAAGGAGTCCTCTCACAGTCCACAGGAAAGCAAGCACAAAGGGAAAATGAACTCTAAGATTCTGGCATCTCAACAGGCAGATCAGCAGGCTGTTGTCCACAGTTCCCCCAAAATAGGCTGTGTCATTTCAGAGACACTTCCACTCCCCCTCGTCCTGCTGCCTTCATCTGTGAACAGCCTCGCAGTGTGCCCCTACCATTAATTGTTAAACTGCCATGTGGAGCTTGGGGAAGGGGTGAAGAGTGGGTGCTGGCTTCAGTGTGGTGGCCAGCCTGGGCAGGAGGAACGCAGCATGCTTGCTTGGAGATCCCTCTGGATCTGTGGAGATCCACCTGATGCAGGCTCCCTGCTTCCCCAGGATCTTATGAGATGGCTACAAACCATTGCTTCTAAGGGTGCTTCCAGCTTGCCCTGATGTGCAAACCATACCTCCTCTTCCTCTATGGCCCTTCCTCCGCTAAAAGCTCTCTTCTTTTTTGTGCTGTGAAAGGTTCAGCTCCCTGTGTCCTTGAGACTGAAATGATGGAAGTAATACCCAATGCTCTCAGGTCTGTTTTCCATCATAAGAAGCCATGTGGCTTACCCAGAGGCAGCTCAGTATGTAGAAATGGATCAAGAGGAGTGGCCAGGCATGAGACAGAGCCAGCCTGCAATGGCAGCATACCTCCAGTGCAAAATATGGTGGTCAGCTTTTCTCTCAGGTGTGACAAATGGGTAAAGAACCCCAGCTGGCAGCATGCACACATGTGCACTTTGAAAGGAGTCTCAGAGCTGTGTGAAATCCATTAGCAATGTCACCTGTCACTTTTGTCTGGCTTGTGGCTGGGAGCCGACCAATTGTCCCACCAGGTCCAGCTCTTTTCTGTGACAGTGGGATCTAAACCAAGCAAGCCCTGAGCTCACGTGTAGTGAAAGGTCTCCCATGTCTGGCTCCTAAACTGGTGTGGCACTGCTCAGGAGTGTTGCACAGTGAGAGGCCAAACTAATCCTGCCACAAGGAGAGGAACCACCACAGCCAGCACAGCCAGCCTGGCTTTGTACACCACTCATGAGGGCAAGCACTCGGGGAATGGTCATCCCTCCACCCTCCTGCGAGTCTGCTGCTACAGCCTGGCCTGATTTAAAGGCTGGATACTAAAATGTCTAAGGAATGAATGGAGAGTCCCATGAGGCCAATACTGGGAATGATCTGGAGTGCAAATTTCCCTCAGTCCCTTCCTAAAACAGACTTGCCCTGGGCACCACGAGGGCCATGGAGAAGTTAACTCTGCAGCTGGGGAGACATCTGCAATTTGGTGAGAACAGGTTCTTTCCACAGAGGCTGCTAATTCTGCATGACCTAATCTGGGCTTGTTGCTTCTCTGCACTGTGAGTCACAGTGTGCACGGTCCTTTGGTCACTGTGGCAGGCTGCAGGACTTCACAGTGGCCTTTTGCTCTTCCTACAGACGATGACTGTCTTTGACTTGGCTGTCATGTGCTGTTTGATGCTTTCCATTTATATCTAATAAGATCACCACAATCTGCAGCAACTGTAGGTTATCATATTAAGATCTTCACAGCCACAAGTGGTATATTAGCTGGTCAGGAGTCACATTGGTGCAGAACAAAGCCTGTATTAAAAAAAATTCCCCAAAGAAGCCACTGATAACTCTTAGGAATTGAAAGCCTTACTGTGGCTGTATTGTGAAGGTAAAGCTTTACAGAGCTAGGTGGAGGGGGAGAAAACTTTTGGTTTAAAAATAAAGCAGAAGTTGACCATTCATTGAAAGGTGAGTGCTGTCGTCTTTATCAGCCTGCCCAGCACCCATGGAAAAGCTGGTACATCAGTAAATCCAGCCTCTTGACCAGAGGTTTTTCTACCCTACCCTGCACCTACTGGGACAGCTGAGCCCTGAAACTGCAGATTCCCAAGCTGCAAGCACTGGGACGTGGGTACCAGATTAGCTCTTTTTATTTCCTTTCATTTAGCAGGATCCTGCAGAGCTGGGTAGCTGCCAGTCAGTCTGTCAAGACGTGAACTATTTTGGGAGTTTTTATGATGGAACAATATTTTTTTGGTAAACAAACGGAAAGCTGTTAAACAGGGACCTTCACCTCACAGCTCCCGGTTCAGCTCCCTCACCGCTGCGATGCCACAGTGACTGTACTGTCCACTCTGCAGAGCTCCCTTCACGGCTCCTGCAGGGGCAAAACAAATAGCAGCTCTTTTTTTTTTCTTTTTTTTTTTTTTCTTTTTACCTACCCCTCAACAACAAAATAAACAAAAAAACCCAACTCCCTCCCCCATCCCCAGACCCAAAAACAAATAGACAAAAAAAGCCAAAAACAAAAACCTGAGACAGAGAAGAAAAAGAGCAAATTTGGTTTAGGCAGCAGAAGCACTTTTTTGGTGGACTTAACCCCTAACACACCTGAGGGCAAGCTGTATATTGTCTCTGTGTGTCATGTTATATGACCATGTAGCAGCTAGCCACATTCCAGGCTGGATTTCCTCAGGGCTACTGGTGACACATGAATCCAACCAGCAGTGACACAGGGCCGACTGTGTACAACAGGAGGACTTCCCTTTTCACAGTGTCTGTCTATAGGAAGCCCTGATGGAGTCACAGAGTGCACAGAGGAAGATGTTTGTCTGGAAGAATTGAGCAGGGAAAGAAAGGGCAGAAACATTTCCTGCTCTAAAATGGATGTAGTGTGCTCAGGGGAAAAACCCATAAGGGGCCAGTGAGTCCTTCTTGCTCCCATGGGCTAAAATTAGTTTCACTATTCCTAGGTACTAGTGGCAGTGGAGAATCTAGTCTTACATGGGCTATATCTGCCCCAGCCTTTGGAGGAGCTGATTGATGGCTATCAGTTGGAATGAGGCAAGCCATTTGTATGCTCCATGTTTTGTCCACGTCACAAAGGCAGTTTGTGGTTTTCCTTGGTTCCTGGAAAGTCCAGTTCAGTTTGTACAACAGTGCTGGCTCACAGATTCCCTACTGGGAGCCCATTAATTCCAGAGCATGCAGATTGCTGAAGGATCTCGAGGGATGCCTTTCTTCTTCTCTCTCTGCCCCTTGATCCACTCTCAGACTTACCAAGGAATTGTAGTTTGCCCCACAGACAACTCACATAATGGGTTCTTTTGCTTGCACCATGCTGATTCTGCTTTAGGATCTCTCCTGTGACTCACTAACTATTCTTACTCTGAGACTCTGCTACTAATGATTTTTTTTGAGGAGCCTTCAGTAAAGTTGACGGTGGGCAAGGGCCCCTTCTCCCTGTCAGCAAGTGCACCTCCTCCCTGGCCAGCTGTCTTCCCTTCTCTGTGGGCAGTTGCAACCCCTGTACTTCCCTCTCTCATTCTCCAGTTTCTAGGGGTTTTTGTTTGCTTTTGCATCCTCAGCAGGTCAGCTCTGGCCCTTAGCCTTCTCCATTTCATTCTGATGCTTCCTGGGATTCTTCCTGTGTCCATGTGTGAGCATGAGTCTCTTCTCACCTATAGGTCTTCAGCACCCTCCCAGGGCAGCTTCCCCAGCCTGCTGTTCCTGCTCTTCCTGCCCTCTGCGCTGAGTGCCTTTCTGGGCACTGTGGTTTGCTTTCTGCCATGTAGGAGAAGAATTCACCTGGCCCCACCATGAGAGTGCCTGTGCTGTACATGAGGACTGAGAACCCCAGGACTGCTGGGAGGACATGGGCTGAGCATCTTGGGAACAGCAGCAGTGATGCAGCGGGAGAGATGCAAACCAGTCCTCAAGCTCTTTGGCATTTAAGGCACCCTCATTCTGCAGCTGAATGTACAGAGACAGATTTACTCAGGTCTTTCAGATTCCAAGCCTGCATTTTAAACAGCAGGAGTTTTAAGCTGTCAGGATGTAGCTCATATATGCTGTGACTACAGCTTCTGCCTTCAGCTGTTGGAATTTCACTCCTATTTCCTCTTGAATTGGCTTCTCCTCTTCTTCATTGCACCCCCCATGTAGCCCCATGGTTTGAACTTAAGTGTGCTTAGTTGGTCCATCTGCCCCACAGAGAACATACTTCGTCATCAGTAAATAGCTCAGTTCTCTTCCTTTTGATCTCTTTTCTCCTGAACTGTGTGTGCTCTTCTGTGGGACTTTATCTCTTAGCACTCAATGGCTTACCTAAATTGGTGTCACTTATGTCTGTCACTCCTGTTCCTCCTGCTCATCCTCATTCCTTCCTTAAAGAAGGCTTATCTTTCTGCTGCAGTTTTATTTCTCCATCTTTTCTGCATTTTGGACTCCCCCAGGTTCAAGTGCACTTAGTTTTCTATGTAAGTTAGGGAGCTATGCTCCATAAGGATCACCACATGGGAGAGGAGACAGTCCGACAAGTCATGGCAATCGAATGTGTTGTGCTTATGATTATCTTGTGTCTCTTTGGGCCTTAGCCTATAATTGTCCAGCTCTGTCTTCTTTGTGTCAGACCATCAGAGCCAGCTTTACGATTCCCTGCTTGGGTCTGAGCACTTGTTACATGGAGGTGCAGCAGAATGCATGGGTTTTGTCCCAGACACCCCTCTGCTCTGACTTGTAGCTCTAGACCCAAGGCACCAGAAGGATGCTCTGCATCTCTGGTTTTTATGGCTGTTCCTTCAGTCAGGTGGTAGATAAAGATACCCACAAAGCTGGAAGGTAACCTAGCCCCTCTGCAGCTGTGACAACGTCCAGCTGTACTGCATGGTCAGGGTGCCTTGTACTTGGGAGGAGCAGGGAAGAGGTTTCAAATGGTCACACTGGCAAAAACAGCACCCTGGGCAAGAGCTTGGAGTCCTGCCTCATCAGTCCACCTATGCCTTCATGAAGGATGTTCTTTCTCTCAGCTTCCAACCTGCAGGCATCTCCTGGTCCTCTGTTGTTTATGATACTGCAATTTGTTGCCTTGGAAATAAGTGCTGGTTTGTCCCAAACAGAGCCTACAGTTTTATAGTGCAATCAAGCAAGAGGAGCAGATGGCTACCCCATCTCTTCTGTTGTGTTTCCCATTATCCTCATCCACAGTTGGATGACAGGAGTCTATGATTCAGTGCAAGTATCTGTGGCCCGGCTGCATCTACCCATGTAAGCTGGGGAGCCATGTTTCTGCTGGGATATGACATGCCTTTGTGTCTAGCATCACTATTTTGGCTTCCTGCAAATGGAATTTGACCAAAAAGTAAAAAAACCCCAACCTTCTCACTTACTTTAGTGGTGTCTAGGATCAGGGGGCAGAAGGAAAGTTCAATACCTGCAGTTTCTGTTTCCCAGGGCTTTGTAGTATCTATCCTTAATCACTTGACCCTCTGCAACCTCATTTTACTGTTTTATATGTTGGACTTTGGACAATGTACACTATCTATTCTCTGTAGACACCAGCATTATTCTTTCCTGCAGTTCTCCTGGGCTGAAGCTGCAGTTTGGCAGCAGCTGTGCTAGGTAGGACTCGGGGAACTGCGTGGAGGCTAGATCTTAATTCAAATGCTTTGCTTGGAAGCACCTTTCAAAAGAGCTGCTGGTCCAGAGACACAGTGGTGTCATGGCCCTAATATGCACTTGGAGAATGGAAGAGATGTGGGGACTCTACAGGGCTGAGGAGCCTTCAGGATCTGAAATGGCTGGTAAAATCAGCACTTCCAAGCCCAAGATTAATTGCTTTGCAAACAGTTCTGCTTTCATTCCTCAGTGCTATTCTTTGTGATTCAGTCTGACTTGTTTGAATTCTGTTCTGTCCTACCCAGCACTTTGCTGCATGAGTGCTGTCTTTCCTTGCCTGAGCAAATTTAGGATGGAGATTAACAGAATATTTTTTCCTTTCCAAGTAGTAAGATCTTTGGGCAGCTTTCTAGTGAGAACAGGGAGAGCAAAATTCCAATGGGTTTCAAGATTGAGCCTGGTTGGTTTATGAAGGGAATTATATAAGTTAGTCCTTATGGCTGGATTTAGTGATTTGGTGTCTCTTCTAGTTCTACCTTTCTGGGAGACAGCTGTGTTTAAAATTCATTTGAAGAAGGGAAAATTATCCTCCAGGTTCAAATATTCTGCATTTAAAATGGAAAATGGAGCAGAGGAGGTTGAAAACTGGTTCTTACCTAGCAGCAGCCAGGCTGCAGAGCCAAATCAAGTAAGGAGGTTGGATTGTGGAAAGAAACAAACTTGCTGTAGTTCAGTGTAGAGATGTGGCTTGGGGAGGGCAGGCTGGGCCCTGGGGCGGGCAGTGTGAGTGATGAGGCCAGGCAGGAGGACCAAGAGCACCACTGGAGTATGGGTGCAGGCCTGTGAGATACTGGAGCAGGAGAAGGGACGAGAGGTGCTTCTGTTCCTTTCCTGCACGTGCCATATCTGGCTCTTCTGCTTATCACTGAACTTATCCTTTCTGCCCTGAGTAACTGACTAAGGCTCCTTGTGCTGCTCCATTAATCTGTGGCTTTCCATTAACAGGCAGGTGCTTGTACCCCGGGGACCACCGTGCTGACTGCCAGAGATTCCTGGCACTGGGTACTACAGAGTTAAGCAGCCAGGCTGGAGTGTGCAAACAAACAGTGAGACCTGTACTAACAGCCCTGCTTTGTGTTAGTGGGAAGCACAGGCTCCAACTTCTTCCGATTTCTCACCTGTCCAGACTGGTACAGAAAGAAAATGCCTCTTGGAGTTTCAGAGAAAACCACACCTATTTACAGTGGATTCCCCAGGGCCCTCCTGTGGGGTATTAACCCTTCAGCCTCAGGCCCACAGCCTGCCTTTGGTAAGAAGAATTCCCCAATATCCCTGGGGAAATCAGCCCTTCTACCTGCACTGCAGGGATTCCTCCTGCCTGTCCCCAGGGCATTGGCTCATCCACTCCCTAGAGCAATTTCTGTTTTCTCCCATCTGTACAATTATCTCTGTCCTTTGCATAGCTGTATACTGGGGCTCTCTCTGTGTGAACTGGGCTTCCTGACCCAGCTCCTTCCCCCAGAAAGCAGAACTTGCTCTTCTGTGTTTGGGTTGGACCTGTGATCGTGTCTCTGTGTTTGTCTCAAACCCCACCAAGTTTCCCTGAGATACCAGCTCATCCCTCCCCCTTGAAATATCCATGCTTTCTTCAGATTTCTTCCTGGTCTCACTGTTTGCTTTCCCTCCTTTCCCTGGTTTCTGAGTTTTCTCGGAAGGAATCCCGTGCTCTGGCCTCCTCAGGCTGGAGTGTTGTGTTGTTGTTTTTCCTTTCGTCGCTATGGGCAGGGATTTTGAGTACTGAGCCAAGGAGAGGGAGGGAAGAAGAGAGGCAGTGAAAGAAGGAGGGAGTACAAGGCCGGGGGGGGGAATGAAGAAAGGCAGAAAAGTGAGAAAGCAAAGTGTTCAGGGGAGCAGGATAAGAAAGAGATGGTGGAGAAATGAAACGGGAAAGGAGGATAGAGGGCACTGAGGAGAGAAAGAGTTTTGGATAAATATCAAGAGATCTTTTTCATTGGTTCTTTTATTAATAATACTATTGCCATGGACAAAGATATTCAGAGGAAGGCAAGGAGCCCCCACTTTTGCCTGCCCCAAACCCCTCTAGGACACAAAGCATGAGAGATCCTTCAGAAAATGAACGTTTAAGTCTAAAGCAGCCAGTAGGTGTACAGGCTGCAGTAGGGAATATGTTAGATGTGAACCTGGCAGGTAGGGAGAGAATGCAAAGCACAAAAACTCAGTAAAAATGATAGGATCTTCATTCAGCCTGTTGAAAGTAGGAAGCCTGTGAGAGGACTAACATGTTTTGGGAACAGGAAAGAAAGTAGAGTAGCTAAGGAAGCTTAAGACACTGCAGAGAAGCTCAGTAATTCCCACACCTAAAAGAAAAAGAGACAAATCTCCCTAATAATGCTTCTCAGTTGCTACAGAGAAGTCACCTTCAGGCAGTGAGAATTCTAAAAGCAAGGCTGGTGTCTTAAAAAACAACAGTCCTCAGGACTGGGCACAAGCACCTGAGGTGCAGAGTGCTAGAGAATGACAGCTGTGTGCAGCAATGGCCTGGGGCAGACAGAGCTAAGGAATTGCAGACTTAGGTCCTATTTCCATCCCAGGTAAATTGCTGGATGCTCATCACGGATCTGCAGGCCCCATCTACCCGATTTGCTACATTGCAGTAAGAAATTTACTGTTCACTTTCTCTGCTAAGGAAAATCATACTCCTGGAGCTGCTAGAAGTTATGGAGTGTTTCCGGCTGTAGGAAATAACAGCAGGACATGGCTTTTCCAAAAGCTAGGAGCACTGTCTTTCACAAGAGCTTCTTGACGAGTCTAGGTGGCCACAAGGTGATTTCTGCTGGCACTGCTGAAATACTGCAGAGCAGAAAATGTGGGGTCTGAAGGCTCAGAGCAGTCTGCCTCTGGGAGCCATGCAAGGGTGGCTTTATAGTAGAATGGAAACTAATTCAGACAGTAGTGAATCTGGGATAGACCTCCAGCTGGAATACTTGCTCCTCATCACCCATGCTGGAGAAAATAGGGGAAATAAGGCAGATAAAGAAAGTTACTAAAAAGATGAAACTTCTTCCACATGGGCAGGGACTGCAAGAAACACAACATCAGTTTACAGGGAAGATAAATGGGGAAGGGATATGAATTAGATAGAATTGTAACTTTTTAAGGAGACCTATATATTTCAAAGTTTAGACCAATGTTTAACTGACAAAGATAAGAAAGAAATTCCTTTTTAAAGAGGTTATTCCACAACTGTCCAACATAAAGATTATTTAACTTAAGGATCTAGCACTGTCAGAGACAAGCTCTTGCACAGCATTTTCCAGCCCCGGTATCTAATCTGATCAGTCCTATTTTTATAAACAAGCAATGCAGGGATCCATCAGCCCATCAGCCTGTGTGGCACTGTCTGATGACTGTGGTAGTGACCATTCAGACCTTAGCACTGCCACCAGTCCAGACACAGCTGCTTTCCCTCAGTGACTTAGGGGCAATTTACCATCCTCTCACTCCCACTGCTTGTGTGATTTTTCTTTTCTCAGCCCAATTTGGAAAAATTCCTGGAAGTAAGGGTTTTTAAAAAAATAATAAGACTAGAAATGAGTTAGGGATTCATGAAGGAAACAGTTAAATCAGAAGTGAGTTGTGGCCAAGGGGGTGGTGTGACATGTAGCCAGAGGTGGCCAAATGGCAGCTATGTCTTGTCTTGTATCACCACCATTCTCTCCTGCAGGGCGAAGCTCTTTCTTGCTGCAGATAGGTATTGTACTGTGGCTTACAGGAGTTTGAATGTACAAGTCCTAGGTCACATCCTTCAGTGAATGGTTTTCAGAATTGGCCATCAGGATTGCATACTAATACTGAAAACAAAGATCAGGGAAAAGCAGATTCATGAGGATTTGGGTGATTAAAGTGGATGAGTAACAGATGAAGTGCACTGTTTCATATAGCAAATGTTGGATGGCAATTGTGCAGGCAAGCAGCAGGTCTGAGGAATCCCAATTAGGCAGAGACACAGCAAAGCTCTCTCAGCCTTAGTGGGTGGGAGGGGATCATTAACCCTGTCAGCCTGCACTGAGAGGCAATGCCAGAGAGAACTTTACATGTAGGACATCAATATGGCTTTGTATCTGCCAGGCATGTCCCACGTGCATGTTGTGCTGGTCAGCCCTGAAGAGATTGCAGAAAGGTGAACTGGAATGGCTAACATCCTGATTAGACTTAGAATATGGATTAATTTCAAGAACAAAAACCTGTGTTTGGTCATGCAACAGAGATGTTTAGGTCTAGTGTATCATTTGCTTTCTTGGCCAAGAATATCTCATGGAGGTTACTGTGAGCTCATCACTACTAACAGTGGCATCAGGAGGGTGCAGAGGGCAAGCAAAGGACTACCACTGCTGGGGTCTTAAATGTGCTCTCAGTGCATTTGGACAGGGCACATTAAATGTCAAGGACTCTCAGGAGCCTTGCCCATGCTGTGGCTCTTGTTGCTGTGTTCAGACAGGGCTGTAAGAGGTTTCAAAGAGAAGCCTGGCAAGAGGGAGCAGTACTGACTCTGCCTCCCCTGCCCACCTTGGCCTGCCTCAGGGCAGCATCCACTCCTGCTGTGAGAGGGCCACCAGACAATCCAGAAGAGGGGTGAAAGAACAAGGGTGGTTGTGGAGCTGTTTTGGGGTGTCCTGGCCTAGGCTAAGTGCAGCCGAGGAGTGGCACAGTTCATCCGTGTGGAGAAGGCAGAGGAATGCTTGCTGGCAGGTGAAAAGCAAAGACTTTTCCCGAGGACTGAGAGCAGCTCCTTTGCAGTCAAACTTCTGTGCTGGTGCAGCTCTGTTTTGCTCTAGAGTTCTCTCTGTTGCTGATAACTTTCTGGCCTCATGTTGTGTTGCAGGGGCTGTGTTTCCACATCCATGAGCCTTCACCTTCCACACACTTTATTTTGGACAAAAATATGCAAATCATCCCTTTCATCTGAAGAGAAACCCATCTGCCAAGCAGCAAGGTACTGACAGCTTTTTATGTTCTGTGCAGTGGAACTTTTGCCTTTTTTTCTCAACAGTTATGTCTCTATTGCAAATGCTGCCATTCACATTTGGTTAATTTGTCTTTGTCAGCACATGTTTCCGCCACAGTGGCAAGACTGACCAGCCCTGGTAGGGCCAGACGTGTTTATCTGCATCATTCAGCAAACAGCCTGTTGTAGGTGACTTTTTTGTTCACTTTTACCCACTGAAGCCATGAATTCTCAATTAATTGTTACGTCTTTTCTAGCCAAAATGAAACTATCTGAAAAGTAAACATATTTGGTGTTTACATGAGGCTAAACCCAGCTTGGGAAAAGAACAGATCAAGCACAGGCGGCTGCAAGAGCAGGGAAAATTCCCCTGTGAGACAAGAGTTCCCAAGTCAAGGAAGAATGATGCAAGTTTGTCCCTTTAAACATGTGCATAAGCACTGTCCCAGGCAAGGATTGCTTCCCTGGAACTAGCTCCTCAATAGTTAGGTAAGTCCCACTCAGGACTAACTTGCATTATAATAGTAATGGAGGCTCAGCTGCCTCCAGGACCTGCAATGGGAAAGCAGGATAGGAAAACATTTGTAGGGCTGATGGGCTCTCCTTCCCATTTCCCAGCCTTCTTCAGCACAGTCTTGAAATCAGTGCACTGCAAACATGCTGCAAGTGCTGGTCTTTTACAGAACAGTGGATGCTGGATCCCTGCTCCCATCCTGTGGAGGCTGTCTGGGAGAGAAAGGGCCAATAGTCAAGGCTGGGGCAATAGATGTCTGTGTCACAAGGAGATCTCCCAGCTCTGCCCACCAGTGAAAGGGAAATGAAAAAGGCAAAAACGCTGGAAGACAGCAGGGAGAGCTCTCTTTCTTCCAACACCCTGCAAAGAAGGGGAAATGGCACTTTCCCACCTTCCCCAGGGTAGGGAAAGGCTGCAGGAGGAACTATGTGCTGGACTGGACCTTGCTCAACCAGGTCATCAGCCTCTTCTGAAATCCCTCTGGTTTGTCCTCTTCCCTCAGGATGCAGCAGTTGTGAGGAAGCTGCCATGCCCTGGAGGCAACTTGTCTGATTTGTTGGAGAGAGATGTTGTTTGTCAACCCCATTGGGATACCTGGAGCTTAAGGCAATAGAAAAGTCTGTCCTATCTGATGCAGGAAGGAATGCATATGGAAAAAATATATCCTGGCTGACATTTCTCCTTTCCCCCCAAGATGAGGTGCCAAGATTAAGGAAATATTGGGGTTGTATGCAAAAGTGTACAAAAAGTATTCTGCCTCTCTGAAAACAAAACAAACAAAAGAACAACAGCATGAGAAGATTAGTAATGAAGATATATGTGCAGTGTCCTGCCAAGCCAAGATGTTAGCTACTTCAGTAGGACAACTTGGGCAGGTTACATCCTATACTGAGCACAACATTTCTGATCCCATGTTCCTGCTGTGTCTCAGATCTCTCTGAATTCTCTTTCTCTTGCTGAGGTACAGATGAAGGGGACAAGGCTGGAAGTGCTGATGGCAAGACCTTGTAGATGATGAATAGTGTGAATCCTCAGTTGTGAAAAGAAATTAAATTGGTGATTGCTGAAAAGAAACAATGACTGACAAGTCAGGGGAAGGAAAATGAGGTAGAGTGGAAGGTGCCTTTCTGTGGTGTTAGGTGGGTCAGAGAGGTGGCACTGTCACTCAGCTGGCTAGTGCTGCTCAGCCTGGTGGTTTTGGTAATTACTCTTAGAATGTTGTCTTTCCGAAGGATTTCTGTCCTGAAATGCTTTAGGAGCAACAGCCCTGGAGCACGCACTACCATTGGTAGATCCAGCATGATCCTTCAGTTGTGCAAAGCTTTGCTTCCCCAGAAGAGTTTGGCTGATGCAGCTGGGAAGAGGTCAATGTTAGAGAGAAAGAGGAAAGAAACAAACACAAATCAGTTCTCAGGAAGGCCCCACTCTGTCACCTGCTCCATGATCCCCATCTGACATCAAGGTGCTAGAACACTGGGCACCATGGGTATACCTGTGCTTCAGGCAATGTCCCATCCTGATGTCCCATTGATGATAAGAAAACAAAACAGCTGGGGAGAGGTGCCTTGAACCCCTCTGCTTTCTCCTGGTTACTCTCCAGGCCAGGCAAGGGAGCGGTGGGGCTGGGGCTGACAGCCCTTGGCCCTTGTAGGAGGGAGCCTGGGGCATGAGCAGGCCAGGCTGGGGGAAGGATGAGGTGAGATGGTTCTTGCTTCCCATGGGACAGTGGAGTGACCCTGCAGCCCTGCCTGCCCCGTGCCTTTGCTACCCTGCGTGCGGTGTGCTTGATGCTGGGGAGCACTGGATACTCTCTCTGGTCCTTTGCCTCCTTCTTCCCAGGCTCAGGACTGAGGAGCGGAGGCTCCGCACAAATCGGGCCAGCTCGGGCACGGCTGAGCAGCACCGGGCCGGGTCGCCGGGGCTGCCCGGGACGGTGTCCAGGCGTGCGCCGGGGGACAAGAGCGCCCGGAGGCAAGCAGAGAGTGTGCGGAGGAGCGCGGGGAGACACGCACCCGGTCGGGGTGCCTTGTCCCGGGGTGCGGAGGGGTCAAGAGCTGCCGGAGCGTGCCGGGGATGCCGGCTGCGAGGGCAGAGGTTGCCGAAGGGCGGCGGGTGCGGAGCCCCGGGGTGCAGGATGCGCAGAGGCCGGGCCGTGCGGTGTGGGATGCGTGGCCGTGGGGTGCGGGATGCCGAGGTGCGGGATGTCGGGGTGCCCCGGCTGGTCCCACCCCTGCGCGGCGCTCCCCGCCCCGCGGCCCCGCTCCCCCGCCCTCCCTGACGTGTGGCGCTGGCAGCCCGGCCGGTTCCGCATTCCCGACCCCTCCCCGCAGCCCAGGGGCCGCTATATAACCGGGGCTGATGCAACCCACCCCGCCGCCTGCCACAGCCTGCGGGAGGCGCGCACCGGGGCGGCGGGCGGTGGCGGGCCGAGGCGTCCCGGCTGCCTGGCCCCGGGAGTGCCTGGCCCCGGGGCTGCCTGGCCCCGGGCTGCCGCTGCGCTGAGGAGCTGCGGGGCGGCTCCCCCCCTTCACCTGCCGGCTGGGAGCGCAGGTGAGGGGCGCGGACTCGCGGCGCTGCCGGGCCGGCTGCTTGTCGCCAGCCGTGTCTCCAGCCCGGGAGGCCCGGGGAGGGAAAGGGGCCCTGGAGGTGCCCCCGCCGCGCGGTCCCAAGTCCGCTTTAGCAGTCAGGCATGGAGTTGAATGGAAGTTGCATTCTTTTGCACGCTCTGCTCCAGGAGGCACTTTTCTTTTTTTTTCCATGGAAGGGAAATAGGTTTGAGAGCAAACTGGGGGAAAGGGAGAAATACCAGGGGAGCAAGAGCCACATTATGTTTCCATTTTCCTTTAACGAAGGCCCTGTGGAGGTGTATTTGAAAACACAGGGTCTCCTATGCCTTCAAGGAGGGTGAGAACACTGTGCTGGCTGGTTCCAGGGCCATATGCAGCGTATGGTGGCCAATGAAACAGGGCCTGGCTCGTTCTCTTGCTTGTCTTGGCAGCCTGCTCCATGGCTTGCATTACCAGCCCTGGAACACAACCACTGCCAAACTGTGAGTGTGTGTGTGTGCTTGGACTCCAAGAGCTCAGCAGAAGCAAATGCTTCTGCAGTTCAGACCAGGATTTTTTTAGCTAGTTTTGGGAAAACTTGCATAAAAATCTGTTTCTGGAGGCTCTTGACAGAGTCTGCCCTGGGAATTTGTTGGTAAAAGCTTGTGTAAAGGTATCTGTGAATGCCAGCCTTTGGAGTTCAGATTCTTAGTAGGAGTCCCAGTGATTTAAAAATGCAAAAACCTGCCCATCAAGGGGATGAGTGTGTGAGTGCAGGAGCTGCCATCCACATCATTACTGGGTCATGTAGCAATTGATTGCTCCTGGTGTCTGGGGAATTAACAAATCTGCTGAATTAGTGTGCAGGTTATTGCTTCTGCTTCTTCATTGAGATGCCTGTGGATGCTTTCCCTCCATCTTCGCAGTTGAGTATTTCCCTCCTTACAGGATACAAAGGTCCCTCTGCTACGTTCTTGCCAAGGAAGAGTAAATACTCCCTCAGACCTCTTGCCTCCTCCCGCCCTGTCCATCTGAGCAGTGTGTCCAAGTGCTCAAGGAGCACTGAGCATCTGTTCTGTGGTCTCCTTCCCTGTGCTGGTGTTTGCTACTTCAGCTGCATTGCCTGGGCCAGGTACTTGGCAGCATGCAGTGACTTGAATGTGAAGCTGTAAGAGGCTCTTTTCACTGCAGTGGCTGTTCGTAGTGGGCCTGGCCCCAAGAGCAAGGGAGGCAGAGCCATGGTGAGCCATGGGACCCCTTGCCAGCATGTGCGTGTGTCCTGCAGTGCAGCGAGGAGGGGACACTGCAAACCTGATGCCATCTGTCTTTGGCTGCATGTCTCAGTTGCTTGGACTGTCCAGAGTATCAATCCAAACATTGCAGGCTATTTTAACATGCAGACAGAGAGCTGAAGGCACATATGGGCCTCTGAGCTGAGCAGTGCTGTTGCAAACTAGCCAGAGCTGGTCTTTATATGGATTAGAGGTCTTTGTGGATGACCCTGGTATTTAAGGCATAATTTTGAGGAGTTTGTAGGGGGTGTGGGGGCTGTCATCTCTGAGGCCGTCCTTGGCCCCTGAGGGCAGAGCTTTGTGCTGGAGCAGGATTGTCTTCTTGAAGAAGGTTCTAGCCCTGACCACATGTGGTTATGGAAGGTCCTGGGTAATTTCAACAAGTCAGTTGTTAGGCTGCAGCTCAGACACTGATGTTTTCTCAGACCAGGATATTCCTTCCTTCTCAAACCCCTTTGAGGTGCTTCAGGTACGAACAGGCTGGCTTTTACCTTCCTGCTCTGTGCTGCTGTCCTGTGGGTGGTGCAGCCTCAAATAATTAATTACAGTCTTAATAATACTGTGATAATTAATGGCATTTTTTTACAGCTATTGCAATTAACTATCACAGGAGGGGAGCCTTGCTGTGGTAGGTGCTGTACAAACCCCTGCTGTCACAGGTTGCTTGGAAGTCAATCGCTGCATTGCAGTAGTAGGAGCAGCTAAACTAGAGCTTTTTGCTGCCCTGGAAAGGCATGGAGGAAGGGCTGTGAGCTGCCTGCTTTGCTAATGGCAAATGGAGATTATTTCTAAAGCCGAGGACTGGAGAACCAGTATTCCCCCTCCTCACAAAAGGGACAAGAAGTGAAAGCATTAGACAGGCGTGGAGGCCTAATGGTGAGACTCGGCTGGGCCAGGGGCTGCAAAATGGCATTTCTGCCAAAGAGGTGCTGTCTGCTCTGGGCTGCCCTGTGAGCACCGTGTAGGAAGCTCTGAGCTTCCCTGAAGGAGAAGAGGAGGGAGGGCAGCAGGGAGCTTTGCATTCCTGTTTTTAGAAAGCTTCTCATAGCCCTCTGTCCATCAATGCCTCGGATGTTCCTCCTGCCAGCTAGATGTGCAGCACTGAGCCAGAATGTTCCCACTCATGAAGTAGGTTTAGAATTCCGCCTCCTGAGGAATAGTTCTTCATGGCTCCTTCTTCCTCTCAGCATTGTGGCCCCCCACTCACTCTGAACTGGGGGTGGGAGGTTACATGTGTGGGTGTTCACAAACCCTGCAACTCTTCTCCCAGCATGGGTTGCCTGTGGGAGGAGAGGAACAGCAAGAATGGCAGCTCGGAGTTCTGTGGGAAGGGCACAGATGCATTTTTGGACCTGCAATCCTGGAACCTGGTTGTAGGAGCTGTCTCTCCCTCCTGGGATGGAAATAGGTTGTGGAGGCACTGCAGTGAGTAGTGAGGTGCTGCAGTGTCCTGCATTCTGGGGTGATGTGCTCCACCTCAGTGCACTTGATAGGCCATGCTGTGACCATGCCTTTACCTGGCCTTTAAACAAGGGGGATTTCTGTGATGCCATAAAACAGTAAGTAATGTTAGGAGCTCAGTAAAGAGAGAGCATGCATGTTTTTATCCAGGTGGTGTCACTGCAACTTTTCAGTATGTTGTAGATGGTGGGTTCCTTGGCATCAACAGGTTCAGCAACTGAATGAATACCGTGGCTGTTGTTAAAGTCCATGTTTGCCAGAGCTTCTGCATGGGGATCTGAAAAGACTGGTTATCCGCAAAGGCCTTGTCTGCTGCTGTGTTCTGATGTTTGGCAAATAACTTTGATCACTGTGGTGCTTGGCACTGGCCCTGCAAGTTTGTGCTTTTAACAGTGCAGAGCAGAAGCAGCTAGCCAGAAGATATGACTATAAGGTGCTAGACAAAATTAAATACATCTAGAGCAGGTAGAATTGTGTGGCAATGGGAGAGTCTCATGTTTTAGATAGCAGAAGAAAGCTCTAATTGCATGGCAAGGTCCTTGTGGCACTGGGAATATGGGGTAGTGTCTTTCTGCCTTCATCTGTCCCCACTGGGGCCTGAACTGCAAAGTGGAAGTGGAAGAAGGTCTGTAGGCTTCAGACCACCAGCACTCTGCAGTCTTCTCAGAAGAGTCCAGATGGAAAAAAGCAAGTGGCTCAGAGCTTCAGAGAAAGAGTGGTAGCCAACTGCCCTGTCTTTGTTTAGGAAGTTGCATTCTTGGTTCATGAGAAGCTGGGTATGTCAGGAAAGGCCTTTCATATAAATCATCCTGCTCACAGAAGGAACTAGATAGATTCAATGTATGACATACTGACTGAGGTAGCTTGATAACCAGGAGCTAAAAAAAAGTTTAAAAATGGCAATAAAGCAGAGTAGACTCTAAGGAACTATAAGCTGGTAGCGCTGCTTCTGATCTCCAAATCAGAATTATTATTCCCTGTTGGCCAGGAGCAGATGAAAGGCCAGTTCCTGTGACTTGGGTGCTCCAAGACAGTACATACAAATGGCAGTGCTGTGCTAGGTGCTAGCAGACTGATGAAGAGTTCAAAGATTGCTTGTATGGTGGCTTACAGACTTCAGCAGTGCTCTGATGCGTGGCAGCTGACAAGTAATGGCAGGAACCCAGGCTGAGCCTGCTGAGAGAATACCAGGCAAGCATGGCCTTTATTCTGCAGGCAGCATGGAGAAGGGCTGGTAGGACAGACTATGCCTTAGTGCTCAACATGGGCAAAAAGAAACATGCTGGTAGGTACAGAGTGTCAGAATCTGCTGGCTGGCAATATTAGATACTAGACTGGCTCTCTGAGCATCAGAAGGGTACTTGGATCAACCATTATAAATGTCAGCACATGTGAAATAGCTTATGTTGTGAGAAACTGTGATTGTATTATAAACAGCAAAACTGATAATAAGGCTGCAAATAGCCCTCACTCTTACCAAGGAAGCTGACACCAGAGATAAGGCAGTAATGGCAAGTCCAATTGAAGTGTGACTGTCAGAGCCTGCTTTGGGATGTCATGGTTGTCTCTGCAGGATGATGCTCGTGATGCAACAGTAGCAACTGCAGTTGGTGTATAAAGAAACAAACAGCGCCTCTGGGTGCATAGGATGATGGATACAAACTGAGGCAGTCCATGTGCAGGGAATTGAATGCATGATTTCAACACAGGTAGGCACTCCTGTGCCAGTTTTAGTCTGTGGGTAAGAATAGCAGTGAAGAGGTGGCAGGAGGGTGTGAATACAGGCTAGCAAGTGGAGCACAACCCCCCTGGGTTATACGAATTATGCCTACCCATGTTAGATTTATGCTGTAACTGCTGTGCAAACATCAGCTTCTTAAAAAAAACCCCAAACACAAATGCAAACAAAGAGTCCCCTGAAAAAGCAGTAGCCAAATCAGTATAGGAAGAGAAAAAAACCCAACCCATTAAAAAAAAAAAAAAAAAGGCAAGCCCAAGAACATGAAGGTCAGAACTGCAGCAGAAAGAATAGAATGGTATGTGGGGGCAGTGTCACTGAGGAAGCTGAGCAACTGTATGGGACAGAAAGAACTTGGTAAAGCTTCTTCCCTCTAGGCTGTGGTTCCAGAAGATAACAGACTCTGGCAGTAGGAGAAAAACTAAGAGTAATGGGTGCTGCCTTTAAGAAATATTAAATCAACCCAGTGTCACAGACTGCTGACCATAAGGACATAATTGGGGAACAAAGCACACAAACACTTGAAACTGGTGGGAGATACAGCAAAACCAAGGTGAGCAAAGAAAGCTGTACTGGTGGCAGCTTTTTGAGTACGAGACTGCTGATAGAATAACTGAGTTGACTGAAGCCACAGGAAGAACAGCGCCAAAGCAAGGATGCAAAAGTTGCTGCAATTATCAGGAGGGTTTACAGACATTTCGGCAAGAGGTCAGGTCTTGTGTTACAGCATTTTAACCAGAATAAGGGAGTGTAGAGGCAAAGCTAAGGAAATAAAAACTGAATTTTGACCTGTGAAATCATGCGTTGACCAGATTTTTGCTGCAAAGATGGTTGCTGAACAGAGCAATGAATGGTATAAGGTACTCATCATTGAACTGAAGTTGTAAGAAAGCCTTCTTTGTCTCCTAATTCACTCCGGAGCATCTTGATGTCATGGCACAAAATGATGAATAGTGTTGGTGCAGAAGGCAGAGTTATGGTGAATGTAAACTCAAGAGGCTGGTGTCATGCTGATCCAATGGTCATATGCAAGACTGCACATTCTTTTTCCCTTGATGTGCTGCTATTGGCTTCATTATGTGAAAAAGCTATTGGCTTCATTATGTGAAAAAGCATAGCTGGTACAATGCCTACAAAGGAATTGTGTGGTTCAAATGTAGGACACTGGAAAGCTAGGTTTTACTGGAGACATGATATTTCCAAGTTCATGTAAGGAGATGTTGAAAGACCACCTGGCATTGAGGGAAAAAGGCTGTGTTATTACTCAGTTCTGAAAAGAAAGAAAAAAAAAAAAGAATCCCAACTAAAGCACTGTGTTGGAAAGTGAATAAATACAGAGGTGAGTTAGTTCATGTGCCTTAGAAATAGCAGATGCTGCAAGGGAATATCCAGAAACTAAGAATTGGCAAGGCGTTAGTTCATGTGCCTTAGAAATAGCAGATGCTGCAAGGGAATATCCAGAAACTAACTAAGAATTGGCAAGGGACCAGCTGTATTCACCCCATCCAGCCAGATGTGGCTGTTGAAGAGCTGCAACTTAAAGGTCAGACTCAGATCCTGAACTTTAAAGTTCTGCCCTACCATGTGAACGTGGTACCAGTATGCTGGAACTGTAGGTAGGCATGTCCATGTCTGCCAGGATAATGGCTTTGGGAGGAAGACCAAAGTATTACATAGAATTCCATACTCTGGCTTTTTTACATGATTAAAGTACAACTTCCCTCTGGCACTCACTGGAAAAGAATGGGAAAGTATCTGGGACTTGGGATGAAAAGAAAGTTGTGCTTACATTAGGAAGAAGCAAAGGAGTGGAACAAACTTAGAGGTTGTTCAAGTTTGAGTCCTTCCAGTCAGCAGGAGTGGCAGAGCTAGGGCTGAGGGCCCTCAAGAACTGGGGAGATGATCTGTTATTGCACACCTGCTCTGCAGAGAGGGATGGCACCTCTCCTCATTCCTTTTTATTTCCATGGTTATAGCCCTGCTGGGAATGGTGTTAGGTTCCTCTCCAAGGTCTAATTCAGCTTGACTCTTGGCAGTTCTCAATGTGCTCCTGAGCTTTCTGACCCCTGAGCAAGCTCTCACCTGTAGAAGGCACTTTCCCTGCTTTCTACTTAGTTCTCAGTTCATCTTAATGTGCAGGTTTATGATTATCCAGAAGGCTTCTGGCACTTTGGTTTGATGAACTTAAGATTTAGTTTACACTGTGCAGGTATCATTTGGGCTTTGGCACTGCAGTCCCTGGATCCAGGATGAATTTTTAGAGCATATTGGATACTGGGCCAGCCCCTTCACTCTGACCTGTGTTGTGTGTTACGCTGGTACAGAGGCTATTTCAAGGCATATCAAGCTACCAGATCAGAGATGCAGAAGGAGAAGATGTGCTGGAGAAAACAAAGTGTCTTTTCAAATCTTTAGCCACTTGTCCCCAGGAACCTGCCCAGGCTCAGGAGTGCATGGGGGAGGGTGCTGAGTGGTCAGGTCCCACAGCCTGAAGAATGGATTTCTCCTTGCTCCTTATTTCATAAATTGCAGTGACTCTCTATTCAGTCTGCCTGAGGACCTGGACTGTCTAGCCTGGGTGCTGTCAACTGCATGTTGTGATGGAAGAAAATGAAGCACAGCATGGCCAGCCAGTCACGGGATGGGATTGTCCTGCTCTACCCCACACATGTGTGGCCTCACCTTGAATACTGTGAGCAGTTTTGGGCACCACAATAGAGAAAAGGGATTAAGTGATTAGAGGGCATCCAAAGGAGTGCCATGAGGATGGTGATGGGCCTGGAGGGGAAACTGCAGGAGGAGTGGCTGAGGTCACTTGGTCTGTTCAGCCTGGAGAAAAACAGACTGAGGGGAGACCTCACTGCAGTCTACAACTTCCTTGTGAGGGGAAGAGGAGGAACAGGTACTCTTGTGACCAGTGACAGGACTTGAGGAAATGGCATGAAGCTGAGGCAGGGGAGGTTTAGGTTGGATATCAGAAAAAGGTTTTTCATCCAGAAGGTGGTTGAGCACTGGAACAGGCTCCCCACGGAAGTGGTCACAGAACCAAGCCTGACAGAGTTCAGTAAGTGTCTGAACAACAGTCTGAGGTACATGGTGTGACTCTTGGGCTGTCCTGTGCAGTGTCAGGAGCTGGACTCAATGATCCTGATGGGTTCCTCCAACTCAGCCTATTCTATGATTCTATGAATAAATTAAAACCAAGCCCTCCAAGTCCAGAATGGATTTTGGCCTCCATTGCTGGGTTCAAGTAAATTCTCATCCTGAAGCCTGTGAAAGGGTGGGTCAGAGCCCCAAATCAGTCTGTGAGAGACTTCAAGTGAATGCTCCTAATAGTTTTGCTACTGATTATTTTTCTATTTTATTTTTTAAATTTTGATGTAAGCTGTTCAAGCTGGGGGCACATATCTGTGGGATTGCTGGCTTGGGCCGTGCTGCTGTTGGCAGGTGCCTTCCCCAGTGCCACAGCATGTCACCTTGGTGGCAGCGTCAGGGAAATGGCCAGCTCTGCAGTGTATACAGCTATCCCAAAATGGAAGACTGGATTTAACTCCATACAGCTCTGTCTTGTGGCAGGGAGTCCTGGGAAGAACCTCTAGATTCACCTCCCCTTTCTTATGCCACCTCATTGACCTGGTGCCTTCCTGCTGGAGAGGGATGATCTCTGAGGAAGGTAGTAGGGATTTAGCCACACTCCCTAAATAACTTGTGTTTTCCTGTCTGGAGTGCAGCCTCAGGGTGTGATGGTACTTTTTTCTGGAGGGGTGAAGCATCTTAGCCATGTGTAGGCCTGAAAGGAAGGGGGAGGGAGGTAGTGTGCAGCTTCAGAGCCCAGCTGCATTGGGCATCTCTGGGCACCTTACAAGATGTTGGTGCAGATTCTGGTACAAGATGTCAGTACAAGATTCCACTACAGATGTGGAATTACATTTTTCTAGTTTAGAGATCTCTGTGGAAGAATGAATACTTTCCATCAGTTAAGGTTCTTGCAGTCTCAGGGAGTTGACTTGCAGTCTTTTCTGAGGTCAAGTATCATTACCAAGTATTTTCTCTTTCTTTTCTGTCATCAAATGGGCAGGAGTGCATTTCATCAGGTAGTAGCTCTTCTCTTGGAAAGTTACTTGTCTGTTTTTCCTATCTTCTCTTCAGGCTTTAATCACCTTATGCAGACCACCTCCTCCCTACCCAGCTTCCTCTCCCCACAGCAGTGCTCCCAGCACTGCTGAACACTGGCTTGCTCTCCCCTTTCTGGTCTCCTAAAGGATGACTGGAGCAGAGGGCTTGATTCCTCTTTATGGTTTCTGTCTTGCTGCATCTGCTTTCCCTGCTCTTTCCCAATTCTTGGTCACAGCTGAGCAAACCCTGCCAGGGGACATCTCATGCTGACACCTGGACCTCTTCACTGGCAGATTAGACTGTTTGACAGCTCACAGCTCATTGCAGGTTGTAGACACTCTCTGCTGCAAATCATTCTGTCTGTCACACCAATACAGCTTGCACAGCACCCGTGCTGGATGCTGTGGAGCTTGCATTAGCCTCTCTGCCCTTGACTAGTCTCTGTGCTTGTTTTTCCTTTCCTTCTGCTGCTTATCTCTGGTTCCTTCATGTTAACAAATATATCAAATAATCTCATGGGTAAAGAGATGTGCCAGTGCCAAGAAATCCTTAACTTCTCTGTTTGTCACGATTAACCCTGTTCAGCCTGCTCCCACCTACTCCACCTGAGCAGGGCAGTTGGACCATGCAATCTCCAGAGATCCCTCCCAGCCTCAACTTTCTGTGATTCTGTGATCCAGCAGTTTATCTCACATGCAGCTTTTCTCAAGTTTTCAGCCTGGTACTGAGATAGATTTGTCACCTTGTCACAAGTGCTGAGCAGCTGGCTTGGCTAAGTGTGTGTGCATGAGTGCACAACTGTGCTGCCTGGGCCAAAAGTCTCTATCACCTGTTACCTGCTCTCTCAGCAGATGAGAGTGGATGCTTTGGAAAGAGCAGGGCCAGTGCATGTTATCCCTCATTTAATGCTCCTCCTTTCTCTGACACTTGGTGCTGTGAGAGCCTCCGTGAGTTTCCCCAGCTGTTTGTTGAATCCTGCCTTCTGACTGGCTCTTGTGGTTGCAGGAAGCTGCACACTGAGATTTTGGGTCCACTCCTTTAGTCTGTTTCTCTCTTGACATTGCTGGTCCTTATCCCTGCTGTGTTGGTGCCTCCTGCACAGGGGCAGAAGGGGGTGGAGGCTCCTACAGTGTGCTGGGACTTCTCTGGATGGGCAGAGCAAGGGGAGCAGTGCACACACACTGGGACATGTGGTTGAGTTGAAGAAGAGGGGTAAATGGCTGCTGTGTGGACAGAAGGTGACTCTGAATGTTGTAAGCAGGTAACTTGTGAGTGTCCCAGGCCAGTTTCACAGCAGGGATGTACCTGCATTGCAGCCAACAACCATCTGCTCCAGTGGCTTTTGGACTGATGTAACAGCTCCAGCTCTATGACTTCCCATTTTAGGTTTAATTTTATTATATCTTTGCTGCTTGTTCTTCATACTTATTGATAACTCCCTTTCACCTCCCTATAAGTGACTTGCTGAAGTTTGCCCTGATCCTATTCTCACTTTTTTTCTTTCATGATAGAAGAGGACTTTTGAACCTTGCACCATTTCCCTTCCCCTCCAGCCTTTGTTTCCTCATGTCTGTGCTGAGAGATGTTTGTACAGTGGCGTTTTTGTTTTTTTTTTCCTTGCAGTTTTATCCATGGTCTTTGTGTGCTGTGTCCCAGCCCTGACCAGTGGCTGAGCCTGCCCAGAAGGAATCCAGCCTAGGGCATATTATGGTCCTATTTGTGCCGTTTTCTTCTTGAACTAATAATCCACATATTAATTAATCAAAATTCAGCTAAAAGCAAACCTTGATCCGCTGTACTCCAGAGAAAGGTGTCCATGGGATCACATCACTGTTGTTGCAGCCAGCTCCTGTTCTTCTGCTGCTTTGCCTCTCAGGTCTCCTCTCTTCCTGACCCACACCCCAGTAGCCTATTCTTCCTGGCAGGATTCTTATATTTTGGTTTCTATAATACAGATTCTGCTTATTCTCTGCCTTTGCAGAGGGGAGAATGTCTGCCCCTGTAGGTGATGTGTCTGTAGCATGAGTTTGTCCCGTGCTGTGTCATGCGGCCCTGTAAGCGGGTTGTAACGGGATGTCTCTGTCCCCTGCAGCCTGGGAAGCTGTTTCCCCTGCTATGATGCCAGGGCAGATCCCCGACCCGTCGCTGACGGCTGGTGCGCTGCCCGGCCTCGGGCCCTTGACAGGCCTGCCTGGCACGGCCCTGACCGCCGAGGAGCTCAAGTGCGCTGACATCCGCAACATCGGCGCCATGATCTCGCCGCTCCAGTTCCTGGAGGTGAAGCTTGGCAAGAGACCCCAGCCTGTCAAAAGTGAGGTGAGTATTGCAGGCTGCTGGCTGCAGGTGGCCCTGCAGGGCTGTTGTCTGCATTTGCCTGGGTTTCCCTCCTGCCTGTGCTTGGCTGTCGCAGCAGTGGCCAGCAGCCTGGTTTATAAGCTGCCTGTTTGGTGGTGTGCGTGCATGTTAGCAGCTGCTCCACTGGCTGCCTCTTCTCCCTGCCTGATTTCCTGTCCCTGGCTGGCAGTGGTAGCCTCAGCATTCCAGACCTGGTCCAATGCAGCAATTGGCAGCCATCTGAACTCAAACCCTGATGTTTGGTGGTGTGCGTGCATGTTAGCAGCTGCTCCACTGGCTGCCTCTTCTCCCTGCCTGATTTCCTGTCCCTGGCTGGCAATGGTAGCCTCAGCATTCCAGACCTGACTGGTGCAATGCAGGAATTGGCAGCCATCTGAACTCAATCCCTGCGTGTGGGGGTCTGCTGCAACCAACGTGTCCCTAGGCTGGGGCATGCACCCAGCGTAGAAGTCACACAGCCTGTCACCCATGTCAACAAGCCCTTGGTGCTTCTGGCATTGTGGTGCCTCTCCAGCGGGAATGGGGTGTGTGGGGCAGTGACTCAGCCTGTGCCACAGGCGCTGCTGGCTGGGAGCTGCCCCTGTCCCATTGCTTGGGGTGGGCCCTGGCTTCACCTCGAGTTTCCTGGGATGGAGAAGGTGGGTAGTTTCTGCTCGGTACCACAGGCTGCCATGTCAGAAGCAGGAGATGCTTGGACAGTGTTTTCCTTATGTCCCATGTGTTGGTTGTCCAGTCTGTGACTGCAGCTGAACTGGTGGTGAGTGTTTGCACCTCCTGCTGCCTGCAGATGGAGCTGGGAACCCACCATTTCAGAGGTCCCACGCTGGCAGGGTGCTGGCTGCGGTCAGAAGGTCCCATAAACAGCCTTCTGAACAGAGCATTTGCTCTGTGTGAGGTTACCTCAGATGATGCCATGTGAGGATGGGGTGATTTGTGTTCTCTGGCAGCATGAGCAAGGAGGTGCTGGATGATGTGAAAAGCTGCCTCTGATGAGCTGTGAGCCGAAAGGAGTAAAATAGGAGTTCCAGTGGGCAACCTGCTCTCCAAATGGTGCTGACACTTAATTTAGCCCAATTTTTTGGCAGGAGCTCAGCAGCAGCCAGGCTCACCTGTGCAGAGCATCCCTGTTCTTTCCCTCCAGCCGTTTGAGGTGGACTCTGTGGGTAGAACTGGTATGATGTAGCTCATCTGATCACCTTGCATAGGAGCTCTGCCCAAAGAGTGTCCAGTCAGCTTGTGCAGCCTGGATGTTGCCTGGGAAGGACTTGGACAGCTCTGCAGTGGGAAGAGCTGAGGCTAGGATACGGTGGGAGACCATTGTGAGGCTCTGGGGATGCTAATGGCTTACATTACTCTATGGGCAAGTCACAGATTTGCAGCTGAAGCCAAATTCTCTTCCAAGCTCTTCGCCTGGGTATTATTGCAGCAAATGGTCTGCAGTGCCTGCCTTGCTTCACGGGTTGGAGAAGAAAGAGGGTGATTCTGGGGCTATGCTGTCTTCCCAGGCCCAGCTCCTTTCCTGGGGCATTTTGGGCACTTCAGAGCTGTCCCTGCAACCGCTGCTTTTGCTTTTTGTGGTCATAGGTATGTGATGTCACTGGCATCTGTGTGACAGGGACAGGGCAGTTCTGCCCCACAGCAGGTACTGCTGCGTGTCCTCTGAGCCAGCTGTTCCTCTACACACCATGTAGAGGAAGGATAAGAGAAAGCCCACTGACAGCCCTTGCACAGCTACCTTCCATGCAGCTGGCTCCTCCCCTGCATGGCCCATGAAGCTGAGGAGTTGAAGACAGCAAATGGAGCTGCCCTTGGCAAGGCTTTGCAGCAAAAGCCTGAGGGAGCTGAAGCAGTAGCTACTTATCCCATGAGTAGCCAAGAAGCTGCCCACGCACAGTTTTGCAATGCAGCCTGCAGCTGCTTTCCTCTTGCAGGGTGCTGGAGCCCAGGAATGCTGTGTGCCACTCTGTGGTGGCTGGGAGGACAGGCTGCTTGCCATGAGCCTGGGCAAGGCAGCTCTCTCTGCTCTGCTGGGGGCACCAGCATCTCCTGGCATTGGGGTGTTTGTGCCTGGGGGCACCCACAAAACCCACCCAGTGGGTGTTGTGGGCCACCTTCTCTGCAGGGTGATAGGCAGCCCCACTGGGAAAGCTGCTCTCCTCTTGGACAGGTGTAGACAGATGCTGCTGGGGTCCTCCACCACTGAATCCCACCTGGGGTGCTCCCTCTGGACTGAGCCCTGTCCCTCAGGCAGATGATCACCTCAAGTCTTGGCAGCTGCTGACTGAAGCAGTTCAGGAGGCATTCCCACAGGGACTTCTACCCACAGGGATCCATCCCCTGGAGATCAACTGCTGGGACATGCTGTTGGGTGATACACCATCACTGTCCCATGTGCCTCTGAATAACATCCTAACCCTCAGCATCAGGGCCATGTCACCTTTTTGAACTGAAATCAAGCAGATGCAGTTGGGGAAAACCTGCTGTCTTGAAGAAGAGAACTTCTCTGCCCTGAGAATTTGTGGATTCCTCATACCTGGAAGTGTTCAAGACCAGGCTGGATGGGGCTTTTAGCAATTGCTGTACTGGAAGGTGTTCCTGCCTGTGGCAGGGGGGTTGGAACTATGTGATCTCCAAACCTTTCTATATTTCTATGAAGCCACAGGAGCTGTGGTCAAAAAGCAGAACCAAGGGTTCTCGCTTCTTCTATCTGTGTTGAGCCACCTTTCTTGGGCATCTGTATTCCATCTAAAGGACACAGACCTTTGCTGAGCCCTCTGTGGGGTGGAGGCAGAGTCAGAGACAGATCACTTATTCTCTAATTCCAGTTGAATGGGCCAATGGGCATGGAAATGTCAGGCAGTTTCCAGGGCTGGTGCAGTTGGTGGTTGCTTTCCAGTTGGTGTTATGCCCCAAGATGTACTTTTGAAGCCAAGTTTGGGGGTGTTTTTTGAGCTTTGGAGCTGTGAGCATATGTGACCTCTATGCACCCTCCTAGTAATCCTTGAACTAACAGACCAAGAAGCTGTCTTAGGGGTAGATGAGTAGAGGGTAAGTGTGCAAGGTAAATTGCATCTACCTTGATGTTCACCTTCTCTTAATTTCTGCCAGGAACTTTTGTAAGACCTGGCAGCAGAATGTAGATTTAGTGCTTTCCAGATTAGTTCTAACCTGTCACATCTATGTGGGTGCAGTGTGAGCTGTCCATTTCTGACTGGACTTGGGGGTATCAGTGCAGTTCCCATCCAATTCTCTGGAGTGTGGTACATTGGTGCCCCATGACACTGCCTTCTCATGGGAATGGTGGCAGCCTGGCATGATGGAAGTCTGTGCATAGCTTGTGCTGGCTTTGCTTAATATTTTCGCCCCAGCTGAAATAGCAGCTGTGGTATAATGCTTGCAAAGCAAGGTAGAAAAGATGCAAAACTCTTTGTGCTATAAAGCTCAGACATTGCCTTCCACAGCGTGCTCTGTGCTGTGTATTGGACACGCAGCTTACTTAGGCTGCCCCTTCACCCTGCCTTTGCTGAGTCCAGGTTTCATCTAGTCCTTGTGCATCACACTGGCATGTTTTGATTAGTGGGTTTTGGACTTGGTGACTGTCAGCAGTGTGCACAGTCTACTGTGGATGATGGCACCTGCAGCCTTCATTACCATCAGGCACTGCTGGTGTGTCTGCATGTGGGGTGATCTTATGGCCACCAGGTATCAGTCAATAGGAATGAGGCAGTTCATTCTGACGCCTCAAATTTCAGAGACCCAGGCCAAATGTGGATGAAGGCACTGGGGACCTTTTCTTCTCTATCCATGCTACAGAGTGTAACCTGACTTTGCAGGGCTTTCCAGCACTCAGATTTTTCTTGAAGGCGCTAGTTTCTGTTCTTGGATGTAGGCATGCCATTGGCCATTTACATAGGCTTTGCAGCATATATCTGTAAATACTTTGATTATGGTTTTCTAGCCCTGTTGGCTTGGCCTGTGTGGATTGAGTCAAAGAGCACAGAGAACTGAGTCATGGCAAACAGTGCAGGTACTGCTGTGTCCTGCCTCCTTACAGGGGATGCAGGACCTGTCCCCACCTTACTGTGGTGGCCCCGTGACTCAGACAGTGCTGCAGCAGACAGTCCCAGACGCTGGAATGGGGCAGGCCCAGCTGGGGTATCTTCTGGGATTTTCTGCCTCTTGACCTTGGCTGTGTGTGATGCTTTCAATGTCTGTGCTCACAGAGCCGAGCCTGTATTGTGACAAACCACCCGTGTTTCTGGGAGGGGGCTCTATTCTCTGTCTCTTCCCTCTCTCAGGGAGGGAGCATCCCTGTGAAGGGTTGTCTGTCCCCTACCAGCCGTGTCCTCAGCTGTGGATACAGGTCACCCTCTCTGTGTTCCCACAAAGTGGAGGCAGAGGCTGTAGCAGCAGCATACCTGGTTCCAGTGAGGATTAAGTCATGTTGCTGGTGGCTCGTGACCAGGTGGCTGCCACATTGCCCTGCCATGGGTGGGGCTGCCAGGTGCTCACCACTACCTCCTGCCCCAACTCTGATCTGGGTTTCTCTGTCTTGTTATAGCTGGATGAGGAAGAAGAGAGGAGGAAAAGGCGCCGGGAGAAAAACAAAGTAGCGGCAGCACGATGTCGTAACAAGAAGAAGGAGAGGACGGAGTTCCTGCAGCGGGTGGGTGCCCCAATCTGTCCCAGGGCACAACAGGGACTTCCCTAGAACAGTGCTCCAGCTGCAGGAAGCATTGCCTCCTGAGCTTCCCCTCTGCCACCCCTTGCTCCAGTGCCTTTATCTGGGAAAATACAGCCCCTGCTTTTCGTGAGGCTGTGAAGGTGGTGACCATGTTCATGCCCAGGCAGAGCTTACCCATGGTACCAGGGCTGGAGTGGGCTGGAGGTTGGCTCTGGGCTTGCAGTGAGAGAGGAATAATAATGTCTCTGTCTTAGTGCTGGAGCAGGGATACCCATGTGAGTGTGGCACAGGACGGGCTGGCAATGTGCTGGCCCCTTGACCGAAGTCCTAAAGATTTTCCCACTCGGAGGCCAGATGTCTACTCCACCTCTAACCCGAGGGCAGAAAAACTGTCACAGCACCTTGCTGTTTTTCTGCAAACAGTGGTGAGGCATGGGCAGATGACACAACTTGGAAGGAGTGATTTCATACGGGCAGATGCTTACAGATGGGCTGGGTGAAAACTTCACCATGGGTTTGCTCCCAAACACCTTACCAGACCACAGAAAGCAGCCGGGCACAGGTTTTGCTGGGGTGCAGCAGAGACCTGCCCCAGGTGGTGGCTGTGTGTTTCTGTGTGACAGCACTAAGTGCCAAGCACAAGGCAGCAGGGCTGGGGATGAACTGCCTGGAGGGATGTAATGCCTTGGCAGGTCTTCAGCCCCCTGCTGCAGGGGCTGAGGGACAGCTCTAAGCAGAGGTGGCATGTTGGCCAAATTGTTTCTTGTATCTTGTCCTGCTAGATAAAGTCACATGCGGTTGTGTTCCTGTTCTGCTAGGAGTCCGAGCGTCTAGAACTCATGAATGCTGAGCTGAAGGCCCAGATAGAAGAGCTGAAACAGGAGAGGCAGCAGCTCATCCTGATGCTGAACCGGCACCGTCCCACCTGCATTGTGCGGACAGACAGCATCAAGACGCCTGAGAGTGAAGCCAACCCACTGCTGGAGCAGCTAGAGAAGAAGTGAAGGTGGCACAGGGCCAGGAGGAGGAGACAGTGGCACAGGGTCTTCCAGGGTCTTTAATGTATGTACTGTATGAAGAACTGTGCACCCAGGCCTGGTGCAGCCAGGACCCAGTGGGCTTCCTTGGGAACTATGGACCAAACATGGGAACAGAGAAGATCAGGAACCTGCCAGCCATGTACTCTGAGGCTGAACCTAGGAGCAGAGCTGGCGGTGCCAGTGAGGGCAACCTCCCTGTGATAGGTCAGCACACCCTTCAGCCTGCTCTCAGCCCTGGGACACACAAAACCACAGCGTGTCCTGCGAGGAGCACGCAGCCTGTGGGTAGCAGGGGCCGCAGGCTGAGGCGTGGCAGCTGGGCAGTGCCCACCAGCACCCTGCCCAGAGGCTGCTGCTGCTCCTGGCACATGCTCCAGAGGAAACCCACACCCAAGAACCACAAACACTTGATGCAGCCCCGTCTGGCGGGCAGGCCTGTCGGGGCTCGGTGGCGCAGGCGCCCCCCACAAGCACACTCAGTATAATGTTTACAGCCCAGCTGTCTGTGTCGGCCGTGCTTTTGAATGCACATTTTTACACTTTTTTAAAGTATTTTTTACAAAGTTTTTATACAGTGATCTCTATATGGATTTATATAATCACTAGATGTGATCCCATAGAAATGTATGTTATAATGGTCTGTTTGTTACAAACACATATGCCACAGTTATCTCCATTGTGTTACTTGTCCGGTAGCATCCAGCTCCTTTCCTGGCATGCTGGGAACGGGGCCCAAGCTGCCCTCTGCAGTGGTGTCGCCACCCTCTCCATCCATGTATGTCCTTCATAATACTCAGTTCTGTATCTCTCAGTAAATGTTACCTTTGCGTATGCTGTCCTCCTGTAGCTCTGTTTGGGTCAGCACTGTGGCAGCATCTGCCAGGGCTGAACAGGCCAGTGTGTTCCTGGCTGAGTGGCACAGTGGAGCAGATCCCAGAGCTGTTTTGATGATTGTGTTAGCAGCTGGGGGCCAGGAGAATTCACCCTAGAAAGCTGGGAAGCTTGGAGGCAGCTCTGACTATTGTCAAGCAAGAAGTAGCTCAGTGATGCACCAAAGATAGGTAGGCATGGCTTGCCACTTGGAAAGGTGGAGGGAGACCATGTCATCCTTAACTGGTCCTTTGTGTTTCAGTCCCAAATACAGAAGTCTGAACTCATTTCAGGGATGAGAAAGAGACAGGGGAGCTGTCATGATGTCCTTGTGCTGGTGATCCCTTTACATGCCGTTGTGCTTCCTGCTGCCTGGACTGTGGAGTTCATGGCTCAGATCTGACTCTGGTGGCATCTGTCCTCTCAAAACCCAGCTCCCACCTTCTCAGAATTAAAAATTTTGCTATGGGACAGATGGTCCACTGGACAGGCTTGTGCATTATGGTGACATCTCCTGGGTATGGGCAGGAGCAGAGGGCACATACCAGGCACAGCCTGTGTTGCTGCGTGCCAGAACACACTCCCAAACCTAAAATACAATGGTTCTATCTGTGGCAGTGTCCTTGCACTTGGCTCCACTTCATGCAGGGACTGATCATGTGGATTTGCTTGGAAAAGTCAGCTGACACTTCTCAAAGTCCGGGAAGCCACCTCCTGGCCATCCCGCACCACCCCACCCTGTGTCAGGTGCCCTGTGGACCACTACTGGAGCAGAGCTGAAGGCGTCTCGTCCTTCTGGAGCAGGGTTTGGTGCCGGCGGTGCTGCAGCCGGTAGTTGTGGGGCTGTTGCCAGCACCATGTCCTTGGTCAGCCAGCCGTGGAGCTGCATCCCTCGTTCTGCTGGGCGCACACACGCGCCCATGGATCCCTCCCGCGGGTACCTGTAGCTGCTTGTACAGCCGCAGTTCCTGGCCGCAGGAGCCCTGAGGACGGCCGTGCTGCTGGTGCACAGCTCTGGTCCTGCTCGCTGGCTGCTCCACCTGAGGCTCTCCCGAACCCGCACACGAGGTGTCCGCACACAGGCGGCAGGAGCCGGCCGACGGCGGGCGGGATGCGGCAGCGCGCGGGCACCGGGCAGGAGCGGCCGGTCCCTCTGCCTGAGCCCCGTGCCGGCCGCTCTCGGGGCCGCTCCCGCCCGGTCACGGCCCGGTGCGGGGCCCGGAGCGCCCGCTGTGCCCCGCGGCCTGGGAGAGCGCCCCGAGCACCGAGCGCCTCCGGGCCGGCGGGCAGCTCCCAGAGCGGGTCCGGAGCGGGCCCGCAGCCACGGGCAGGGGGCTGGAGCACCTCTGCTGTGAGAAAAGGCAGCGAGAGCTGGGGCTGTTCAGCCGGGAGGAGGCTCTGGGGGACCTCAGAGCACCTTTCCCCTACCTAGAGGTCTCTGGGTGAGCTGGAGAGGGACATTTTACCAGGGCTTGTAGTGATAGGACAAGGAGCAACAGTTTTAAACTGAAAGAGGATTTGGATTGTGTATAAGAACATTTTAAAATGAGGGGAGTGAGGCACTGGAACAGGTTGTCCAGGGAAGTGATGAACACCCTGTCACTGGAAGTCTTCATGGCCAGGTTGGATAGGGCTTTGAGCAATCTGGTCTAGTGGAAGGAGTCCCTTCATGTGGCAGGGGCTTGAAGCCAGATGACCTTTAAAGATCTCATTCAATTCAAACCTTTCTGTCATTGTTCCATCAGATGGTTCTTGTTAAACATGTGAGCCCACCTGGCAGCAGTGGTGCTTCCTGGCCATTTCACCTGCAGGCCTCTCTGCTTCTGAGGTACCTGAGGCAGCTTAACAACCAGGACCACCAGCAGGAATTTCCAGGGTGCCAACAAGCCTCCTCCAGGACACGCCCATCTTCTGTTTTATGAAATCCACATTCAGATCCACATTTGTAACTCTTGTGCTCCTTCTCACACTCACTAGTAGTTCAGGCCAGAGTGATGTGATACCGTATTTTTCGTGAATCCCAGGTAGGTGAGCCACATTACTTTTCTGTGCTTGTAACAGCTCTCTGGTGCCCTCCACATATTACCCCAGTTCCCTCTGCAAAGCCACCCTTTCCTCTTCACTCCTAAGGAAAGGTAGGTCCCACTTTGCCCATAATCACCAGGCCTGAGCCAGCGGGGGATAAACTAGCTGGGAGTCCAGATACAGTAGTTTGGTGTGAGTGCTCTACGCTGCATGCCTGACTCTCTCCTTTTTGCTGGATCCTCGAAAAGTGTCAGGGCCCATGGGCAGTGAGAACTCTGTTTCCCCAGAAGTGTCTTGCCAGCTCTTCTCCCCTCTCTCCTGCAATCAGCTCCTCCCAAAGAGGTTGAGCAGGCCATCATGCTCCCAAAGCTTCATTGTGGCCCTCTTCCTTTCCTCCTCATCCTCTCCCAGCCCACTGCCCCCATCCCCTTGCAGGCAAGGTATCTGTGCAGTCCTGGGAACAGGGCATCAGCCCTTCCCTCCCTTGGCTTGCAGCAGAGGCTGCTTGGAGGTCATTACTTTGCAGTTTTCATAGTATTGTTCTCACTTTGTCTATGAAAAATTGCCTCCTCTGCCCTTCTTGTCAGCAGCTGAGGGTAACTCCCTAACTCTGTGGTAAGTGGTATTAACTAACCTTTGCCAGTGACCTGTCTGTCTTGTTTCATTTTGAGCCAAGGGCAACAGGTATTAATTTGTCTTCGTCCTTATTGGTTCTTCTACTCAACTTGCTGGAAAACAAGCCCCAGAAATCCCCAGCCTTGATATTTACCAAGAGTCACGGAAACTGCTTTGATTACCATGGGTGCCATACTCTGCTGAGCGCTCCTGGCACCAGCACGGCCCATGGCAGCCACAGGACTGGAGCCAGGGAAACCTGTGCTGCCAGGATGCTCACAGAGAAATGAGAGAAACCAACTGCTGCTTCCCTGAGCCTGGAAGTATCACCTGGCTCCCCATGGCTTTGCACACTTTTTGCTTATTTGTGATAACTGGTTGCTGGCAGTTGAAGTGGGGGGGGGCAAGAGGGTGGGAGGTAGGCACAAGTGAAGGGAATTGGGTCCATGTACATCCCATGCTCACATGGAGGCATCATGCTCCTGCTGGGCTCAGGAAACCGCTCTGTGGGCAGAGCTGGGTGGGTCACTTGTCCCTGGCTATGGGCCTGAGTCTCTCCACACCATGCAGCTGGTGGGGTGGCCAGGGTCATCTCCCAGGTGGGTGCTGGAGGCAGGCAGGGCAGCTGCTGTCAGAGGTGTAGCCAGCTCCATGGGCAGGGAGCTTGCTGTCAGCAGCTCTGTCACCAACACTTTCCATATGAGGAAAAGATCCTTCCCTGCAGCCAGGAGATCTTGCTGGTCTGGGCCACCAGGAAGGGCTGGCACCCCTGACATAATTGGCTGGAGTTTGCCTTTTCTCTGAATCCCCAGGAGCAGAACCCTTGGGAGCACCTGTCAGCTCAGGCTGACTCCTCTACTGCAACCGAGTTGTAATTCCAGGCACAGCCAGTGCCTGTAATGCTTCCCCAAGCCTCAGCACCTGTGACAGCCTTAGTGACTCTGCCTGCATGCAGCTGGGTCTCCTGCCCAGCACAGATATTTCAGCTCCCTACCACACACTTGGGCAGAAGGTGGTGAAGGAGCTGGTGATGAGACTAGCAGGGAGATACAGAGCAGCTCACAAAGGCCAGAACCAGGCTTTGCAGCCCATGCGTCACCTGGGGCTGAGTTTAGGCTGAAGATGCACTGTGTGGTTGTGGGATGAGAGAGCTTAATGGTGTTGAGCCTTTGGTTTTGTCTGTCAGGGTCAGCAAGAAGTTATTCCCAATTAGCTAAAGTGATGGGCTAATTTGGTGGTGAAAGCCCTGCTCCAGGTACCTTGCTGTGGAGTTAAAGTGGGTTTTCTTTGGCTTGGTTTGTTAAGTGGAGTAACCAACTCAAGTAGACTTCTGCCCAGGGACCTATTTTTGGTAGAACAGGCAGTAGTATGACTGCCTGGCCTGAAAATTTCTTTGTGAGCAAAGCCTACCCAGGGGCAGGGAGTGAGCCCAGTTGTACTAGGATGGCTTTAATGCCGACTTATTGAACTTCAGTCCCTTCCAAGAAGGAAGGAAGGCAGGACTTTCCTCTCTCCAGTCCTGTGTCCTGCTGTGCTTGTGCAGAGTTTAAGTAGGGTGCCATAGGGATTGGAAAAAGGTTAGGCCCTGAGGAGAAGGAAAAGCTTTTGCTGCTTAAGGCAGGAGGTGGGTGACGGTAGGTAAGACTGACAGCTCTGCATCCCTGTGTAGTTCAAGGGACCTGCTAGACAAAAAGGCCCTGCGTTATCAAGGTGATGGACTTTTCCAGCCCTGGCTCCCAGCATTGCAACCTAGTGTTCCTAGGAAATACCAGCATGAAGCTGCTCCCAGAAGGCCACATGGGTTTCAGCAAAAGCAGAGTTTGGTCTGCTTGACAAGAGGGTTTCACAGCAGCCTGTCACGTCTCAGATGAAGCTTCAGGAACAGGATCGTTTGCCAGTAACCACCACCTTGTGCTGATGTTATCTAGTTTCTGCAGAATGAACTTGCTGAGTTGTCATCTGTGACACTGTCAGGGGAAGTCCTGACTCCTGACACTGCAGTTCCTGCCTCTGCTTTGCCATGGCCCCAATTCCAGCAGCATCATCTGGGCTGGTTGGATTTGCTGGATACCTGCTTGTGCTGAAATGTCATGGGGTTGTCAGAAAGACCTGGGCAGCAAGGCTGTGCTGCAGGCCTGCGGGCTCCCAGATCCAATGGAGACACTAGCAGGCTAACATGTAGTTTCTGGCTGAGGATAAAGTGGCTACTGACAGCTCATCTCAAGGTGGTGCTGAACTCTCGGTGATCAGACAGGCAGCAGGAGGGGGTTTGCACTACAGCTAACGTGGGGGTATTGGCAGGTGCCTCTCAGTAAGTGGGCTACTGACTTCTGTGACAGAGGCAAACTCCGTGGGTGCCAAGCAGAGTCACTGCTGCATTTTGCAGGTGTTTGCCAAGTGAGGCATCCCTTTTCTTCTGTGCAGACCTTCCCTGGAGGCAGTGACCTGATTCACTGTCTCACTCCAGACAGCAGGTAATGGATGAGTGGCTAAGGTAGTCAGGTGCTGGTGCATGCTGGCACTGCTGTATGACCGGGCAGCATGATGGCAAAGCCAGACTCACTGGTCCAAACAAACCCCCTCAGCTGCAGGTGCAAGGTGTTCTCTGTGTCTGCAAAGTGGATGTAGGCACCTGTTCCGCTGTCTGTTGAAAACCTGCAGGTTGCTGGATTACGTGCACAAGTTTTAGGAGCAATGCAAGAAGCCAGTGTACCCTGTGTGACATGGAGCCTCATTCAGGCAGGGCTTTGGAGCAGCACATTTCTTCATCTGACAGCAACCATCTGCTGTGGCTGCAAGGTCCCACACTGCTTGGCAGCTGAGTTTGCATGCTGGGCTAGCAGCAGCTCTGCATTTCTCCCAGCCATGCTCTGGAGTGTGCCTCAGTGCCAGCTGGCACCTGGGTGGTTTAGATATGTCAAAGGGTTCAAGGCTGTGCTCCAAATTCAAGACAGAGCTACCTGGTGGGTTCCTCTCACTGTGCAGCAGTGGGGAAAGGAGGAAGTCTGCACGAGGAATGGGATGAAGAAGAGTATATCCATCCTTTATAAGTGTAATGCCATAGTAGATGGGGGGAAGCTTCTCTGGGCTACTGTGTTTGCGTCTGTCTTTCCTGCTATGAAATCAGTAGACATCCAAAGATGGGTGCTGACCTAAATTAGGTCTGCAGGAAAATTTCCCTGTGCAGGGACTAAAAGTCCCACTAGTTTAGAATGGAAACTAGTGAAATGCCGCATGATAGAGATGTGCAGAGCAATTCCTGGCTTAGAGATAAGTCTGTTGCTCTGCTCACCCCCTCACAAGATGTTCAAAGAAATGGAAAGACAACTCATTTCAAACTGGTAAACTGACACACTTCTCACAGAGCCAGCAAACTGGTTTGTGCAGGTGGACAAGATGCCCTGCTGGCCAACAGTTTCAGATGGCTCACAAAGGATCAGGTATTGATATGAAAAACAAGGATACCCAAAACTAAAGTAAAAAACTTTGGCTTAAATAAGATTAAAGATGGTATGATTCTTGGACATCTACACTGAGGTTCAGGTAAAGAATGGTGGCAAGGAGTTTCTATTTTCCTGTCCCTTCTTTGAAACCATTTTTGGCATTATTCATGACACCAGGAGACCAAGTCTTCAAATCAGAGCCTTGCACCATCACTGCTGGCATGGCTTAGGGTGTAGCATGTCTCCCTCATCCTGTCTCTGAAGCACCATGAGGGATGAGGTGCCATGGGAGGCTGCAGGTCACCTGTATCTGGGCACTGGTGTTGGCAGCCACATACAAAGCTGTAGGAAAAGTAGCCATGTCCTGGGAGGCTGATTACAGAGCACCTCTCTCTTGGCAGGGTACCAAAATGCAAGGGTGGAAAGCACAGGATTGGTGATCATCTGAAACTGCTCCCTCTCCCTCCCTCCATCTGCTGCTCTGAGCCCCCAGGGGAAACTTGTGGGACTTTACCAACCTTCTGAAACAGCCAGCACTAAGCAAGTCCTCCCTTGGTGTTTGGGCGTTTGACCGTGGGCCTCCTTCCTTGTGTTTCTCTCAAAAAGGCATTGAAGAGCCCTGGCTGGGGGCTCAGGGGGGTGGACCAGGTTTGGGTCAGAGACTCAGCCCTGCTGCTGCCCCCTCAGCAACCTGCTCTGGGACTCTGGGTTGTCTCCCAGACAGCTGGCAGCAGGCGAGAGCTGTGTGTGCCAGGGTGTGCCATGTGTGCACTGTCCAGGCCAATGGGGCTTATACCCATTTGTGTATTTTGGTAACTCTGCCAGTGTGGTTCTGCCATTCAGCTCTACTTGCACAGGCACCAGGTGTACCTTCTGCACAGCTCCCCTGTCCCCTCCTGCACAGCCACTCTGCCCCAGGCTGCCTGTCCTGCCCCACACTGCCTCTGACGTGTGGGGCTCCAGCACCTCTTGTACAAACACCACACATGCCAGGGCACAGGCTCACTGCACATGAGCCTGTCAGCGTGCTGCTTGTGCTGCACGCCTCCTCCAATCAGGCTGCATGAGATGAAGGATTTGGGAAACTCTTGTTCCTACCAAATGGAGTGGAGAGAAAGGAAAACCAGTGCACACACCCCGTAACCCAAAAGTGAAGCAGATCCCATTGGGGTGAAAGTACAGTACTAGCATGAGTGTTGTTCACAGCCATCTCCTGCTGAGGTGGGTGTCTCAGAGTCTATCTGCAAGAACATGCCCTAAATAAGCTCTACTCAATCCTTGGGAGTCTTGAACATCTTTTGTGGTGATGGGTGGTGTTGAAATATATTTTCCTCTGAATGGAGTCATGATGCAGCAATGTAATGCACTCAAGAATCATATATTAATTTAAGAAACAGCATCCATGGATCATGGCTTCAACCAAAGCCCTGTGAACATCAAATCCTCCATCAGGCATTGTTCATGCCCTGGGAGTACAATGTCTGCTGCTTGGTTGATGCAGTTGGATTCACTGCAGCAGTAGCAGAGTGCCAAGGTTGAGTCCTGTGGCTGAACAGCCACATGTGCCTCCCCCGCTCTTGTATCGCCTGGAAATGCACACACTGGGAAGCACAAAGGAAGCTGGGGCCACGGCCCCTTGCCATCACCAGTAAGTCTACCCCTGGGTGGATCAGCCCTTCTGGTTAAACGGGTCACTGCCCTTCCTCTTCGGGCCTTCCCCACCATCACCGAACGAGACTGCCACCGAGATGAGTCAAACCGTCAGACACATCTGCGCCCTCCGCACAGCACGTCCATGCGCTTGGATAGTTCAGCTGGTGGGCTCAGCCCGGGCAGCGGAAGCAAAGAAACCCTGGCTGACTGGGGGGCGTCTGGTAGCTGAACCTTTTCAGTGTCCCGAGCGCAGCTGGGTGACCTGGTTCATTTCTGACTGATCCCAGAAGGTAGACAAGGCCTGTGAAGACAGCAGTGAGAGGAAGTTTGGCCTTGAATGGATGTACTCTGCCAGGGTTTGAGATCTGCTAACCTGGAGACTCTTGTAAGTGTACATCTGAGTACTTGCTTATGAGCTACTAAGTCCTTGCCAGGAACAGATTAGAGGTTGCTCAACTAAATACACAACCAGTTGATCTGTACAGGACAGGAGAAGGAGAATGTGGTTCATCCCTTCAAAACAGCCTGGGGTAAAATCTAATAATAGATGCCTTGAGACTGAAACCCCCCATGTGCAGGAGGTCTGACCTTGCCAACCTCCTGTCAACCCTTCAGCTCTTCCTGAGCTTGCTCTTCCTCTCCAGTGGGGTCAGATGGACTCACCTACCTGGAGTTTGGTGTCCATATCTGGAAAGCTAGCACATTTGGCATTTTCTTGCTACAGTTTCTTTCTTTTAAAATATGGATCAAAAAAAAAAAAAAAAAAGCAGCATTACTAATGACAGTCAAAAAAAAAAAAACACATAAAAGTGGCAAAGCCAAGTACCAAAGACCTAGGAATTTCCAGAAATGGGTTTGCCTGGGCAGCCTAGCTTCAGCTGTCTTGTACATATGACTACTTCCTGCATTTTGCCCTGGATTCACACCTCTTCAGCACCCAGGCTGGACCTTGGCGGGAGGGAGCAATATGCTGGACAGCTAGGCTGTCTCCTTTCTTAGCAAGGCTGGGAAACTCCTGTCAAGTTGGTGAAGCAGGAGATTGCAGAGAGAAAGGTGGTTCTCCTGGGTAGACAGCTGATGCCTCCCTGGAGAGCTTGGTCTGTGTCTACCCCTGTCTTGAAGTTATTCTGTGAGTTGGTGAGCCACATGAGCAAGAGCTTTCACAGGAGCAGCCGCGTCTTCCTCATTTCCCAAGCTGCTTTACAGAAGTGCTAAAGATTTGCAGATGCAGTCACAGACATCAGGATCTGGGGTTTGACTAAACTAAGTGCTGTATAGTGCCAAAACCATGAAAAAATTTAGATCCTAGTTGGTTTAAAATGTGTATCCAAAATGAATGAGTACTTACGACCTAAATCTTCTTTGTCTCTTATTTTGCACCTGCTAAATAGGTATAACTCCATCTCTTCATCCTCAGCTCTGGACCTGAAAAGGTGCCTGAGAAAACAGCTTCATTAGTACCCCTGAAGCACTCACTCAGTGCTGAAGTGCCGAGCATTAGAAAGAGTCTGTGAAGAAATGGAAAAGCAGGATGTTGGAGCACGCTGACTGCAGGACAACATGGTAACATGTGAAGGTAACACGGCCATCCCAGGGAGTAAACCCTAGTGGATCGTGCAGCTACAGAGCACACCATGTTACACAGCATGAGGGCATAAATGCAGTGTGCTTTAGGGATTTAATGATGGGATTTCCATAATTTTGAATGCTTGACTTGCAGCTCTTGTCATTTATCAGACATTCTGGGTGTAAAGTACCTGTTTCCTGTACTTTGGCTGGTTGCACCCAGTAAGGACTGAAAGTGTTGGTGTTTGCTCTGTGCCAAGTGGGATGAATCTGGTGGTACTATGCTTCAGCTCTCCTGGCACAACCTCACTCTCACACTCAGCTCAGTCAAGATTAAATAGCCCTGGTGACAGAGACTGGGGAAGCTGCACACGTTGCAGACACGACAACAGGTGCTGGCAGAGCAGGACATGGCAGAAGCATCTGGTAGAGAGCAGGGACTTTGTTCAACACAGCCATTCTCAGCACTGATTTCTGCAAGAGTCTTCAAACTCATGCAAGGAATTATAAAGAAGTCATTGCAATTGTCCAAATATTGTAAGACATTATTTGCATAAAATGCTACATGTGAAGCAGAAACAACCTCGGTGGTTTACAGGAGGCTGAAGTTGGTAACTGCTCTAGGCTGGATTTTTAAATAGCACTATGCACTGAATGGCCGTGCAAACGAGATGAGTGAGGCGGATGGGCTGAGATGCTGTTTTGAATGTTGCTGTCATAAGCCTGCTGCAGGCAAGAGCTCTGGAGCAGCAGGTTTACAAGCAAACCCCAGCACTCACCTGTGCTGAGGAAGCTGGTTGCACAGGGGGGACATAGGGAAAGAGGCTTTGAAGCAAAGCTGGTTGAAAAATACCCCATGTGCTCTCTTGGTTCTGACGAATCAATCCTACTAGCACACCTTTTTTCCCTCCCCTTTTTTCTTTTTTTTTTCTTCTTTTTCCTTATTTAAACCCTGCGAATATAACTCATAACATAATCCATCCCACAGAGGCAGGATTCAACTTGGATTTCTCTTGAGAGAGGTTTCTTCCCAGATGCTTCATATAAAGGGGCTTGAATAACTTTCCTGAATTGTCCATTCCAAGGTCTTCCTAACCTCATCTTGCTTTGAATATCAGACCTCCACCTTTCCTGCTGCATTTGGAGCCTGTTGCTTCTTACCCTGCTTTGGCAGCACAGAAACCAGCTGACTACCCTTTCCATTACAACATATGAAAGACTGTTCCTTCCTCACCACCCACTTCCCACCCCCAAGACTTCTCTCTTCTAGGCTAAATGGGTACAACTTTTTCACTCCTTTCTCTAAGGGCAATATTTTTGTGTGTTTATCCTTTGTGTTTTCTTCCAGACTACTCCACTTGGTGTGGGACTCTGAAAGGGTCCTGCACAGGCAGCACAAGGCAATAATCTCCTCTGCCCTGCCCAGAACTCCAAGTCAATACCTGACCCCTTTGCTGCTGGCAAAGCTTCAGTTTTCAGTGCTCTGAAACCCCTGGATTTTTGCCTCCTATTCTGCTGCCCCATGGGTTATTCCCCAGATCTTCTACCTATAGCTCGCTTCACTTTACATTTGCATTTGTTCTTGCTGAACTGCCTTTGCTGCTTTCAAACCATTTCTCCGCAGTCAAGATCACACTGAGCCCAGGCTCCTGAGTCCCTGCAGCCACTCTTCCTGGGAGAACGAGACTCCCTTCAGCACTGCCTGCTGTAATTTACAAGGGACAAGTACAAGGTTGGACGTGTCCTTCCCCTAAAAACCTCTGGAACCATCCTTTCTCCCATCAAGCTGCTGGTATGGCAGTTGCCTAACATCGGTGAGTTTTTCCAGTGCCACTGACAGTGATTTCACAGGTACTGTGATTAAGATCAAAGAAAATTAATGATCCCAGAGAGAAAGTCAGGGAATGTTATTCACAGTGTAAATTTAGTCACCTAAGTCACACACAGACATTAGGAGACTGACTCCTGAAGCTCCCCCTCATAGAGGCAGACAGCCTGGGCAGGGGCAGTAGGAAATCAGCTTCCCATGTTGTGCCTGCAGCAGGTGCCCAGGTCAGTTCCACAAAGCTGTGAGCAGATGCTGGTGGAGCCATACTGGTGGTTTCTGCTGCTCTGGGCTGGGGGATCACATCTCTGACCAGAGAAATGGCAGGGGGCTCTCTCTGCATGTGAGGAGACAACATGGGTCCAGCCCAACCCAGAGAAGCATTGTGAAGGTTCTCCTCCTCTTCCCACCAGGAGACACTTGTCTCACTTACTTATTGCTCATAAGTGGCAAGAGTTCATTAACATCATGGCCAGTTCAAGAGAAAAGAGTGTGTTTGGACAAGGCAAAGAAAGGGATGCTCTCTTATTCCTGCTCAGAAAGACCAAGTGTACAGACCCTCTCCCATGCTGTTGCTCTCTCCTGAGGTATCTTCATCAGCTGTTAAAAAAAGCCCAGATCAGGGCAAATCAAGGTGCACTCAAAGCCTTCCTCCTGTGGATCAAAGAACAGCCTTTGCCATAGCCACATTGTGGACAGTTTTGCACTGACTGTCCAGCTCCTGCCAGGACACTCAGCGTCCCTCACTACCTTCTGCCAACAGCCCCACCACCTTCCCAGCTGCCTCCCAGACGCTGGCCCTGCTAGGTTCAAAAGGAAGGAGTTCAGCTAATTTGTTGAGTAACGGAACAAGGATGTTTTTCTCTGAGGAAGGAGCTCCCTCCATCCAGCAGCCTGCAGAGCAGGACAGGCCAGGCAGTCTCTGCGACCTGCTCACCAGCAGAAGAGTGTGGTTTCCTCGGGAGAGTGGGAATCCAGCAGTGTGCTTCCTGGAAAAGAAGTGCTGCACAGGGTTGCAGAGTTCAGAGGAAGTGTAGTGATGCAGCGAGCTAATGGATCCTTCAAGGGTTGTGCTGCTAGCTACTGCCTTGGGAGGCCTGAACTCAGCACCTCTCACCTCACTGATCCCTTTGGCTACTCCATTTCTGGAGCCAGCTGCACCAGAAGAGCCCTGTGTGCCACAGGGAGGCTGTGCTTCCAGGAAATTGGGTCCCTCAGTGTGGGTCATGCCAAGCAAACCCTTGCAGCCATGTTAAAAAGTGTGGTGGATCCTAGCATTTCCATACAGCAGACCAGGAGGAAAAATACACTCAGTGCTGTGAAATGTTCAGATAAAGGGGATAAGAGTAGAACACCAGTGCCACAGGATGTTCCTAAAAAGGGAAATGGATCAAACGGAGTAGTTTCACTATTGGAGCTAAATCAGGAGATTTCCCTGGGCCACCCAGCCTGCAGCAGATCTTGGTTTTGGCCATGTTTTCTCCTTTGTTGGCTCCATGACTGGCAAGGATGGGAAGAAATGCTAGCAGTGCCCATGCAAGTCTGCACTGTCATCCAAGCACATGCTTCTCTGGAAGTGTGTATTCTGTGCTGCAATAGAGAAATTATTTCCAATACTCTTTCCCAAATGATGACTGCATCTCAAGTGCCCTTACCTATGTCCTGCTGCTGAGACTTGCTTGAGTTCCTGCCTGGAGCAGGAGAAACTGAACTAAAAGACTCACAGACAACAAAAAAACAGTAAGCTGGGAACTGAGAGGTGCTGTTTTCCACAGTAGTGGGTTATTGTAGATGGGTTCATGCCTGTTTCTAGATCTGCTCCTTATTGCACATGCAAGAACTTAGCAGCTCCGAAGTCGTGTGCTTCTGTCTGTGGATGGAGAGCCTGCTGGCATGTGGCCCTGGCTCACCCTGCTGGATCTGGTGACACGAGCAGTGCAGAAAGCAAATGGTCCCTGCTTTGGCACTTCCTACTCCTGCACTGTCACCTCCAGAGCCACTAGCATGGGGTACTCTGAGGGTACCTCTGAGCACTGCTGTCCTAGGGGCTGACTGCACATCTTTAGACTTCTGAGGCTCGTACTGAGGGTAGAAGTAGTCCCAGAGAGCACAGACTGTTTGACAAAGAAGGGGATCCAAAGCAGCTTCTCCTTGCTCCTGTCTGCATGGGCTGATCCATAGATTTGTATATTTACAGCACTTTGTCTGCCAGGGCTGTTATTCTCTTATGGCCAGTGATGACATACGAATGAATGTTTTAACGTGCTAAATAGCTTTGCTTTATAGAAAATACTAGTCCTACCCAACCCAGTCCAAATGTTCTATGATCCTGAGCGTTTCTTCTTAAATGGGACTGGTGCTACATCGTGCCCACGTGAACCACCTGCAGGAGCAGTGTTTATGTCCCGTCCCCTCCCCGGGACCCGCGTCAGTGGTGTCGGGGGCGGCAGGAGGGGGTGGGTGGGTTGTGGGGAGATCTGTGGCTGCTTGAGAATTTCCTCAGCTGTGCTGGGGTGACTGAGGTTGCCTGGGGCTGGACTGACACCGTGCCTGCATAGGGTTGGCATAGGACACAGTACCCCTGGAATTTCTGGGGCTCCCAGTGTCACCTCCTCCGCACAGCCCTCCTTTGAGGGTCCAAGTTTCACAGCCAGAGCTGGGGCTTTTCTTCCTTTCCATCTCTGCTGTTTGTCTCAGAGAAAACCCATCACGTTGTTTTTCAACTGCCTAAAGGTGTTTTTCGGGGGTTTTTCAGGCTATTTTGAAGCTCGTTTTTCCCAGATGTGCTTTTTTTTTTCTTCTTCTTTTTTTTTTTTTTTCAATTGGTTTTAAAAAAATTTTTCTTCTGTAACTTTACTTCTTTGCCTTAAAGTTTCCGGCCACGTGACTTTCAGCTTACATCCCTGAGGTTCTGAGAAACCACAGGAGGCTGAGACCTAAAGGGAAGGTGCAGAGGCTCTGAGAGGAGAGGCAGCGAAAGTGTCGGAGTGCTGGGCAGGGGGACAGAGAGCTTCTGGGACAGGTGAGAGTAGGAAGCCAAGGGCCACATCAGAGGTGACAGAGCAGGACAGAGGAGAGGCAGAGAAGCAAGACAGAAAGGAACACCAAGAGCACAAAGGAAGCTGAAGAGACCCTGGGAGCCAGGAACAGCAGCCATGCCCCACAGCTCTGACAGCAGTGATTCCAGCAGCTTCAGCCAGTCTCCCCCTCCCAGCAAGCAGGTAAAGCAGGGGCTCTTTCCCAGCTCTCCCCAGCTATTTCAGGGTGGGCCACAGGTGGGCAGGAAGTAGAGTGGCACCCACTGTCTGTGTTTTCACAGTGCAATATGGCAGAGCTTTCTAAGAATGGCTGTGGGGAGAGACATGCAGGGCTCAGCCAAGGGCCCTGGCAGAAGCTCCAGCCACTGAGTTGGGTATGGGCAGAGAGAGATGATCTGGTTTCCTGGGGCTATACCAGGGGCAGCTGGGGGCCCAGGACCCCCAGGCATGGTGGATCCTGTGATACATGCCAGGCAGGCAGGAAGTTTTGGTGTGACTTGGTGTTCTGGCGAGGAGCCTGAGCAGGCACCTCCAGGTGCTGCTCAGGGGCAACCTGCCTGCTTCCTGCTTCAGTGGACAGCACTGGGGACCCAGAAAAGCCCTGCTACTTTGGATCTGCTTTCTTTAATGTTCAGCCTCAGCAGTGTTTCATGTCAGTGATGCTTCACAGAGGGATTTTGTTTTGTTGCATGGCGTACATTAATGGTAAATCTTTTGCTGGCAGATACAGACCCAAGTCTGAGGTATTCTCACTGCCTTTTCTGGCAAAACTTTATTTTATCTGTCATTTGCCATTTTTCTAGGGCTGGCAACAAGAGCAAGTGCCTGAGACTTTGCTCAGAAATCTTGGGGTTCATCAAGGCAGATGATTTTGGCTTCCAAACAAGGATGGGAATGCATCTTGGCTTTCATCCTGGAAAAGACAGGGATAAAGCACAAGGTTTTCCAAAGGATAGGGACTGGACTTGATGCAGGATATGGGAGCTGCTGTATCTGAGACATTTTCAGGGTATTGAAGGCAAGGATAAAACGGTTAGGTTCAAAGAAAAATGTATTGGGTTTGGGGGAGGGGGGAGAGGATGTGGACAGATAAATGGGCTGGGAAGATAACTTTTGTGGCTGAGTTTTGTAGTCTTGTGGAGAAGTGGTGATGTGAATGTTAAGGAGTCCGCAAGAGGGGCAGTGCAATATGAAAATAGAAGATGAAAGTCTGTGTGACAGTTTCAACTGTCAGAAGGCAGCAGAAGGACCAGATCTCAGCAGAGAATGGCTCATGCATGAAGCTCATGATCTGAAGCCTGGAGACCTCTGCTGTCCCCTGCCTGACGGGCTTGGGACTGTTGCAGTCAGCACTACAGGCATTGCTAGCAGGGACTCCAGAAAAGAGCAAGGATGGAGATGAGAGAGGTGGAGCAGATAAGATCTGTGTTAAAAAAAAAGCTCAGAGTCTGTCTAGTTAAACAAAGCAGGGTTCATATTGTGTTGTGAGGGTCTGCAATAAATAAAGCCTGATACAGAGGGTGATGGAGAAGGGAGGGACTAACAGGGGTGAAAAGAGGAAAACACAGGCTGACTATCTGGAAAAATGGTATATCCAAGGAAGCTGGAATGTCTGCAGTGCCATTGCCCTGCAGAGAGACAGGAAAGGAAACGGTTTTTCTGTAGAAGAATTCAAATTGTCTTTTTTCCAGAGGGAGCTCCTTACTCTGGTCCATCAAACTATATCCCAGGCCAGTGTGTTGGTGAAGAAAGAGTGGTCATTTCCCACCTGTGCTGGGATCCCCAAGGATGTCAGATGTGCCCCTCCTAGAAATAGGGGTACTAAAAGCATCACACATCCCCTGGGCTACAGCTTTATACTGGTGTGGAGTGTGTGTCCTGTGCTTCAACAATGTTATCTGCTATGTCCCTTTCCCAACTACTGCCCTGCAGGAGGAGGGCGAGGGAGAGAATTACCCAGTTATTTCCATGCCTTTTTTCCCTAGGACTCTTCTGATGACATGAGGAAAGTCCAAAGGAGGGAGAAGAATCGCATTGCTGCCCAGAAGAGCCGCCTGAGGCAGACCCAGAAAGCAGACACACTGCACTTGGTGAGCACTTCCACCCTTTCTCATCCCTGGTGCTGAGGACTCATATGAACCAACTGTGCTTTTCCCCTGGGACTTGGAGCAGACATGCTCAGTGGAGGCAGGACAGGAGAAGTGAGGCCAGGGCAGGATGCAGGAGTCAGCACTTGCAGTGAGAGCACACAGCCCAGGATGGCTGCCACTGAAGTGTTTAGTTTTGCAGCTAGTTTTGAATCCATCTTTATCTCTCTCTCTCTCTCAGTCTTTCATTAGTGATTTCCTTTCCCAACCTCTTCTGACTGAGCTCTTTGAAAGCATAGTCTCATGTAGCTTGGCTCTCCCCAGGTTTGAGATTCATGCCACTACTTATGCAAAGGTGCAGCAGCATACAAGGATACTTTTCTGTGCCACTGTGGCCACAGAAAAGTCCAACAGCTCTTCCCAGTGTGAAGAATTAGATATCTGACTTTCAGGAGGGATGGTCACTTCTGGCTGTGTGTTTTTGGGCAGAAATATGTGGTCAGTGTTGGAGTATAAGGGCTGGGATGCTCTCTATTTTGCACATTGATAAGTGTTTCCCATGTATTTTGGGCCACTCATGAGAAGGATGAAGAACATGCAGCTTGCAGGGGCAGAAACCATCTTTATCCCTGTGCTGGGCTTGACTGTTTTTTGAAAAGTGGTAGCTGAGGTCATGTTTGAAAAAACATCCTTTGATTTAGCAGTCTCCATATTTCCGTTACTGGAAATAATTATTGAGAATCCAGTTCTAACCCTTCCTCCTTACATAGTGCCCTTAGGCCATGGTTGGAGCTAGGTTTAAGGGAGAGATTTTACTCTTTTCTCCATAGCTGATGAACCTTCTGGAGCTGACATGGCTGTAGGCTGATTGCATTACATCAGCCAGCAGCAATGGCTCTGAGCAGCTGTATCTGAGAAAGGTGAGAAAATACCCTTTCCAGGGGGTCAGTGCTCTCTCTACAGTAATCCTAGAGGTAGGTATGGGCTCTGAGCTTCCTCCAGGAAAATCCTGCCTACCTGTGCACCACACAGGATTGGGCTGCTTTTCTTAGAGCACTTGCTTATGAGATTACTGTTGCTCAGCTACCATTGATAGCACTTGCCTTCCCATTGGGATGAGGCAGTGGGGCTAAGTCCAGTTTGGATTCCGACAGGCAGATGAAAAAATGCAGGGAGGCAAGTAGATGATGGATGATAAATTTCTGCTAGTTTTTTTTCAGTTCCAGTGGACAGTGACCCCCTGTTGCTCCTGGGTTCATTCCCTGAGCACTCGTTGCCTTTGGTCGATTCTGCATCAGGGATTTTGTTTCTCTGATGTGGTTCTTCACAGAAAAGCATGGCTCCTTTTGAGCTATGGTGGTATGAAAGGAGCCACCAGCTCCATCTGCCCCAGGGTTTTCTAGCTTGTGTTTTGAGAGGAATGAGTCATAGGAAAGCTGGGACTCCTGGCCTCTGGGTGATTCCCATCAGTTCCTGAGTTCAACAGTCATGATTTCCAATCCATTTGGTCAGGCTTGAGAGATGCTGTTTGCTGTGTGAGCCCCTGCTGTGAGAGCTGCTGTAATTGCTGGGTGCATTTCAACCTGTGCACAGAGTGGGCACCATCTGGAATCAGCATGGCAGTGGAGGGGCAAGCAGAAGGTTTGCTTTGCCAAGGTGGTGGTGCAGCTTTCCAGAGCCTCCAAATGCTGGGTCTTGCTTTAGCACTCTTAGCTGAGTTTCCAATCCTCTGGTCCTGCCCAGCCTGCTGGCTCCATGGTCAGTTGATGCCTGCAATGCTTCAGCCTGGAGCTGGCTACACTTCAGCAGAAGCAGAGGTATCAAAGGCTTTGATGCTCTCAGTATTTTGAGACAAGGCTGGGCATCATTATTAACCCCTTTGTTGTTATTCTCATTCATACCAGTATTAATTCAGTTCTTCTGAGGCCTTAGTTTCTCTTTTCTTCTGACTCAAGCGTCTCCCCTTCCTCCCCATCGCGCCGCTGCTTTCCTCGGCTGCTAGCAGGAAGCAGTGAGTCTCTTCTTTCCAGGGCCATGACAGGTTTCCTGTGGCAGGTGGTTTTCTGGTTAAAGACGGCGGTTATTCACCGTGCTCCCCCCCGGGGGCTGGGCTGCCCGGGAAGCGCCCGGAGATGTGTGTGTGCATGAGAGGGAGCGAGAAAGCCTGGGCGGGAGCAAGCCACAGTCAGTTCTCGTAAGCCGGGGCCGGGGAGCGTGGCTGGGGCTGCCGGCATCGCACCCACACCCGGCATGGCCAGCTGGGGGAGGAGGGTTTGCCCAGGCGTGGCTCTGTGATGAATTTACCAGAAATATATCATTCTGGAAATTCTGTGGGGCAGAGAGGTGAAGGACCACAACCCTCATGTACCTAGCTCATCCCATGCTGAGGAAGCCCCTGTGGTTTTGTCTCCTCAGGAGAGTGAAGACTTGGAGAGACAGAATGCTGCCCTGCGCCGGGAGATCAAGCAGCTGACGGAGGAAATGAAGCACTTCACCTCGATGCTGAGCTCCCATGAACCGCTCTGCTCCATCCTGACATCCCCTCCACCGCCTCCAGAAGTGCTTTATGCCACACACTCTTTTCACCAGCCCCACATTAGCTCCCCACGCTTCCAGCACTGAGCCAGCCAGCAGGACAGCAGCCTGCCAGCTCCACCAATGGCAAGAAGTAACTTTGTGGGGCTTGCTTTCCCATCCAAGGGAAGGAATTGGACAGACGGACATTCCTTCTTAAAGTATGTACTCTGAGTGATTTGCCTAAGACTTGCTCCCTGTGCAGAAATGGCAGAGCCACCATGAGGCATCTTTGGACAGTTTCCAGCTTGGATTCTGGGAGGAAGGGGCAGTCACAAAAGGGCACCATCCCTCTTCTCTGGTCTTTGTTTGGGGAGACTCACAGGAGTGTGCGACACCAGCAGCCTCCATAAGAGCAGCTGACTGTGGCACGCAACAGCCAGACCTCCAGGAAGAGGAAAGGGAGCAGGGGTGGAGGGGAAGGTTGGGGGCCACAGAGTGTCAGGGCAAAACTGGTTTATTTTTGTAAAATAAAGATTGAAAATGTTTAACTCTTTGTTTTCAAAATAGGATTTAAGTCACTCCTAAGGCCTGGTGTGATGCAGTGAAGACACAGGCAGCAGGATGGGAGAACTTGTGTTCCAGAAAACAGTCCTGCGTGTGCTGGAGTCCAACCCAGGGCCAGGAACCAGAACCCCACTTTTAGAAGGGGAGCCCATGCACGCAGGCTGGGCAGGCTGAGGAGCAATAGTTTGTGGGGTGATGAGGTCCCTGGGGAGGATGGGTCCCTCTTTGCTGCAGGGCTTCACCTGGCTAAAGAGTGTGACATGCCATGTAGTATCACAGGTCTCTTCCCTGCTGACCCTCTCGGCTCCCTCCCGCTGGTGGCTATAACTCCACATGCTCCTCTGTCACAGGCCTTGCTGGCTGGTGGAGACTTCAGTTTGTCCAGCCGTGCAGCTGGGAAGGAGCATCATGGCTAGGAGTGCACAGGAGAAGCAGGACCTAGCAGGACTCTTGCTCCAAGGTACCCTGCTAAGTCATGTAGCTGCAGCCTGCATTCTTTCCCCTTGCCCATCAGTCATGGCTCCACAAAAGGCTGCTGCACTGTCTCATGCATTGAAACAGATGAAACCTGAAAGGTCAGACAGGAGTAGATGAGTACTTCTGAGTCTGATTTATTGGAAATACCAAGCCAGTCCATACAGGCAGTCTCTGCACCTTACCCCACACCAGCCAGCAGCACACTTATCAGCCCCACTTTGTACACAAGGCTGAAGCCCACCTGCCAGTGGTTCTGCTGCTAACAGTGGCTCAGGATTGCTGCCATCTTCAAGGAGCATCAGCTGCAATCTTTTCAGCATAGAGTGGCACAAGCAGTGCTGCTGAGGTAGGCTTTTAAATGAGGGAAATAGACCAAATTTGCAGATATCCTTCTTGCAGGAGCAGAGAAGCAGCCTATTTCCAGATAGGTTTTGCCCATCACCATAGCCCTCCAGAACGATTGGGTAAGGTCCGTAATGTGCCACGCCGTGCTCATTTTCTCTCTCTGGTTTGCACTAGCAAGATGATAACCAAATACTGTCGTGTCTCAGCAAGCTGTCCTCAGGATAGGTGCAGGTAACACTGTGATGTCTCCTGCCATGGTCTGCTCAGAGGTTGGTGAGCCTCCTGTCTCCAGTTTCTGTGCCAGGCACCGTGGTCAGAGACGCCTGGTGTCAGCACATTGGCCTGGGTGCCACCACCTACAAACGCAGTGCTGAGGCAATGGGTGATTGCACTGGCCCTCCCTGTCTGTGTAGCTCTGGGATGAGGGATGAGCACATTTAGGGAAGGACACAGGGAATAATAGTGGTTATTCCAGCCAGGAACTGGGTTTCTGCATATTCATGCAGAATACATCTACAGGAACAATTTCATTGTGTCTTACACCACCCCTCTCTGTTAGATCTCACACCAATAGGCTTCTAACCATTAGTTCAACAAACTGCTGCTGATTCCTTGCACAGGCCATGCTTTGAGACAGTCAGGCTACACAGGCTCTTCCCAAGGTGCTTTTCTCTGGAATTTGTCCCTTTAAGACTGAGAGACACAACTGACTCCTGACTCTAGATGAGCTTGTCTGTACAGGCTCTGCTTCGGCTCCTTGAGCTTCTGGTGGATTTTCTCCCAGATTTTTCACTTTCACTTTTGCTGTTCCTTAGGGTTCTGATGCTCCCATGCTTGTTTACAGCCAGAGAAAAAAGCTACTGCTACCTTGATTGGGGTTTGCTGTCTGGGCACTGCAGGCTCATGCTCTTCACTGGAGGATGCAAGATGCTTGTTTACAGCCAGAGAAAAAAGCTACTGCTACCTTGATTGGGGTTTGCTGTGTAGGGCACTGCAGGCTCATGCTCTTCACTGCAGGATGCAAGAGTCCCACTTGAAGCTTGCAGAGTTGCATACATGAGAGATCTCCATCCTTTCTGTGACCTTTGCATTTTCTCCTGCCTATAAAATGCTAAGATTTGTTTCAGCTGGAGATGGAGAAGGTCCTACCGTGATGGATATGTGACCTATGCCCACACAGATACAGAGCCAATATTTCTGCTGCAAAGCTGCTGAAGTCTAGGTCCTTCAGGCTGGGTGGGGTTCTGTGTAATGCCCGCAGAACTGCTAGACCCAGTCACTGGTAACGTCTCAGACATATTACTGCAACTCAGAACGAAAATAAGCAGCCAGTGGTGAGACTGGGAGACGGGTTTGCAACAACATCCTCTCCAAAACCTAAACAATATTCTTGGCATCATCAGTCAATGTGTCCTCCCTCTGCAGGGCTGACTGTGAGCTGGAAGGCCTCCTACCCGTGTTACACTCGGCCATTCTGGCCAAACCAAGCCATTGTTGGTCCTAGGAGACACATCTTCCATGCTGACTTGGCTTTGCCCCGGTCTTGCCTGCAAAAACCTGATCACAAAACATGATCTGCATGGTTCAAGCTGTTTTTGACCTCTGCTTTCTTCTGTAATTAATAAGTATCTGGGAGGCAGTCTCTCTTAGTTATAAAGAATGGTTCTTTTGGGAGGATGTCCTTATCTCCCAAGCAGCAAAGGACAACATGCCCTTTTAAACAGCGTAGGGGAAAAATATATTTTCCTAAGGCTATTTGCAGAGCTGCACAAACTGCTTGCTCCAGCTGTGTGAGGAGATCCCTTCACTTCTGTACTGGTGCTGTCTCTTGCTTCTCCTTCCCGGCTCCCGGCCTCTCCTCAAGGCTCCTCACACATCTGCTGTTCCTTTCTGAGGAGCGACGTGCCTGTCCTGTGGTGTGGCCCTCACTGCTGTCCGCAAATGAACTGCAAATGAGCCTAAAGGAGGAGCAAGGTGCAGGGAGGCGGCCAGGGCAGTCACTGCCGATTGCTTTCGATTGTCTGCTCCTCCCAGCAATGCAATTCCTGTCATTTTCATTTCCTTGGCATCGGGCGTTTCTCAAGTGTTGTGTGCGTTATCTGGCCATGCCCAGCCTTGGGGAGCACTGAGCTGCTGGCTGCTCCAAGGGAAGGGGACGCTTCTGGGCACACAACTGGATAAACCGGGCGATGTCCGGGCCTGTGGAAGCCTGTCCCTGCTCTAGCAGGGCCTTTCTGCTGTGCTAGAGCTCCTCACTGAAAACCTCTCTCAAAGCAGAACACAAGCGAGGGCTCAGAGGAGGCTGAGAGACTTTTCCAGCCGGGGAAGGCCGGTCAGGAGGGAGTCAGCCGAGCGCGGCGAGCAGGGCCTGCCGAAGGCCGCGCGTGTGCTGGCCTCTGCTGGGCGCCGCGGAGCGCTGCCAGCCCGCGCTGCCTGCCGCCGCCACGGCCGCCTCGGCAAGGGACACTGAGCACCTCCGCTCCCATGTCGCTCTGGTGCCAAAGTATTTATGCACTTGTTTCACAAATCCCACCTCAGAATTCATTTCTGGTAGAGCTGCCAGCCTGCGTCAGCAATGGGATAACTCCTGCGTGCTGAACCAAAGCAGCTGCCGACAGAAGAGACCCTCTCGCTGCTTCCTGCAATGAGCATAGTGAACAAAGCAGCACTAGTCATACAAAAATGCTGCCTGGATGCTAATACTTCAGCACACAGAGATCAAAGGAGATCAGGAATCACTGCTAAGAGACAAAGTATTGTTATAAATCACAAGCTGTCAAGAAAAGAAAAACCAAGGCATGGCATGAAAAGGGTTTCTCTGAGTGAATAATCCTGTGCTCACTTTGTGTTCTGCTGTGTTTTTGCCACCTTATTGGTTGTTGATCTGGAGGAGATTGGAGCAGTGAGGCAGAGTTGTATGTATCCATGATTTTTTTTTTTTTTATGTTACTCAAAAACCCTACCCAACTAAATGTTAGGGAGCATATATTCATTGCTTGCCAGGGCAGGGATACAATCAGTGTGTTAAGGTTAGAATATGAGAATATGATTTTTCAGCAGACATCAGCTCCTGAGAGTTCTCCTGCCTCAGAAACATCCACGCAGTGACAACACACCTTTCCCCCAACTCTCGTACCACTTCTGTGCTTTTTGCTGAGACACAATCAACTTTTCTTCCCTCACAAACAGCAGTGGTTTGGTGCTGTGGTCCCCAGAACTTTTCCCAGGTTTGTTTTTTTTTGCTGCAGTGTGAGTGGGAGGAAGAAGAGGGACATGCCTGAGTTCAGCAGTGAGGCTATACACATCTCCAGCACTCTGTTGTTATTAATTAATGTCAGCTGCAAGCAACAGAAGATTAAAATCTTTTTCTCATGTCATTGCCGTGAACTGGTATGACCTACTGAGATGGAGGCTGGATGAGTAAAAAGGGCTTATATACTTCAAGCTTTGGTATTTGGGGTTAATCTGCGACCCTGATCTGGATGTGGAAATCTAGACTATGGCTGAGTTTTGAGGCTAACTCGATCTTTTTTCACTTCTTTTATTCTAAGCTGAACAAAGTCATGTACATGCCTGGTGCACAGCACAGGAGTGAGGCTCATTTGCTCCAATAACAGACCTTATGCACAGCCTTCCTCACAGCTGTCTATATCTCCACAGCTTTTCACAAGCAAAGGTTGAGAGCTGGGCTTAGATACTCAAGCAGCACAGCAGGCTAACCACAGCTACACAGCTTTTAGATCAGAGCCAGTTCTCATCCGGCCTGATCAGAGGATGGGGCAGAGCAAGTTGGTATGCTTGCAGAAGGCCATGCAGAGGTAGCATAAGCACCCTGTGCCTGGAGGGGTGTGCACTAACCAGAAGCCAGCACCTTTGAGGTACCTTGTGCCCTAGTGCCCTTCCATCCTGTGCACTCCTTCTACATCTTTTTCTTGCTGCAAGGAGGCAGCTGTGAATATTAGCACTTCAGCCATACCCTCCCATCTACTCTTCACAGTTCAGACTCACATGATTCATCCACACCAACATCACACACATCTAAACTGGACAGGGTTAAATTAAAGCCATTGTTCTGTTAAAGCCAGGCTTTGAACAGGGAGTTTGGATTTTCAAAGAAGTGATAAATTCAAGCTGCTCTTGGGCAAGCCCATGAAGCCCCGGCTGGGAGGTGTCAAACTGGAAAAAAATCCTGCCCCGGGCAGGGCCACACAAATCACCATAACTCTTTGTGAACCTGTAAAATAGACACAGATGATGCATCCTCGCCAAAGCTCCCAGAGAGTGAGAGCTACACATGAAGTATGCTGAAGGAGAGCAAAACATTATTTCTCTTCCCTGAATTGTACTTTTGAAAGGCATAAAGCTTTGGACAGTACAGGCTTGGTGCTTAAAGTTAGCCCCTGAACAACTTTGGTTGTTCTGAGGTCTGCAGTCTTCTTTAGATGAGATTTTAGACTGTGCAATTAAGCCATTGTGTTTTGTGTAGAGGAAGGTAATTTTTGCAAAATTTTGAGTGCTGCAGAGGTTGCCTGCTGCACTGTTATGGATGGAATTGTCTATCACTGTTCATGTACCCAGATCTTCACACTGAAATGCAACAGGAAAGATTCTCAAAGGTTTAGGGTATCAAAATAACTGTGTTTCTAAACTACAGTAATAAACTAATCCATTGCCTTTATAAGCTCTTGGGTTGCAGAAAGCTCTCGGTGCCAGTAGAGGGCTTGCAGGGTTCCCTGCTCCACCGGGGAACACCACTGGCTTTGTCCAGAGCAGCAGCCCTGGCAGCCCATGCTTCACCATGTGTCTCCAGCTCGGCACTGCATCCAGGTGTGACCCCGAAATGAGTGGCCCTGCCACCTACTCGAGTCTTGTCATTTGGTCTTATGATACAACTACCTAACCTCCAAAGAACTTCACTAAAGCAGTTTAGGTGCTGAACCCAAAAGAAAACCTTCTCCCTCCACTAACAAAGATCTTGTACTCTTTCCTGCTATGTCTGTGTCAAAAGATGTGTGTGATATCTGCTGACAGTTCTTCTAGACCTAAATACTGTCAGTCAAAATGTGATAGAGCCACCTAAGAGGTAAGCTAGTTAGGCTTAGTAAGTACAATGATGAAATTTAGAGGCACAAATAACAAAGCTGACAGTTTGAAAGCTAAGAACATCCTGTGATCCTTTGAGGTTAGATACCTCCCATTTAAAGGGAACCTAAAGAACTGCATGGATGTAAGATCTGGCAGATCCTTGAGTACTTGCTTTTCCTTAGCAGTTTTCTTCTTTTGTTCACCTACTCCTTGGATCTCTGAAGCAGCGTGGAGAGAAAAAAACACCAAGGAATTATACTTTCCAGAATAATTGTCTACAATACCTTTTGCACACCCTCCAAGCCAATTTTCCTCACCCGTTCTTATCACCTTGCTTGTCATTGAGGCCTTCTACCATCTGGATTATCATTGCTGTCACCATCCCTAGCATTTATATTTATTGGGTGGACTTTGAGAATAGCAAGCTTGTTGCAAGGCTTTACACAACATAAAGGAACTGTGTGTACTACCTGGCCATAAAGTCAGCATATATTCCAAGACTGTCAGTGTTGGATTTCTTGAGATCAGTCGGGAAGATTACAGAGGTTAGGTTCCACCTGATGGCCTGTACTCTAACACTTAATCTGGGTCCTGCTTCTTCCTCTGATTTAGTGCATTCCAATCTTCACAGATTCTTGGCTCTAGGATCCTATAAGCTTTTTAGCACTTCTGTTAATCTCCATGTAAAGGAGATTTCCCTCTAGCTTTAAAATCCACTTCAAGGGGTTGTCCTGAAATATAAATAATTTTTCATGGCTAAGAAATTTTTATATAAATATGCTGTGATGAGGGAAATCCAAAAGCAGCTGCTCTGTTGCTTCAAGAAGGGAAAGAGGCATGTGAGTAGAAACAGATGCAGCAATAGAGGAGGAAATGCAAAGCACAGGGGTTTTATTTTAGTATTTTATAATTAGAAACTGGCAAATTATATAAAGGGGTGATTGAGTAGTTCACAGAGTTAGTAACAAAACAGTCCTGAAATCCAAGGACAGGAGTTCAAGGAAGTGTGGGCCTATAGGTATGAAAAACCCTTGTCTGACTTGGCTTTGAGGAGCCAGTGTTGCTTCTCTGCCTGGCTCACATTCACTTGACAGGCTGCAGTCACCAGAAGCTGGGCACTGCTTTCATGCATCTGATTTCAGCTGTTACTTTCTGCAGAATCTGTGTTTTAGTCATTCTTGACTTACCATTTGACTTTTCTGACAGGACTAAGACATGGGAGCAAATGGCTCCTTGCTTGGCAGGCTCTGACTTCCTACAGATCTTATGTTGATACTGAGTAAACCCGAGGATTTTTGAGAGAAATTTAGGAGCTGAAGGTGGGACAAAAACAAAACTCAGGATGACAGACTGTTTTTGACCCTTTTGCAGGAGGCAATGGACCCAACATGTGTCTCAGTCATCTCCCATATATCTGAAAATTTGTCTATTGTGTATGTGTTCTTTTTAAGTCATGTATTAAGAAATTTAACTGTTCTCTGTGTCTTCCTGGTGTGTGACAGTATCTCCCCAATTCCTAATTTGTTTTCTTTATACTTTTTCTGCTTGTTCTTTTTCTAAAAACCACATTCAGTCACTGAGATCTTTCTCTTTGCTGCCCAGAGACCTTATGACAGCAGTCTGCCATACATTACCTAATTCCATTATCCTGCATTTATCTGAGTTTACAAATTAAAGTTGCCATAGACTGTGATAATACTTTCAGTTACAGACAGCTAAAGCTATAGTCCTAAAGTAATTTCAACTTTAATACAACATGTAGGTGACATATTTAAGTTAGGCTTGACTAACTCAATAATGTCTTAACCATCTGCAAATTTTATTCCTTACAGCGCTGAAGGGATAATAAATAATGGTCCTCTGAACAAACCCAGTTTGGCATCTTAAAAGTTGCTTGTACATTTCTTTTCCTGACATTGTTTTTCAACTGTTCTTTGATCAATGATAGTGATTACCTCTGTGTAACTTTGATTTCTGTATAATATTGTGGAGAATTTTATAAACATGTTTTTCAAATCTTATCAGCCTAGAGGTTAATCTTCTGTACAATCTCACTGTTTTATTGTTAGAGTTCTCAGACTAAGCAGTTGTTGAACCATAATAGTCTTATTCCTGCTCCATTTCACCTCTGCCCTACCTGCACCACTATCACTCATTGCATTCCTAATAACATGTAGATTACAAACTTGTTACACCAAATTCCTCCATTCATTCTGTTGTCTCAGTGCATAGGTTTGAGTTAACTTTGGTTGCCAAATTTAATAATAAATGGCACTGAAAGCCTATTTTCTGGCTTTTGCTTCTGAATTTGCCTCTGTTATTTATTATGTAGAAGGGCTACATTATGACCATGTTGTGTGTTGTGAGAAGCATCCCAGCTCAGGTTCACTGGCAAGGCTGTGGGCTGCAGAGGGAGAGAGTAGCATGGCTTGCAGCTCTGCCCTGTGGAACTTCCAGCAGAGCACATAGGGAAGACTGCACTGGCTCTGCTCATCTCCAGCTCTGCCTCTGGCCACTGCTGGGAAACCCAAGCAGGTGACAAGAAACAAGTTTTATGAGGATACACAGAAAGAATGACTTAAACTGACATTTGTGCTCCTTGGAATAATTTGTGCAAAGCTTTTTTGTTTTGGGGTTTTGTTTGTTTGTTTTCTTTCATGGTAAATAAGAACACAAAGTCATCAAAGCTGATGGTCTGTCTTTGCTCCTGACAGTGGGTGGATAACTCAGAGGACAGCAGCAATAACCTCTGACAGTGCTCCATGTAAAAAGGCTACATTATGATGCAGCTATCAAATACAAGCCAGAGAAACGTCACTTTTCATAGTCTGTATTCCTTTATTCCAGGAATACAACATCCAAAAGACACTGCTCCCATCTTTCCAAATGAATTTTGACCTGTGTGTTAAATGCTGGAAGAAAGCTGAACAACAGCAAATTTGCGTCCTTGTGCTGAGGAATGTTTATGCAATTTAGGTAATATGATGCTAATTAAATGAACTGTAGATCATAAATGATCTCCAGGCAGGCATCTCCCAGTGGCGTGTTGCTCAAGTAATGGGAAAACAAGCGCTGACTCATTAACTGCGAATTCCCCATGAGAACAGAAACAAACATCACTTTTGGCTCTTTTACTTCAGCGACGCCGAGATGTTTTAATTTTGATTTCACTGGATATTTTCACTCTTTAGTGCGCCATGTTGTGAGAAAAACCATCAGAGGCCAACCCAAACGAAACCCAAACCGATTCCTCCTCCAGAACTCCACCCTGGCATCTCTGGCGGCGTCGGGCATTGCCCACACGCTCACAGCCTCCCCCAGCTCACAGTTCTGCTCAGCCCACGTCCCGCTCCCCACTGGCGGCCGAAGCCTCTCCTGCCCCGGCCCCCGTAACGCCGGGGGTCTCTCGGCGGGGCCGGGCAGTGCCGGGGGAGGCCGTGGGGAGGGGGTCGCGGCCCCTCAGCAGTGGGGCGGGCAGCGCACGGGCAGGGCCCAGGGCAGGGCTGCCGCCCCGCAAGTGCCCCGGCCGTGCGCGGGCGGGC
>NW_024365381.1:17582497-17835331 GCF_014805655.1 Passer montanus
ACACACACTACCTAATTTCCTAACAATAAGGATTGATTTGGTCAAAAGAGGCGAGGGAAATAGAAGAAAGAAGCTGACAAACAAGACTCCAGTGGATGACAGGTGGGGAAATACAGTGTTCAGTCCCTTGTTTTGGTCTTATGTGAAGAAGTTCCACTGTTGTCACTTTAGAGCCTTCATCCAAGAGGGTTACACCCTAGTTAGAGGACACCAGAGGTCTGAGGTCTTGTGGTAAGAGGCAAAAGTGAGCTGTTTTGTTTTGAGGGTTGTTGGGTTTGGGGTTGTTGAGGGTTTTTTTGCATCTGCTAGCACCCCTGGGAAATAGATCTGTAAACTGTATTCAGCACTGCCATCTGAGATGCCATTCCCAAGCTCACTAAGCATGTAGCTGGATTTCAGGAAACCACAAGGATGGATGAGCTCTGTTTCCTTAGCTCCTTCTCCCCTGTAGGGATGTATTTTTTTCTTTGAGGGCTGCTTATCGCTACTTGTCTCGGTGCCATCAAGCTTCTCTGAAAGGCTGGTGCAACAGATGAGAATGAGGGCAGTAAGTATACTCTGCAAGGCTAGCTCCTGTGAAAAGCCAGGCTCTCTCCATGTGCTGGAGGGTGAATAGTCCTTTTTAGGTGTTGGGAATGGGACAGTGACTTACCTACTCCAAAATTTTGGCCATGGATCATAGCCCACACTGGGTGTTGGGAGAAACAACTCTCTAAAAAGCTGTAAATAAACTAAAATACTATAAAATTATGACTGAAGGAGGCTGTGATTAGACACATGTTTACAGATCAGCTTATGGGGTTGTGTCTCTCACTGGAGTCTGAGAGCTCAGAGAGCTTCTCTAGTCTCTATTTCCTTCCAGTAGACTTGGGGTGAGTGCCACTCTCCTGTAGGTTGTGTTCTTTCCAGCAACAGGGTGGGGTATTGCCTTGCTTCAAGCTGTTGGAACCATCAAATGGGTCCAAACTGGAAGTACAAAGTGATGTGTGCTTGGCTCATAAAGAAATGGATTTTAAATGAGATGGTTATGAGGGCAAAGACAGGAAGAGTTGCATCTAATGGATTCAGAACAAGAGAGCCAGAAAAAAAAAATCTGTTTTTTTCAGTCAGGCTCTCAACCAAGCCTGATACTGCTCCTGTGTTATTTGCAGAAGGAAGAGTAGGGAGGAGCTTGGATACACCTAAGTACCATAAAAGAAACTGTTGCTAAACTAGGCTGGCCAGAAGAGCACCTCTGTGGTACCGATGAGGATGGAGCTTTGCCTGTGCCTCGCTCCCATCTGCCTTTCCTCACATACAGCATGGCCCAATGTATATGAAAATCTTGGTTGTTCTCAAGATCTCCTTTCTGAAAGCAGAGTCCCAATCCCATGCATACAGACAGCCTGCCAGGGTGCATGAATCTAGGAGTGAGGTGATGCAGCTACTCCACACCAGTGATGAGGGATCAAGGGTGTGTTCATTTGGTCTGCTAAGCTTGGCAGAGGTTATATACTTTGGGAAATCTGAGCTCTCTTCAGCTTTCATAATAGCTAAAGGGAAGTCAAAATAGATCTCATTGCCTATCTTTTCTGTTATAAATAAATTATTCTCTGCTTTCTGAAGGACTGTGAAAACTAACTAATATTTATAGCTCTTAGGAGATATGCCCTGGATGATGCTGGGGAAGAAAAAAGTACAAGGATCTCTTGTCCTGTCAGTGTGGAATTGAGGGATGGAGACCTTATTCCTCTACTTCTGCTTCTATTGTCCTATTAAAATGCTATAGACCTGATGCAAAAAGAAACTGTAGCCCAGTCTGGGCTGCAGGCCCAGATCTGAGAGAGAGCACAGTGTACTTTCATCAGTTTAATTACTTGAGGTGCAGGAGGCTCTTCCACATTAACTAGTCCCCTGCTGAACTGATTGCCATTGTGCTGTCTCAGTGTTGCACAGTCCTTTGAGGAAAAGGAGATCAGGGGTCTGTACTAGTAAAGGGAGGAGGAACTACCCAGAATCATTAGTCTCTGCTGTCAACATGCACTTAATCTGTCTCCACTGAAAAGCATTAAAGTCTCCATGCTGAAGAAAAAAAACCAAAACTGAATAGTCAGCCTGCCCTGATTGTTACCTCTTTCGTTGTTTCTGCCTGGAAATTATTTCCTATGACTCAGTGTGTCAGCTCACAGCATCCAAACTGACTCAGCTCATGCACTACCAGAGATGGCTCCATTCCTGTGCCACTCTCTGCAGCCTTCCCTGATCCTGCTGCAGCTGAACAAACCCAGTTTCACATCTGCTCGCACCGTGCCTGTGCTGCCCCCTGCGAGCAGGCAGCCGCTGCCTCTGTGTGATGCGAGAGGCAGCAGCTCAAGGTCAGGCGGTCTCTGGTCCTTGCACCGTGGGGGGCAGAAGCAGAGTGCAACCGTGTGGCAAACCAGGACAGGGAACTGATCTGGCTGAAAACTACCCATGCTTGCTGGCTCAGCTTTCAGCTGCTCCAGGTGCCTGACCTGCTTCACTAGTCACTTGTACCAACACAGGAGAGAAGAAGGAGATATATGGAAATGAGTGGCCACAGAAATACATGTGAAGGATGCACTAAGCAATACCACTGGCTATGAAACCATGTCCAGCAGAGGCAGTTGTGCACAGCAGAGTGGAAGGCTCAAAGGAAGAACTGGCTCTGACTCACTCTTTTATAGCTGTGGATAGGCCAGCTCTGGGGGAAGTCTGAGAAGGAACTGAAATGTTAAAAGCCAAACAGCTGAGAAAAGATGCAGTCTGATATTAGCAAGGTGCATACAAGGCATTAGCTATCTTTCAGAGAGAAAATATTGGGCTATTTCTCCAAGCCTATCAGTCATCCCAAACTTGTGTCTTCTTTTTATTTGTCCTGTGGACAGGTCTTTACTTAGATCCATTATATCAGCTGCTGACAAGACTACAGTTATCACCTGCAGAGAAAATGGTGAGGAAAATCTCACTGGACCCATAAGGCTGAGGCCTCAGAATGGGACAGCAGTCTGGAAGGTGAACATCCAGAAGTCATTCTCTGACCATGTAATTCAAAACACCAGACACTGCAGGGCAGGGAGTCATGCTGTCAAGCCTGTGTCCTAGTCAGTGCCAACTCATCTGAAATGCCAGGAAGCAGTGAAGGACCTTTCTACCCTTGCTTGCAGGACTGTTCCACCCTCTGGTGATATTGGAAAACTCATTGTCTATTTTTGCCTCTTTATTTTTTATTTTGTGCCTTTCAGTTTCAATACTCAAATGAGGCCACACTCCCTCAGATGATCACTTTCCTGTCTTGTATCTTGCCTTGTCAGTTAATTCCATCTATTTTGTCCAATGTAACGTTGCATAAATGCAGGACCTTTTTCACATGGTTTCTCTTGCAGCTCTGTGGTGATGCTTCATTCTGAATCCCTTCCCAATTTCCGTTGTGGAAAAAGAGGAATGTTTCTGGTGTGGTCACTTTGGGCAGGCAAAATGGTCTGGTTTCAGAGGAACATGCTCCCTATAGCTATGTGCCACTGAGCTCAGCAAGAAGCTGGAGAGGTTTGGAAGAAGTGATTTATGTTCTGCTGCTCATTTCAGATTCCCATACCAAGTGTGCCTGTGTTCCAGCCGTCCACCCCCATCCCTGAGCGCCTGGAAGCTGTACAGCGCTACATCAGGGAGCTTCAGTATCCTTTGCTGTTACCTTACTCACTGGTGTGATACCCAGGAAGAAAGAGCAAGAGGACTTTCTTTCCCTGTGACAAACAGAAAAGCTCCTCCTGTTGTGGCTGGAGGAGAACTGAAACTTGTTCCCTGAAAACAGGAAGCTGGACTTGGGATAATGTTTTGTTTTGCTGCTCCATTTCTTTTCCTTTTTTTGCCCAAGTTACTTTCTGGTTCTGTTTGCTGCATGTAACAAATGAGCATGTTGTCAAAGGCCTTTCCCCACTACCCATTCTTCTAGGTCAGTGGCTTTACAGTGGTATTTCATTAAAAAAACACATATCTGAGATCCTGACAGCCAAGTGTCAGGTGTACTGCAAACTGCATCACCTCATTGTTAAGGTGTGGGCAAGTTGAGGTGATGGGCAAACCTTCTCAGGTCATCCTACTCGATCACTCTTCCCTGTATGAAGAATACTCAGTCACCCTGCTTTTGTGCATCTGTGCACAAAAGCAGGGTGACTGCACCTTTATATGCAGAGCTGTGTGGCTGTGTTCTGGGAATGAGATTTCTCCATTCCTATTGTGCTGGAGAGCAGGTATATGCCATGCAAACACAGTCTAATCTCACTGATGAGATACAAATCTAGCTCTGGCTTCAGCCCTAATTCAAGGTAAGAAGGCTGACCTTTTGACATCTTTCACCCATCCAGGGTGGTTGTGCTCTGGATTGGATCCCAGTCAATTTTAGAATAAGGTACCATGAGTGTTTCATTGTTCATTGGGTGTATTATATGCATATTGGGGCAGGAAGAGATATCAAACTGTTCTGCCCCAGTTTTCTAACTGCAAAGCTGAGCAGAGCATGTACTGTCAGCACAAACCTTTGGGAATTGGAGTGGAAACCTGTGTGTGGGTATGAGGAAGAGAAGAATTGACAAGGAAATACAGTGGAAATATGGAGGACGTGTAAGTGGGAGAAATGCCGGAAAGGGAGGTAGGGATTTTCTTGTGTTGCTGCTACATTGGTGGGATCATGATTTTGCTGTGAGAATAGTAAATAACATGAATGTCTTTCAGACAAGTTTTCTTCAAACTCTACTTTCCAAGCTGCCAAGCCCTTAACTTCCTGCTTCCAGGTACAATCACACTGGGACACAATTCTTTGAGATTAAGAAGAGCAGACCTCTGACTGGGTAAGTGCTGGCAGCCTCTACAGCATTTAATCCTTTCTTTGTTGTTGGAGCCCTGCTATACACACTGCTTTTTCTCCATCCCCTGCCCAAGGTCTAGTGGCACTTAGGGCTTTCATTACTGCAGCTGCATCCTGCTTTGGGTAACTTTATTGTCTGTTGCCTGGAGCATAGCTGTGTCTGGTTTTCTCAAGAAAGAGAGTAGGATTTTTTGTCATGAATCAGTAAATCCAGTAGACCAAAAATAATGTATTGCAAAAATGTACATATTCTACCTGCTTCTAATTGGAATGTAACTATATGAACTTCTGAGGGATTCTGAAATTAGGTCCTGCTCTACAAAAGCCAAGTATTTTTACAGGTCTAACTTCATAGCTTCTGTGAGTGCCTCTGCAGAATCTAGGCTCGCTAAGTTTTTGGTGACTCATACTTTGAAGGAGAAGGGGTATTCTCCTCACTGCAGATTTTGGGAACTGTTGTGCCCCAGAAGTTCCTGGCAATAAGCACCTGATGTTCATTGACTCTCTTAAAGAGCATATGGAGAATCTCCCAAGACTGGCTTCTTACTTTTGGTCTAATCCATAGATTTATGTGGGTCTAAATGCCTTGTTTTGTAATCAGTCCAAGGTCTCCTCCATGGTACTCACTGAACTAGGGTTAATGCCAGAGAGGACTAGGGTTAATGCCAGAGAAGAAGGCTTTATTGTCCTTGAGGCTTGTGTAGCAAACACTGCTAGCTCTAGGTCCTTTGAGGGTTTTACTTGTGGACACATTGGTGCTGTGGTCTCCCTGAGAACCCACATTGGCCAGTAAGCAGTTTTGCTGCAACTCACTGAAGTGAATTCCTTGGAAGCAACAACAGCATGTGGCAGAGACCTGGTTTGGATTTAATATCTTCTTAAAGAGAAGATACTTTGTTCTGTTCCCTATCCTCTGTGGGCCACCCTCTCTCCTGGAAACTTAACTAACAAATATAGTGCAAAAGGGCTGAACTGGCCATAGTGCATACCACGAGCCCTCTAACTGTCCTCGTCTTTCCCTTGTCCCACTCTGCAGGCTGATGGACCTGGCCAAAGAAATGACCAAAGAGGCCCTGCCAATAAAATGCCTGGAAGCTGTGATCCTGGGAATGTATCCTTTCCTCTTAGAGTTGTGCATGTCTGCCCATCCTTGTGTTTTTGCCTCTGCTCTCTTGCTTGTAATGCTTTGACTGTGGTGATAATATTGTCACCAAGCCCCACATTGCTCTTTTTTTCCTCCCCAGTTCTCCCACAAAACCCCACCAATGAAATCCAAATCCCAGCAATTCTCTAAAGTATCAGAACAACTCTGGAGTTGCTCCTCCTTCACCAAGAAGGGTGGTGCTGCTCTGGTCAGCCATATAAGATTATAAAAGACAAAAGAGCATCTAAAGAGGAGCAAGAACACTAGCTAGAGTTAGGTCAGGAAATCCTTTGTGGATAGCATTGTTCCCCTACTGCCTGCATGTGTTCTGCATTAAAATAACTTAGAGATCTTCCCCAACTTCTAATTATGGCGTATGTCACTTACTAGCTTAGGCAATACCTTTATTAGTTCTAGATGTGTGTTATTTTTAAGTACACATCTTTCCTAGCTATCTTCCAGATTTAGTTTCTCGTACTTGGGCTATAGGTTCTTCATGCAGCTGGAGGGGTAGAGATGGTGAGTGAATGGTTCAAAAGTGGAGGTTGGTGAGTTTTTATCCTGAAGGTATATGAAACAGTAGCTAGTGAAACAAATTAAAACAAACCGAAGAATAATGCTGCAGTGTTAACTGTTTGGGAGTCATGGAATACAGTGCACTTAAGGCGCTAGCATTGCAACTTCTGCATCACAGAACTGCATCAAAATTAACTTCCCTTTGTTGACTGTCTCCTTGAAGAGGCCAAGTCTGTTTTCCCCATAACCCAGATGAAAGTAGGGCAGCCTGCAATGAGCTGGGCTCTTGACCTGGAGAACAAATCCTGTCTATGTGATGCCTGAATCAATCTGCTAAACAGGCTGGGAGGGTCTGGAGCAGGTAGGACGTGTCTTGTCAGGAAACTGTTATCACCAGTTATTTCCTGAATAATGGCTGCTGTCAGTTACCTCACCAACAACATGACCACACTGGACCGTTTCCCCATCAGCTTCAAAACCCACTTCTCAGGGAACTACTTCCGACACATCGTGCTGGGGGTGAACTTTGGCGGCCGCTATGGGGCACTGGGCATCAGCCGCCGCGAGGAACTGATGTACAAAGCGCCCGTCTTCCGCACACTGAGCGAGCTCATCTTTGACTTCGAGGAGGCGTATCGCCGCTGCTGGCACACGCTGAAAAAGGTGAAGCTGGGCCACTGCGTGTCCCATGACCCACACAGTGTGGAGCAGATTGAGTGGAAGCATTCCATCCTGGATCTAGACAAGCTAACACGGGAAGACTTTCGCAAAGAGCTTGAGAGACATGCCCGTGATATGAGGCTGAAGGTAAGCAGCAAAGATGGAGTAACTCACTGCTACATCCACTGCCTTGCCTGGTTGCTGGTGTACTGGGGGAATGAAGTGACAGGAAACTTTCTACTTCTGGATGTGTGGAGTGAAAAGTGAATTGGAGGCTGGGGCCTCTTTCTTACTGAATACCACCCATTTTATACAGGCTGGTCCCCTAATGGATGCTTGTGCAGTGCTGCAGTTGTGCTTAGGTTGGATTGTGTACAGTCCTTGGAGCCATAGCTGTCACTGTAATTTGTTTTTTCTGGCTTTTGCATTTTTGATGCATTTGCCTTGCCTTTTTCTTTTTTTTCCCCATATAATAAATCATTGTTAGTTTTTGTGGGTTTTGTTATTACTCACACTGGCTTTCTGCTCATGCAGCTCTTAATTTTATTTTTCTGGCAGATTGGGAAAGGAACTGGACCACCATCTCCCACCAAGGACAGAAAGAAAGATGTCTCCTCCCCACAAAGAGGTCAGGCCAGCCCCCATCGGCGAAACAGCCGTGGGGACCGACGGTGAGTGGGGCTGCTGGGCAGGAGACCTATGTAGTACATCTGCTTTACTCAGACTCCACCTTGCTGTTTGGTTTTGGATCCTTCTCATGTCCTGTTGGGTTTCTTTAGAACAGTGGTTATTTCTCTGATCTGCAGTAGCAGTACCATTGTGAGTTTATCATTGCTTAGGGATTCGAGGGGACAGCTGGGTTTTTTTGCTTGCTTGTTTTGGCAGGGAAGAGGAGGCAGCTCAAACAGACAGTCATGTTGGTAGCTGACTTTTAACCTCACATAGATCCAAGCTCTGGTGTCTCACAGACCTGTGCCTCAAAGAGATTGCAAAAATTATTCTGCTGTCAGCAAGATTGTTTTCCTGATATTAGCCTGGGGTTCCAGAGTGGACCTCCTACTTCCTAACTTGCATTCTGTTCTGTTGAGATCACTGGGAGAATTACTGGAGGCTGCAGAGTAGTCCTGTCCTCAGTAGTGCAGGATCAGTCTGAAGCTCTGTATACCTTTTCCTGTGCTGCCATCTCTATGTGCAGCATCACCTGACTGAAAACGGTTTCTGAAGAGCTGTTACTTTCTTTGCTCACAGGCCATCTGGTGAGAAGAAGCCTGCTGATTCCAAAGCCATGCCAGACCTCAATGGGTACCAGATCCGGGTATGAAGAGAGCTGTGCCTTGTTGTGCCTGGCTCCATGGACTTCTTGCTGGCCACAGTTGAGACCTGGATCCACCTGCAGTGATTCTGACAAATGGGACAGGGGAGTGGGAGCAAAAGAGAGTGCTGGTTTTCCCAGGTGCTTACTAGTGGGCCAGTCCCAGAGCTGGATCCCATGGGTCCCAGAGGATTCGCCTGCCTGTTTCTGGGAGAGGTGACCATCCTAATTCACTTAAGTATTTTTTAAAAAAGAAAAAGGAAAAAAAAAAAGAAAAAAAAATGTACATTAGTTTTTAAAAAACAAAAAGGAAAAAAAAAAAAAAAAAGAAAAAAATATGTACATCAATGGGAGTTTGCTTCAGGAAGAATATTAAATGAGTGGGGTCAGTGGACTTGCTATCTTTGCCTTGACAGCAAGTAGATGGAGCATCTTGTCAACAGTACTTCTTCCCCGTGTGCACAGAAGTTTTCAACCCCTGCAAGGCCTGCAGAGCTGAGGGAGAAGTGATGCTGGAATGGGATGGCCCCTGAATCTTGTACAAAAACTCCTGGTTTTGTCATTATGAACACTTTGTTTATCATTGCTCTTGTGAGAGTAGGTCTGAATTTGCTCAGCCTGATTTATATTCTCATCCAGAAAAAAAACCACATCCTGTATGTTTAGTCCTGCCTATTTCAAAGTATTTCATTGTCTCTGAGAGGGTAGACAGTGGAATGCTGGTGAACTGTTGCTGTAGGTCCTTTGGTGGTCGACTGGATCAGGATATGCCTATACTACTGCTACATGAAAACAGGCAAAGAGAGCTCAATTGTTCCAGCAATGGAGATGGGGCGGGGGGGTGGTGGAAAACCTGAACTTCACATTGTCTGTTCATCAGCCTTCTCTCTATTAATTTCTAGTGGCTGCTACTAGAAAGCTTGTGGCAGGCACTCCAGTCAGTGAGGTACGAGTTTTAAGAGTAAAAAGTTAAAGGAGGATGTAATAATGTGAAAGGTTTTACAAGCATTTTTTCCTTTTCACGAGGCTCTTGCTCCTTCCTCCCTGTAGTGTTAGTGCCAGAGTTGCATACACCTGTTTGTGAGAAGCTCTGCTCAAGGAAATTGCAGCTGCTTTCCTGACAGCTCACCCTAGAGCCTCCTGAAAGCAGTTCCCTACCCCAGTGCCAGAGCTGTGCTTGTGTTCTGGCTCTTTGGATAGCTGCAGTATGTAACAGCACCACTTAGACTAATCTTTCCCAAAGGGCTGGGCCTTTCTGCCACTTGTGGCCTTTTATTTCCTATGCTTCTTTTGGGGGAGTGTTGTACTACTGATTCAGCAGTGTAATGCTTGTCAGAAATTTGGAGTATTGTCAGTGTCTCTCTATTTGAGGCCTAGGCCATGGGAACAGTGGGATTTCCAGAAGTCAGAACGGCATGGTCTTAAAGTGATTTGGATGCATAGATCTGGGGGATGCATAAACTGATCTTGGGAGTGGGAGTATCCTGGTGAGAAACAGTCTTGTTTTATCACAGCACTGACAAGGAGCTAAACTTTCTGAAATACCACATATTTAATTTTGTTAGAACTGAGCTTATTCTTTCCTTTCTTTGTTAGAAACATGATGCAGCTTAGCTCTACTAGTTTTTTTGTTATGGTATTCCTGTGCCACATCCTCAGAATAAGTAGAGCTATTTTGGTGGCAGAGAATGGGTTCTTAACCCCAAACAAATCAGATCTTCTGCCTAGTTAAAGCAGTTAATCCTTGAAGCACCACCCACAAGCGATTTAACTCAGCCCTTACAGGTTCCTAATTGTACATCCTTAACTGTGATGTAACTTGTGAGACATATCCATACCATTGCAGTCAGTCCTTCCAATCTCCCTCTGTAGTCTGTACTTTTCTGCTGTGCTGTACAACCAGGAGGAAAATCTGTAAGAAGGTGGCAGAACTTGCTGCTGAGCCAAGACAAGGTTAATCCAGAAGAGGATGCCAGTTTCTACAGTGTGTGCAACACCTGTCCACTCCCTTATGTTCCAGCTACATGCAACAACTGAAGTTAACAGCAGCAGTGAGCCAAGCACCCATTTGAACGTGTCCTCTGGTCATTTTTGTGTGGCTGTAAATTAACATATTTAGTGTCTGGATGCTAATGATGATGTTAGCTGTAAAGGCACCACAGCTACCTGTAAATAATATGGGCCACTTGGAAGCCACAAACTGCCTTTGCATAATGTTTACTATGCAGCAGACTGAAAGTTCAGATGCCACTGTGAATCATATGATAAATACAAGCAGCAGTCAGCAAGGGAAAACTGACTGTCAGATTTTATTATAAAGTGGATGAAATCCGGAATTTTAAAAAAATTAGATGCCTAGAATGCATCTTCACTATGACTTTGTTTAGTCAATGGGTTGGTTAATTCAGAGTAACTGGAGAGCTCTTGAGAGTAATTAGTTTAATACAGAGAACACTTAATAACTGGACAGACTTGAGCTTTTTTAGATGGAAAGGGGAAATGTGGGGGTGGGAGGAAGACTTTATAACAGATGAGACAAGTGAGGGGTCAGCTGCAAGTTAATGATGCTTTCTTGAGAGCAGAGCAACAGGGGTGTTCAGCAGTGTTAGATCACCACAGCAGAATGGCTTAAAACAAAATGCTTTGTTTGACTTTGTAATTAAGAGCTTTCCTGCAGGATGTAACTGAGGCCAACAGCTTAGAAAAAGCTATTAGCTTAGAAAAAGCAAAGGAAATGGATGTTTAAGGTATGAATGACAGGTAGAGTTCAAGGTCTCTTAATCCTCAGCTGCAGCTAGACAAGAACATTCTCTTTCAAGATCTAGTTGCACAGTTATATGTGTTAGGAAGTGTTTAATTCTTTGCTTTTATCTAATGTTGATTAACTTCTCAAGATGGACACAGGAGCAGACAAGTGCGCTCTGCTAGGGTGACCTTTTCAAGCCTTCTAATGTGTTTCTCTGTGTAGAATTCCTGCTCCTTACTGTTTCTGTATCTCCAGTTCAGCAGATGGCACAAGAAACTGGAAAAGGACCATAGAGTTCTCCCCTTCTTGCTCTTGCTCCCCCCATCTTTGTAACAGGATGAATCACTTCAATACAAAGCTTTGCTTCCTTCCTAACAAACAAAACCACATTCTTTCATGACAGAGAGGATTAATGCAATCTAGCTTTATGCTGTAAGAAAGTTGAGGGTGCAGTGCAAGACAAAGTTTAGCACTTCAACTTCTTTCCTCCCCCACCTACTTGGTCTGGTTTCTGGTCTGTCTGCCTTTAACTGTAAGGAAAAAGGTGTTGAGAGTCTTTTTCACTTCTGCAGGCTTTAGAGCTACACAGAAGGAATGATAATGTAAGTCATACTGCTTTAGTGCCTGCAGAACAAGGAAGATAGATCTCAAGGAGTCCTATTAATTTTTTATGTTAAATATTAATAGGGTCACTCATGTAGCTCTGTGATGTAAATTTCAGTGGTCAGGTCTCACATGATGTCTGTTCTGCAGTACAAGTCCTGTGAACTCTGTGGAAAGGAACTGTGTACAATAGGAATGGATAGAAACTGCCTGCATTGTATGTGAAGCTGAGGTGAGCTTTGAAAGACTTCAACAAATGCTGACCTATTACTGGCAGAACTATTCTAAACATAATGCAAACCTTGAAATAAGAGCCCCTCTTTATACTTTTATGTAGACAAGTCTATTGATACCTGGCCAACTGCAATTTTTTTAATGGACAGATTCATTAGTGAGCAAAACTTTCTGCTACAGCATCACTCTGAAACAAACTTTGTACATTAATGAGCAGGGTTGGGTGTCCAGTCTGTGACACACTAACCTTTTTTTTTACTGGTAGAAGCTAAAGAAGTTATTTGGAAATTGACGTGTGTTTGCAACTGTTTTAGGTGGGAATGGAGTGCTTTTTTTTTCAGTGCTTATTTTTCAGTTACTGTGGTCGAGGGTATGGGTCAGTACAGTTTCCTTGGATCTATCAGAATAAATTACTCCAGAACTGTAGTTGAAACATAGTCACATAGTAGCTGTATTGCTGTTTTCAAATCTGCTTAACAGGATGAATTTTCTTTTAAGTATTTCAGGTGAAAGCCTTAATCAGGTGCCTGCTCCCTAAGGCAGACTCATGTGTGGTGTTGTATTGACTGGAACATGACTGTCCTTAAAATTTGAGAGTTTAAGAAACCATCATGAACAGAAGAAAGCTCCTGTTAGCCAAAGGGCAAGAGTCTGGATTAGACTGGCTTGACCTTGCTCCAGTGGCACTGGCTAATCACTTCAGGTGGTTGCTTTAGCTACCTGCTTCTTCTGAGTGAAGTATTTCAAGGGGTCCAGATAATGAAACAGTAGGTATAGGCAGGGGGTGTCGCAGGTGTATTGTGTGTGCAAGTCTGGCTGAAATTACACCACACATCCCAGTGGCCTTGCACTGTTGTCCTGACAACATTCAGACCTGCATTATGGATTTCTAATTTTACTTAAAGCAAGTGCTATTCTGGCTTGATGTTTGCTCTCCCAGAGAAAGATGGAGATGGCCCTCTACAGCCAAGCTGAACTCCTTAGGGAATTTAATATTTCTGTGTGTCTTCTGAGCAGGTGTTTACTTGTATCACAACCACTCTCCTTCAGTGGTGCCCTGGCCCTTTCTGCTCAAGAGCAACTCAGTTTAGGCCCAGAAAGCCCCTGAATCCCCCATAATCTCTGCAGAGCAGAGTTTCCCTCCAGGTCAGGGCTGAGATGGTGCTAGTGGGACCAGAGCGGTCCCCTTCCATGCACATCAGTATTCTACTCCAGCACTGATAGAGTGCTCCAAACCATTTACATCTTTATCACTGGTACAGCTCAGAACTAAGAAATTGAAAGTTTTTTTTCTTTAATAACAGTATCATGTGTGTATTTTTGTAATTAATCAGTGTGGTTCTGTGTTCTTACATAGCCAGCACAGAATTTTTATTTAGTTTTTACCGCACTTCCCATGGCCCTCATGTTGATACTTCTTCCAGCTTCCTTTAACACTTAGACAATAAAATTCCCTCTGTACTGCTCTCAGCTTGTGCAGAGAAAACAAATTGTCTGTACTGTCCTTCTTTTTGCTTTAAACCTTCCCATTACATGTCAGCTGAAAATCAAAGGGACAGCCTTGAGTGATGGTATCAGGCAAATTATGTACAGATGTCCTTTACTTGCTACACTAGTAGACATGGAAGAACCCTCAACCACCTCTAATCATCTGAACAGGTGAGTATGTCTGCACACAGAGGCAGTTGCCCTGGAGTAAGTACATATGTGGCTGTTTAGCAAAGGCCAGAATTCATGTTTGCCCTCTTGAATTGCCATCAGTCAGGCTGGATGGGGGGAAAAAAAAATCAGTGCAGGCAGCATCAAAAATTTCCCTCTTACAATACTGTACCAAACAATACTGTAAGGGTTAATACAAACCTCTTCTTGCACTGCTCAGCTTTTCAATGTACAATTCAGTCTCCCTTCCTGGCCTGAAAAGCAATTCTGCTCAAAGTCTGTTTAGTGACCTTCCAGACTAATGACCTCACCAGGACTTCTCAAGACAAATGCTGGGTTAATAAAGGACAGCTGCAAGATTCAGTGCAAGGATCCCCAGCAAGGGGATCCAACTTTATTCAGGCTATCATCTTTCAGGCATAACATACCCCTTCTCTCCAGGGAAATGAGTAATAGCTGGGACCAGGGCCAGGATGTAGGCAAGCCTACAGTGTGTATAGGAAAGGAATAAACATTCTCTGCCCTGTTACTCCAAAGAGAAAGACACATGCAATAGTCCATCTTAGCCAAGTTAATTATATGAACTGCTTCTGCCCTGAGGGAAAGTAATTGCACAGTTCTAAACATCTACTTCTGCTGGCTTGAAAACACCCTCTCCTGCATGCCTTATACATTTTGCTTTAAATCAGGTAACTCCTATATCCCCTAGGGATGTATAGGTCAGGGTGGAGTGAGAATAGCAAAACAGTGATGCAGCCATAGACTTTCTGCTCCCTCGTACATCAGGCTGTTCCCCTGCTACTGGTTGTTCCTGCAGTTTTAGTTTTCAATTCAGTTAGAGATTATGCTGCTTGGACCTTAAGTGGAAAATCTTTATTGTGGTAATGATAAACATGTTGAAGCAGAAAATAATAAAAAAAAAGAAACAAACAAAAAAACACACCCTGTCAGTTTTTACACTGAGGCCCAAGACTTAAGGCTCTCAAATGTCTAAAAGCACACAGAAATTCATTCATGAGAGAGCAAGACTGAGCCTTAAGAGCAGCACTCATGCAGCAACTGCAGGATTATGGCAGGCAAAGGCATATGACATGCTGTGGGTAGCAGCCCATTACAGAATTAAGTTAACTCAGTCAGGTTTGTTTTCCTGGATTATATTTTTATTTTGGCAAAGAGTGAGTTCTATCCTATCTCTATCCTCATGTTAAGGGAGGAAAGGAGGAGAGGAATAACTATAGAATAATTACTGCATTCATCTACTCCCAGTTCAAGAGCAGCTCCAGGCACTGGCCAATAACTGAATATATAGAATAAATATAAGTAGAAGGCTTTGCATTCAGAAAGAAAATAACACAAAACTGAATAAAATTGCTAAGGCTTGAAGCCAAGGGTTTTTGGGAGTTTTGGTTTTGGTGGTTTTTTGGTTGGGTTTTTTTGGTCTTTTTTTTCTGTTGTTGTTTAGTTTTTGGGTTTTTTTCCTGGTGTGTAGAAATTGAAGACTGGATGGAACAAACATCTTTTGTTGCAGCACAAGCCAGTGTCTAGCTTAGTTCTCCTACTTGACAGACCTGGACCTTGAAAGCTGCTGTGTTTGTCTTAACAAAGTTACAAAAAATTTTCCAGCTATTATACAAGAACATAAGAATGTACACCCTAAATCTGAAAGAAAATAATTTTTTAAATAAACAAAAAAAAATAGCTTCAAGACTAGCATGACATTTTCAGTGGAAGCAGGACAACTTGCCTTGACAGGAGATGCCACACGTTTACAGCTGACAAAAGGAGTTAGAGGCATGCCAGCTGTTTAATCTGTCATCTTGGCTATCATTTTAACAGGTGAGTTCCTTTCAGAAACTCAGTGTCATAGTTAGAAACACGGTGCAGTATATTCAATTCAGCTTGTGCATTTCAACATGACAGTGCTATGGGAAGCACTACAGGCCAGGCAGTTACAGTCTGGTAAGAAGCAGGTGACAGCCAGCAATTCAATTAGTCTGCACAACAGGAAGCCAGAAAGGAGATGGTATCCCACTATGTGCTCCCCCTCTAGGTAAGCAACAAAAGGGCTCATCTGCATTTGGATGACCCACGGATATGTCTGCAAACATCCAATAAATGTTCAATGGTGAGGTGGTGGCAATGGGAGCAGATATTGGACTGCAGCAACACCCTGCTTTGCAGACTGTTTGCCAACACCATCATCAACACATCCTTAAGAGCAGGACTCATACCTTGATCCGCTGAGATGCTGAACTTATTACGACCTCTTGGAGACTCCTCAGAGAAGACAAACTAAGGTCAAGCATATTTCAGAGTTCTGCCTTCACAAAGCAGGCGGCATACAGAGCACCAACAAGAAATCTGAAACTCTGGGTTTTTTTTGTTTTATATAACAAGTGTTACTCCCATCTAAGTGTTCATTTCAGAGCTCCCACTCCTCCCACTCAATTCTTCAGGGGTGAGGAAACTCACTATCTTACATCTTGACACCATTTATATGTTGCATTTATAACACTTAGCCCTAGAGAATTGCACCCATAACTTGTAACTGAAGAAATACAGCTGCAGAAAAAATAAACATCAGTAACTCAGAAAGATAAGTGGATAGAGTAGTCATGGGAAAACAGCTGCTGGAGAAATAGCTCATAAGAAAAAGGCATGGAGAAAGGACCTCTAACAGCAGCCAAGTTTCATTTATTATGAACAGGAAAGAAGCTAGAGCAATTATATTGTTTACCACTCCTCCCATCCCATGTAATAGGGAAAACTGATTATGAAGGGCAACCTCCTGAAGCAATGAACTTAAAACTGAGAAAATGAAGGAAGTCCAACTTCTATCTAAATAGAATAACTAAATACAGCCTAGCAGCTGTGGTGCAAATTAAACTGTTTTTTAGCAAAGATACTTAGTCAAATACTTGATTGCAGAACAGCTGCATGCTTAGGAGGCTGCTAACAGGGAACATACACACACTGCCAGTGGTTTCTGGCACCAGTTCCCCTAAGCACCAGTCTCCCTGAACACTACATCACTACTAAGGTCATGTAGCTGGTAATTACCTGTGTGACACCTCCCCTTTCTGAGCATTGCAGATACTGCTGTTCTACTTTCAGAACCATTTACAGATCCCTCTGTAATTCATCAGAAAGCTGTGTTAATGAAAACTCATCATGCATTTAGGTCCAGAAACAGTTTTAAGAGCTACATCTGGAATCTCAGTTCTGCATCCCATCACAATTCTCATTACCAGAGGCTCTGATTGTATCTGTGGGTGCTATTCTTAAAGCATCACAAAACACATTATTTTTCTCCCAACTCTCCAATGCTAGTCGCAATTTTACAGTTAGGAAATTTCTACCAACCCCACCCTCCAAACCTCTCCTATAATCCCACACATTCAAGAGGCATTCACAGGTCTCCAGATCCCTTTAATATTAACTCCAAATTGCTCTGGAATACAGGGGGTTTTATTTTCCTGAAACAGACCACCTCTGTAAGAGTCTATACCAGAGCTCCTGTGACAGTGGTCAAAATAAACACAGAGATCAAGTTTTCAACTCTGCCTTTGTGTCTCTATACAGTCACTAGCCATGGTCCTGCATTTCTGTCATATTTTCACCTATGAGTGCCCAACAAAACATGAATAAGCAGGGCTTTGAGAGGTGCAAGTCAGCCTGGGAACACTATACCCTCCGGAAAGAAGAATAAGGGTACTTGTAGGCATTGTCCTGGGGTTTCTCTGCACATGACTTGAGATCCAGTGTTCAAAAACTTAACAATTCCAAGTGTATACCACATTATTTCATGCATGGAAAGGGAAACCACTAGTTTGACCTGTGCAACATTAGATTTTCCAGCAAAGTATAGCTGGAATCTCAAAATCTCCCTGAGATGCTTCCATGCAATTTTCCCACAAGTCAAGGTTTTGGTTTATATAAAATGGAAAAAGCACTTGTGATACTGGAACACAGGTCCTTCACCTGAGTTATATCACAGGACTGGCAGGGTGCTTCAGGCAGTGCACGGCCAGCCAGTTCATCTGCTGGTGTATGGTGCACACCTTATGGGTCTCAAGAGAGCTCAGTCTGGCTCTCTTATGGGCAGCTTTCACATACACACACACACACTCTCACACACCTCCTCACCAACTGACCTCAGACTCAGCCAGCAATTACAATAGAAGCACACAGCTGAAGTTCTAAGTGCCAACACTATGTGTCACAGAATTTTTTATGGTGCTTTTGGTTGGTTGTTGTTAGACCTTTAGGTCTTCTAAGGTTCCTATTACAATGTTAACAGCAGGAGGGAGTCATCTGCAACCAGGCTGCCTTCTGGCAAGCTTTTTGAGCCAAATAAAAAGCAAAGCTCTCAGTTTACCCTTTCTCTCCCTCTCTTTATAAATACAAAATCAGAGTAAGAGTACTTGCAGAAATCAGTCAAACTGTGAGATAAACAGTCATACAAATGCAAACCTCTGCATCCACCCCTCCGCATGTACCAGTGCCATGCCAGAACTATTACCTAAGGGCAAAATTATTCACACCCCCCTCAAGACTGCTGTTCACTTACAGAAACTCACAAATGGTAGCAAAAGCCATCCACACATCACCAGACAAATACCACACCATCTGGCAGGGCAAGAGGGGAATCTGCAATCCTTACAAGGGCACAGAACACAACTCCCTCCCCCTCACACACCTTGTAGTTTACAGAAGTGAGCTGTAAACATCAGGAGCATTCCTTTCTTAGGGAGGACAAGGGTTCCTGAATGCAAATCTTTCTGAGGGGGAGGTGGGGGATGGAGGGGCAAGACAAATCCAGCGCCAAGGAAGACCCTTCTGGAATTTAGGGATGTCTTGGGACATTAAATTAGGCTTATTTCCTCCCTCTCTTCAACCTTCATTACTTTCTTGTGTAGCCTATCGCCCTCTTTCACCTTGCAGCCAGCAAACCCTTGTCAAGCAAGTCTCCAGAGGTTCAGCAGCCAGAAATACAAGTGCCACAGTTACTCTGTGGTATTTTCTCAGATTAGCAGTGTTTTATTTTTCAATAAAGAAAGTAACATTTAAAATATCAAAGTCCTTCAATATAGATCATGAAGAACAAACAATGTTTTAAGTCTCCCGTACGTTCCTGCAAAAGCCAGAGGTGGGACCAGATTTTCTGCCTTGTTTGTGAACAGAAGATTGATAATGTTTCTGCCAATATTGGTTTCTGTCAAGACTGGTTTCAGATCTTAGGGAAAAACTGAGCACCAAATGTCACGTTGAACTGGGGAATTTACTCTAGGAACAGGTACAGCTTGATTGCTTTTGTACTGGCCAAGCCACTGCTTGCAAGAGCACACTGATAGGACACCAAAGGTGTGCTGGGATCCAAGTGACTGCAGTCTGGCTCCAAGTTACACAGCCTTCCCCTTCCTCCCAACACATGTCAAGAGACAGCAGTTGATCCTAAGGGTTCTACCTACACCTAAACATGGCTGGGTGCAGAAGAAGGATGCAGCATGGGCTTCAGTCTGGCGCAGGAGATGGACATTGCAGGTTGGCTATTGACCCCTGGCAGGCTGAACGCAGCAGGGAGTGCACAAAGAACAGGGCAAGTGACAAGACCAGCTCTTCCATCTGATGGCTCTGCTGACTCCCACATGCCTTCCATTTTCATCGCTCTGGGGTTATCATGCCTTTCAGGGTAATTTTTTTCCACAGGATATTCACTGGGAGGATCCTAAATATTTTTGCTAAAAATGACAAATCAGGTACCATTCTGAGACTGCTAGAAAGGAAGGAAGCCTTCCCCAAGGCCTCTAGGCTTTTGCTGCAGTTCTAGAGCTGCTGTGAGTGGCTCTGCAGAACTCCTTGTTCCATTCCTGGCAATCCCATTCCTTGGTCCACTAGTCACAGTAAGAAGTTTCTTGTAGAAACTATTACACCACACAAATCCTTCTGTCAGCAAGTCAGCCCTTACAGATTATTAAGTAAAAGACTTTTCTAAGCAGTTAGCAGATCCAATCTAAAAGGCAATGCAACAACTAGCCCTGAAAGTACTGAACTATTACTGAGAAAAGAACTACAAGAACTTGTTTTGGTGTGAAAGAATATTGGCATATACATCCCATGCTCCTTGGTAGCAATTAAACTAACCAAAAGCAGATAGCATTGCCCCTCTCTTTTCCAGCTCCTTGAAAATCTTACAAAGGGACAAATAAATGTTGGTTCCTGCAGCACAAAAACACCTACCAACCAAGGCAGTGGAACAAGGGTCTCTTAAAGAGATGCTAATGCCTGAATACACCTGGCAGCCCACTGGGAACACAGCTCAGGTTTGCAGAGATGCAGAAAATACCAATGCAAAAAGCACTCCAACTCTCCCATCCCTGCGTTTAGTGAGGGTGTGAGGGGAGAAAAGGACTTTTAGGACATGACAAGGAAAAGGGTTTTCTTGCAAGCAGGTTGTGCAATCCAGAGTCTGAATTGCTGTTTTCAGAACAACTTTTCTTTAGGGAAAGAGAACCAACACTAACTCTCTCTGAGGCTGGAGATCTCCAAGCCAAAGCTAGCCAGTAGGCAGAGATGATCAGATGAACAAAAAGGATTTGGTAAGCCATTTGCCATCAAGAGGACATCTTCAGAGAGAAGAGAAAGACGGCCAAGCAGCTTCAGGGCTCCATCCTTGTACAGCCTGCGACCTGACAAAGAAAATGGGAAGAAACATCAGCCAGAGACTGGCACCGCAGATTAAGTCTACACGCTCACAGGAATGCTTGTCAATGCTTTCCTGTTCTTTCCCTGAAAAATGAAGACAGCCTTCACAAGCACTACATGCACCTTTGAGCCTAGATGTGAAAGCAGTGAGCACCCTACAATACTGCTGTTCATGGTTTCATATACTTGCAGACATAGGAAGCAAGAATACACTAAATTCACCAGGTAGTTGCTTACATGAGAAGTTCCTTTCTTGAACTGTGGCCTAGCAATAACTTCAGATTCCCCGCTGAGGAGGAATTAATCTCTTCATTCCTAACCTGCTCCCCAAACATGATTCCAACGTGACCCAAATCAGCTCCAAGAGAGTTCCTGGATGCATTTACATGCAGTTGTTCATAAACAGAACTCCTGTTTCAGGCAGCAGAGAAGAGGTGCCACTGTAAAAGAACCGGAGTCACCTCCTTCCAAGAACAGCATGTGGTCTCAGACTGACCAGAAGTCCAAGCCTTGAACTCAGGACCCAGCACTGCCTGTTACAGGAGCACAAGTAAGATATTTATACAGAAAAGAATATATTCTGTTCTAGCTTCCTCAAAAGTCCACATGAACATAAGCAGCCTCATTTTTTTCACAGCAAAGATAAACAGTGTCTTCTCATGGTACATCAGCAAATGTTACTTTCACCTTGTGTATTATTTAAAAGACAGATCCTGTAGATCCACCAGCTTAATGAAATGCATCTGGCCTGTCTCACAGTCCTCTTCAATGTCACAGGGATAAGCCCTGCACTGCCACACTCACCCGCCTTGCTCTCCACAGGCTCTGCTGAGTAGAAAATGTAATCAACAGTAGCTCCGAGCCCCATGGGCATTGTTGTGACCTCTGGGCGTCCCCTCTGTGGCAAGAAGTGGCTGTAGACAGAGGTCAGGTTGAGGCCATGCTGGATAACACCTGAACACCTGCACACAAACAGTCACTATTTACCACGAAAAGAAAGAGAATTATACGTTTTCAGTACTGCAGACACAGCTGAATGTTCCCTTGCTGATGCAACTGTCTAAACTACTCCTACTTTATGAGCACATAAAATCTTTCAGAACTATTTGCTCCATATACACCAAAGCAAGACAGACCGTGAATTTACTTAGTCTTCAATACCCAGTCCTTTATGTGCCTATGCCCTTCATTCTCAATCTCACCAACACAATGCTGACAGAACAGCACCCAGCTGCTGAGACAATCCTGGGTGGACCTAGCTCTTCCAGATTGCCCTCCTTACTCTCTTTCACATTTACTTCATTCTTTATTTCGGCCAGATTCTCAGGGCTCAGGAAAACAAGGCTGAGTTTGAAGACCATGGCCATTGAAGGTGCACCAAGTTACCTTGGGATGAATGGCTGGGGATCAGGGTCTTTCACCATGGCAGCAGGCTTGGGCCAGTGTGCAGGGCGGTCTGCAAAGGAGCAAAGAGATTCCAGCCAGACCTACACAGATCCCAGAACAGGCTGCTCATCCCAAGTCTGAGAAGCCTCTCCTGAAACCAAATGAATCTTTTTGCCCAAGAAGAGCAGAGAGCTTCCAATCATGCACATCGTAAAGGAAAATATCCAAAGGCAACACAAGCTGTAAGGCTAACAGAACATCCCTAGAGCAGATCAGTGCAAACAACTGAGAAGTCATATTCTGTCCTGCTGAGGACATGTCCTTAAAGCATTCAATATTACCGAAGTCCAGGGTATTTCAACCTTTACTCTCAAAAGAAAGTTTGCTTGTCTTAGCCTACAGCTTACTCAAAGGTTGTCTAGAAAGGCAGAACAGAAAAAGCAGAACCAGCCATGCCACAAAGCCCAGACCAGCTTCCAGAGACATCCATACTGGGACCAACGTGTATCATTACAGTCTTCAGGCTGTTCTCCACTACCAAAATCTTGAAGCAGAAAAAAGAAATATACGTATCTGTTTCAGCTTAAAGGAAGTTTATACAAAACAGCTTCAAGAAGCCGAATGTCAGTGCATCTCAAGGAACACAGTCAGTGTGTATGAGGGAGGAAAGTGTACTTCTCTGAGCTCTCCTGGAATCTAATCATGGTCACAGAGGGCACCCTTCTTCCTTTCCCTTTCCTCACCAGGCATTACCTTCACTTCATGTTTTCCTTGAAATCATAGAATCATACCATTATAGAATGGCCTGGGTTGGAAGAGGCCTTAAAGATCATCTAGTTCCATCCCTCTATCCCATGGGCAAGGATGTCACCCACTATATCAGGCTGCCCAGGGCCCCACACAACCTGGCCTTGAACATTTTCCAGGGATGTGGCATCCACAACTACTCCAGGCAACCTGGCCCAATGCCTTACTACCCTCTATGTAAACAATTTTAGGAAGTTTAAAACCATTTAGGAAGTTTAAAACCCCTAGTCCCATCACTATATGCCTGTGTAAACAGTCACTCTCCCTCATTTTTTATAAGCCTACTTTAAGTACTGGAAGGCCACAATGAGGCCTCAGTGGAGCCTTCTCTTCTCCAGTCCAAGTCTCTCAGTCTGTCCTCAGTGGAGAGGCTCCACTGAGCTAGCAGAGTGACAAGTTAACAAGTCTCCTGTTAATACCTGGTTTAGCATCTGTCACACCTTCCAGGAGGACCAGCTGCGGCGGTCGTTCACAGGCAACATCGCAAAAGCGGAACTGCAGCAGGAAGTCACGGCTGTATTCACGTCTCCCTGCAGAGAAAAGTACAAATTAAAAGAAGAAAGTAACTGCAGCAAAGTCACACCTCCAGGGAACACCTACCTATACACCTACCTATGTTTTAGACCATTGGGCCTCTTAGAGATCTTTAGTTTGAGAGAGTCTTTTGTGCCCAAGCGTTCTGATACCATGATAATAAAAATCACCTAATAACCTGCATGTAGAACAGATGTGTAAAAGTGGAAGAACAGAGCACAGCTATTGCTGTGCAACAGTCATTGTCAGCACAAAGTAAGAATGTCCTCTCTGAGACACCAAAAGTTCAAGGGACTTTCAAGCAGATCAGTTGGTGTGCAGCTCCAGGAAATGTCTGTGAGAAAAACATTTCTGGAGATCAGGCTGAATCCAAGTTCTACATTCAAGAATTTTAACAAAAGCTGTTTGGTGTGGGCTCTGTTTATTAATCCTCTCTATGGATGCAGAGAACAGACATGATTCTAACGGAGTCTTAGGAATGATTTCTTTACAGTGGTTTGCAAAAACTATCCAAAACCACACCCCAAACACCCGGAGATTAAAGCAGTGCCTGTTGAACATAGTTTACAACTGCACAAAAGCGTAAGTCTGGGAATATGAAAGAGACACACAGAGCAAGTGTTACTGGTAGAGGAACATTCAGCTCCTGACTAGAGAAAGAAAATGGCAGAAATGCAATAGGCTATGGAAAAAAAATTGTATTTAATTCATATACAAAGTAGAAGGAGAGAGTCTTTGTCAAGTGCCTTATGCAGCACATGCCCAAGCTACTCAGAGAGACAGCAAGGCAGACAAACTGGCCATCCTCAGCAAACTCATACTGTCAGTGCATACTGGAGCTCACCAGGTTTCTTTGGCTGGCACAGGGTGACGTACTGGCACTTGTCTGTTACACCCAGTGAGCTCGGCCACAGTGGAGCCAGCAGCTTCCGTGAATACAATTGCTGGGAAAAGTCTTCCTGACCAGACACCTGCAAGAAGGCCAGGAAAGAAAAGCAGCCATCAGTGACAGAGAGCAGATGTGCAAGCTATGGACAATGTACATACATACACTTGCCAAGAGCAAGACAGGAGAATGCCCTCTCAGAAAGGCATGAACTAAGCTATTCAGAGTTTGGTAAAGGTATAATAAACCTTCAACTGTAGGGGACAGATACAATTAGCTAAAAGTCACATGACAAGATACTTTACAGGTATCTTATTCATTATTTAGCTTGAATGACAACCATATATTTGATCACAGACACACAGCATAACAACCACAAGAGACTCTAGCATAAGTACCCACTTCTAACTTTTTTTAGAACAAACCTCCACAAAAAATTTCAGTAAGTCTTGGTGGAGTTGCATTTCCCTACACTTCCAGTCACACAGGCACAAAAATTCCATAGGAAAGGAAAAAAGAAGACTTGACATTAAGAGATCCATTATCACAAGTGTGCCCCAAGAGAAACCAAAAGAGCAGTTGTGGATAGATAGAAGGTAGGAGAATAGAGATAGTGGTGAAGGTAATCTCACCCCTAAGGAGTTACAGCTGTGCTAATTATCAAGCATTAACAACAAGCCTGCTCTTAATAGGCCACAGCTGGATCCAATTAGGAGGGGTATTGTAAAAGAGCAGGTTGGGTGGCCGAGATGTGAGATGGAGTTTGTTGGCTGTGCTGAGAAGAAAAAGTCAGTGCTGTGAGGAGCTGCCCATGAGATATCACTGAGAAGGTATGAAACCTTTGCAATAAGATGGCAACCATTGGTGACCCCGATGTGATCAAGGACACAGGATGGTGCTAGGTTCCCCCGAATGCTTAATAGGCCACAGCTGGATCCAATTAGGAGGGGTATTGTAAAAGAGCAGGTTGGGTGGCCGAGATGTGAGATGGAGTTTGTTGGCTGTGCTGAGAAGAAAAAGTCAGTGCTGTGAGGAGCTACCCATGAGCTATCACTGAGAAGGTGTGAAACCTTTGCAATAAGATGGCAACAACTGGTGACCCCGATGTGATCAAGGACACAGGATGGTGCTGGGTTCCCCCTGAATGATAGTGTGTGTAGCAGGACACAAGCTGTGTGACAGAAGTGGCAAATGGCATGGCCACAGCAGCAGGGGGTGCCTCAGCAATAGCATAGGCCCCGAGGAGTATGGGAGGTGGTTTGCTAAGTCACTGCGACATGAGCACTGGAACAACAGCAACATGGAGCTCAGAGAAGCAGAGTCAGAGCTGCACAGACAACATGTAAGAAAAGCCTTCTAAAATTGTATAGTGGCCACCTCCACAGTAACCTGATGTGATTGGGAGTGGGCTGCAGGGCAAGGTGCAGCTGGAGAAGGAGCCCAGCGTAGCATTGAGAGCAGCAGGGGAAACTGCCTGGTCTAGACCTGACAGATTTTGACACCTGAGGTACAGGTGAGCCACTGGGGACACAATGAGAAATAACATGTCGAGTGCTGAACAGATTGTTTGAGATACGTGGAAAGAAATTTAAAAAAAAGACTGTGAAATACAGTGTCAAAAAGGGGGCAAGGCAGCTGCAAGTTGACACCTGAGGTACAGGTGAGCCACTGGAGACACAATGAGAAATAACATGTAGAGTGCTGAACAGATTGTTTGAGATACATGGAAAGAAATTTTTAAAAAAGACTATGAAATATGTGTCAAAAAGGGGGCAAGACAGCTGCAAATTTGGCTGCCACCTTGAAATCACTCTATAAGACTTTAAAAGAATGGAAAACAGAGCAAGACAAGAGAGGCTTGCAGTGATCAACTAATGCAACAAAATCTGCACACTTGACAGATGCTGGATCAATGTTGTTGAAAGTTCTATAGCTGTTAATTTGTTGCTGTCTTAATATATAGCCTTTAACTTATTCTTGTGAGTCACCTTATATGATAAGTACTCTGTGAATTTAGAGAATGAATCAAATCTATACTGTGAAAAAGCAAAACTGAACTAGAATTTAGAAATGTATACTTTCACTGCGATATAGAAGTCTAAGCACAAGTGCTTCTGGTGATGAGCCTGAAGTTGATGTTCTAGATTTTGAAAAGCAAAACAAAATCAGAACTTAGAAACATATGTTCTTACTGTGATATGTTGCCTGAACATTCATATAACTGTTAGTCCTAAGTAGTATATGTGAATATGTTATAGTGTCCGTTTACTTGAACAAAACTTTCTAGAGATACTGCAACTTTGTAATTAAAAGAAAAGGGGGAATTGTGGATAGATAGAAGGTAGGAGAATGGAGATAGTGGTGAAGGTAATCTCACCCCTAAGGAGTTACAGCTGTGCTAATTATCAAGCACTAAGAACAAGCCTGCCCTTAATAGGCCACAGCTGGATGCAATTAAGAGGGGTATTGTAAAAGAGCTGGTTGGCTGGTCGAGATGTGAGATGGAGTTTGTTGGCTGTGCTGAGAAGAAGAAAAAGTGCTGTGAGGAGCTGCCCATGAGATATCACTGAGAAGGTACCAAACCTTTGCAACAAAACGGCAACAAGCAGTGATGGAAACAACACGCACACACTTGTCCACTTCTTTCCCCTGCAGTGCTGGAGACATTGGGGAAGACTGCTGAATAACTTAATCCAGTATTAAGACTATTTCCTCACAAGAGGAAAAATGCAGCCATGCAAACAGCAGACAATAAAGAGCTATCCAATCCCAGTTCTGGCTGGCAATTACCTTCCAGGCTGGCATCCCATGGTAGGAAAGTTCACCATTCCGGATGAATTTGTAGAGTGGAGAATCAGGTACAGAGTTCAGGTCTCCACACAAGATGACAGGATAGTAGCTGCCTTCAGTAGTTCTGGCGATTTTGTCAATCTCTGCTAGCAGCAAGGCCACCTGGGCCAGTTTGATATCTCCTCGACGGGGATTGAACAACACATGAGTGTTGGCCACACACAAAGGACTGACTGCCTTCAGACCCAGACCTTCAGGGAGCACAGGCTGCAGAAGCAGCACCAAGCCCACATTATCCCGGTTGAGGATGTCCAGGCCAGGCCGGAAGTACTCTATGGGGCTGAGACTGATCAGCTGGAACCTGCTGCGCTTATAGCACACTGCACATCCATCTGTCTTCGTCCCGGTTCTCCGTTTATAGAAGCAAGCAAAGCCTGAAAAGAAACCATCACCTGTTAAAAGGTTCATCCAGTCACTACCTCAGGCTCAGCAAGTTTGTATAGAAAAGGTTTCTACTACCTTTGGGTACAGGAATATACCCAATTCTTTTCCAATAACCACCCTTTATTATTAATTATTGGGCGTATTTTCTCTTTCCTTGTCCTCCTAGGGCCCTCTGTTTTGTTACTCTGATCTTTCAAACTCAGAGACATCAATTTCAAAAGAAAGGATAAAGGTCTAGGCAGATAGTTCTGAAGTAGGGCCAGCAGCTACCTGGCAAACAGGAAGAGGTCTCTTGAAACTGAGTGCTTTGAAAATGTTAAGCAGGAAGCACTGCTTGGCCAGTGCCATGAGCTGGATGTACACAACCACAAAAGCTGGACATACCCATCTCCTTGAATGTTGGTTCCAGTTGCTCCCAGTAATGGTTCTCTTGCACCTCCTGGAGACACAGAACCTGGAAGGAAAGCAGAGACCTCACTTGCTTCACAAGTATTTGCTAGTTACCTTGTTTTGGGGAAGGAAGAAAGCAGAAAAGTGCATTCACAAGCCAACCCTCCCAACAGAAATGTCATCACCACAAGTCTGTCCTGTACTTTCCAGATGAAAAGAACTAACTTTCTAGGTCACAGTACTGTATCATTCAGTTTTCCAGTGATGAGATAAAAGATCCTTCATCCCACAAAGAGGAGTCCTCTTCTATAGAAATTCATGGAGTCCTCTTCTACGCAGGCTTCCCCTCCTGTGCTGCCTTAGAACACTGGTCTTTCTTCCTCTACTTCTGCTGTTTATAAAAGTTAAGCCCTACTATCAAAGTATGACTAGTTTCTACAATCAAAGCAAGACAGACACCAAAAACATGGTCTGTGAGAGTCCTCAATCACTCTCAGACCAACCAGTGTCCAGTTACCAAGCAGGTAGTATCTTCCTAGGACTTGCCCCCATCTTTTTCTTAATACTGTTAGATCAAACAAGGAATTCAAATTCTGGTGACACTGATGTAGAGAGAACTTAGTCATACTTACATCAGGATCCCAGTGCTGGATCTCCTGCAAAAGGTTTGGAAGGCGGTAGTTCCAGTTCAGGATGTCTGGATGACAGTGTACATAGAGATCAAGGCCCTGCTCCACCAGGTCCTGGGCAAGGATGTTGTAAGACATGACTCGAAATTCAAAGAGGGGAGTGTTTTTTGAGACCTGCTCTAAGACACAGGGCTGGACAGAAAGATCCTCCCAGTCTCTCCATAAGATCTCTATATGCAAGAGACAAAAAGCAAAGTTACAGCCACACTGGGTACCTTGCTATTGGACACTTTGGTTCCCCTGGGACCTAGAGAAGAGCCATGCTCATTCCCTAAGCTAGGGCACTCTAGCCTCTGAGCAAACCCGCACCCACTCTGGTTTCCAGATGCTCTTTCTGGATATCTTTGGATAGTTGTCTGTAAAGACTGGCATAACACATGACCAGAGTAAGCATACTGAAACACCAGACCCACTTTTCAATGCTTCTTAGAGTACAAAGCCAGCATCTGAGAACAGTAAGGAACATATATTGCTATTCAGACCAGACAGTCTCACAGCACAGAAACCACTAGCTGTGACCAGCCCCTCCCCAGCAAAAATTCACTTTACAGTTTTCACTAGCAGATTCTGTCAACTCTGCACAGGCAATCAATGTCTTGCTGACAGCAAGCCCAGACACAATAACCTGATCACGTTCCCCACAAATGCCAATCCCAAACTAAACATTAGATTCAGAGCCATCACTGACCATGGTAGGGCACCTCCGTTGAGACAGGATAAAATGGCACCGCATCCTGAATGGGCTGGGCTGGGAGCACTGGTGGCACTGTCTCTGCATCACATGCTAAACTCCAGGCCAGCACAGCTGGGTCATCATTCAGCACTTCCACGTTGATACCAGCACAGCCAGCTGTCTGGTGATCTGTCTGTGGCACCACAGCTGCCCAAGGGGCACTGCCTGCTACAGTCACTGTTTCCTCTGATGGTAATCTTGCTAGTTCTGCTACTGCATTATCTTGCAGTTCTGAAGAAGCCAAGGCATTTAGCTCTGAGTGCTGCTGATCAGCACACCGGGTGACTTCTGGAGATGTATTCAGGTCACTGAGGCTGGTCATCAACAGCTGTGAACCTTCTAACCAGTCACTAGTGAGTGTAACTGATGCTTTCCTCACTGCTGGAACTCTCTCACTGGCTGGCAAATTCTCTACTCCTTCCTCCAGCCACTGCTGGAGAAGGGCTTCTTGCTCTTCTGGAACTGATCTTCCTCTGGTTGCAGCAAAGACACCTTCTATCTGGGTGGACGGGCTCTTCGCCAGAAGCACATTCTTTCGATAGGTAAAGAAAGCATCTGTCATTTAAAAACAAAATCAAAATAAAACAGCCAGAAATACTTTCTTACTCGTTATTTTCTTATTCCAACGCATTTGCTGTAACTCTGTGCAATACCATTCAGTATAGCAACCCAAACAAATTACTTCTCTGAGGGAAAACAGTTTCAGTCTAAATAACTTCCCCTGCCTCCTCCAGCATGCTAAGCCACCGTCCAAACCCAGTTACTTTAATTCAAGTCACTGAAACTGCAAACAATAGCAATAGCTTTATCAAATCTAGAGAATGCAATTCTAACTCATGCAGCAGCACAAAGAGTCAGCCAAGCTGAAAGGCCTTGTGGAAACTATCAGCTCTCAGCAACATACGTAAAGGCAGTCTCTAGAAGTTAGCTGATCAGGTGCATATGCTAAGAAGCCAAGGTTTTGTAGATCATCATTTGGAGCAAGTTTCTTTATAGGGACTGAGCAAGAAATAGTAGCCAGCTAAGAGAGTAAAATATATCACAAGAATGTGTTTGTCCTAGGTTGACTATATGATGCTTTTATCCCCAATCGTCTTGTTCTGTTCATACTGAATAATAAGTTTTACAGCTTTAAGACTCTCTTACGGACAGTGAAGAAGAGAGAGAAGAAGCGCGCAGTTTGTTTTCAGACTGCTCTCACTCCTCCACATTCCTGCTCCTGGACTGTGTTGTCTGCAAATAGACAAACAGCTGGACAGAGCTCCTTTTTCCTTTTTTTTGCTTTTAGTTAGTTTTAACTAGCTGAGGCAAAGAAGTTCCCTGGACTGTGATTTTTTTTTCCTTTTTGCTTAGACCTGTTCAAACCTGCTCTAAACTAAACACTCAAAAAAGCACTGACAACTCCACCTGTAGCCCCCCTGGCTGGGCCTGGGCCGTGGCGTTTCCAGCACCAGAAACTGATCAAAGACTGAGTGAGCTGAGCTGCAACCCAGAGAAAAGACTGTTCTAAGTTTGCTTTTTTTTAGAGCAATAAGAAGTTTTATTGTTTAATATTGTTTGGTTTCTATTGTTTAATAAACAGGTTTCTTTCCACTTTTTCTCCAAAAAGATATTTTCTCCCGAACCGGTTAGAAAGAAGAAGGGCAATTGAATCTGCTTTTGTAGAAAAGCCCCTTTAGAGGTTATCTCCCAAACTTGCCCTAAACCAAGACGTGTTGTAGGAAAAAAACCATTTTGTTACTAAGAGATGAAAAATGAAGATACACAGGGACCAACATACGCCTCATTAGAGAGAGTATATGCACAGAAGAAATCCTGGCAAGAATTACAGATCACCTGATGACTGACGTGGCAAAAAAGTAAAACCACGTTAAACTGTTTTTAATGTAACATTGAATACACTAATATTTGAGCAGTAAAGTAGAAAGAGACTCTTTTCACTTGCATCTATGCAAGAGATGGCATTTACGCTTTGGTATGAATTCTGCACAGACACTCGTCCCTACTGTTAACTAGCAATTTCTGTTGATTACAAATTACTTTTTCTCTGCATCCCTGTCAGTGAGCCAGAACAGTAACACGGAGGAGTCAGCAACATTCATGTACAGTTTTACTATAACTTTTGTGTCAAAGTTTTCTGTATGTCTCAGTAATGGAGCTTTAAGAGCCATACTCCTCTCTGTCAGTTTGTAATTAAGCTCATTAATGTCAGAAACACCAACACACCAAGGTAATGTTTCCACACACCACTGGCCAGGCACGATGAGTGCCTATAAGAGCCTGTTAATACACAATAGGAGCTGAATTTAAGAGGAGTCAGCTCGTTGCTCACTATGAAAACAGACAGTGTGCCAGTCCAGTAGCTGCTACAGGCCCAGGCACAGGTTCAGGCTGGAGGGTGGCTTTACATGAGCTCAGTAACCAGTGACTGAGAAGTAGTAGCAGGATCTAGGGAAACTAAGTGAAATAGCAATGCACACGAAACAAGCCCATCCACGAAGGTCCCGCAGGTCCTTGGGGGATCACAGATCTCTGAGCTGCCCATCTCCAAGGATCTCCCCAAGCCTGCAGAGCAGGCTGGGGGCAGGAGCTGGAGCCCCCGCGCAAAGCGCAGTCTGCCTCCGCAGCACAACAGCCGCCAGCTGTTCCTCCAAACACGCAGCTCCCCGCGCTGCCCGGGGCCAGCAGCCCCGGCCCGGCAGTCCCACGCTCCGTCTGCCGAGGGCCAGGGCCTCGGGAGCTCCGGGGCAGCCGCGCCGACCCCGGCCGCCGGGCCGCACCCCCTCAGGCTGGGGCGGGGGACGCCGAGGGACATCCCCGCCCCTCCAGGCCACTCCAGGCCACCCCCGGCAGCTCCCCCTGCTCCCGCCGCCGCCCGCCCGGGGCCGGGTTACCTCGGAGGGCCTGGAGGAGCCGCGCCGCCGGCAGCAGCACGTAGCAGAGCACGGTGCCGATCATGCCGCCCGGCCCGGCCTCCACCGCCCCCAGCCCGGTCACGGTGCGGGCTCGCCGGCGCCCGGCGTGCCCGGGCACTCACCGCGTCGGGCCCCCGGGACTCGCAGCCGGCTCGGGCCTGGCCCTCCCCAAGCGCCGCTCCAGGGCCGCCCGCTCCCGGGAGGCCGCGGCCCGTGGTGGGACGGCCCCGGCCGGGGTGGGGCCCTGCCTGCCCCGCGGTAGGGCCGGAGCGCAGCCGGGGCCCCCGGCCTGCTGAGGGGTCCGGCAGCCGTGCAGTCCCTGAAGGGCTCAGACGCTGTGACCCTGGGTTGAGTGAATGTTACTTTATGGCTCTGCCACCCTGAAATTTGTGGTTTCAAACAAAAATTTTCACCCCCTGTTCTCCAGAAATACAAACAGGAAAAATAGCTGCTTTTTTTTTTTTTTTTTTTGTTGTTGTTGTTGTTGTTCCCTGGGAAGCCCCACTTGTTCCAGATGTTACTCAGGCTTTTCGAACAGCACTCATAGTAGCTAAGGTTTTGCAAAGCACAACTCTTAAGTAGCAGTGGCGATGGGGTGGGGGAGACAGCAGAGCAGGAGTGTGCCCTCACTGGGTGCTGCTGAGAGGTCATCAGAGGTTTGCAAAATCAGTCCTCACCTGGCTATGAGTACTCTGGCATTTGCAAGTTGAGATCCATCACATGCTGCAACTAGACAGTTGTATATGAAAAGCGAAGTCCTGGTTGAAGTCCAGAATTTCAATGTTTGCTTCACTCCACAATCAAATGTTTTCAACATCTGAAGGGAAACAGGTTGAGCTAAGCACACTACAGCTTTTTTACAGCAAATACACATTTCTAACTTGTAATCTCAAGTAGCCTTCTTCCAAACTCAGAGTACCTGCAATGAAGTCAAGATTCATATTATCCCTGCCTTTTACACTGATGAGTGCTGCCAAACTGTTCCCTTCATGGTGACCAGCTGCCATCTCATGGGTCATAATTAAATTAAATACTTGCTGATGTGCAGAAAACCACATTGTGAAAAGCCAGTGTCCACAAAAGAGACAGGAATCTTGCAACTTTATTTCAGTAAAGGGATAGAGTCCACTAGGCCATACTCCTGTGGGGCCTCTCAAATTTTTGGAGGATGCAGCCTCCTTTTATCCTAAACTCCTGGCTGCAGGTTGCCCTCTTCCTTTCCCTATTAGCTGAGGCACTAGGAAGGTACAGACTTCCCGAACCACCTACTACACATTGCCCTAAAGTTTAGAAGCTCAAATTATCTGGATTCTGCAAAAAATGCAGCTTGATATTCATGAAGACATTTCTAAGACAATTAACACCCATTTCTCCTAAAATCCCCACAGAACCTGATTGGTTCTTTCAGCTTGCTTGTGAAGACTTTAAGATCCATTTTTCCCATTAGTAATTAGCATAATGAGTGTCCACAGCTAGGATCTGAGATTATGTTATAATGTATAAAAATAATAATCCTACCACTCTTTTTCAAATCTCCATTTTCAAACACCACAGACCATAGAAGCAGGGACTTGTCTCAAATCCCACAGATGTCTGGCAAAGACAGAGACAGAGACCACTGGACTCTGGTCTCCCATCTCCTGTTGCAGTAACCAATCCATCATTGGTTTCTAGTCAGAGAATGGAGGCTGTTCTCCAGGGGAAGGCTCTGCAACATTAGGAGCTCATAACTGGGTCATTTAAAACCAGCCTGTTCCTTAAAAGGAAAGATCTAAGAAAAGATCTTCAGACCCAACCCACATCAGAATAATCAGATTGAAATCAGAGAAGAATGTTAGCTGGTGCTACAAACAAGCAAGCAGCTGTGGCCAAATAGCCACAGTTGTTTGGCCTACACTAGAAAAATATTTACAAATTTTGGCAATAAAATCAAAGCTGACAATGGTCACCTGCTTCAGGGTCAAGCCTTCCACTGGGTTTTGTGGTATTTTGGTTTTTATCCAAATATAGCCCTTCCACGGTCTCTAATGACTGGACTATTTGAGAGGTCTATGTAGAACCTAAGGGAATAAAGCCACAAAAATTATCCTATTCTTAGGGAAATAAAAATATTTCTAAGCGTATGAATTTTTCTGCTCAACCTTTATCAGAAAGCCTCTTCTGCTACAGTTTTGGTTTTAGCACCTTAGGAAAAATCACAAAGTCCTCAGTAAAAGAAATGTAAAATAATAAGCCCTGAACCACTTTTGGCACCAACAGTAGCTCGTGGAATGAGTGAGTACTTGATTCAAGGCCCCATTAAGTGCTGACATGTTTACAAGCCATGCTTTATTACTGAACATACTGGGAATTTGGCAGTTGGGAAGTCTGAATCTGTTCCAGACTAAAAAGGTGAATACATTCCTATCTTCATCTCATTTAACACTATAACTGCCACAGTCTGACTCTATCATGAAATTGTACAAACTGGAACATGAACTTAAAGGAGACAAGAACACTTAGCAGCGGCCTGGAGTGACTGATACATCTGGGGGGAAAGGGGGAAGGTCCACAGACAAAACCATAGCTATTCTCAGTTATTGTGAGCTGACTGGATCCCAGAACAATGGGGTTTCTGGCACTGAATGTCACCCTTAGGAGTCAGAAGGTGCAGGTGAGGACACATAAGGGTGATGTGGCAGCACAGGACAGCCCTGCAAACAAGACACAGGATTCTCCTGTTTATAAGCAACATAAATCAGGAACCCAGATCTTACAAATGGCACCATTCCTCCTGGAGATGTTTTGATGCCAAGCAGTTGTGCTTTTATTGTATAGGTGTGAGAAACATACATAACTGCCACAGTCTGACTCTATCATGAATTTGTACAAACTGGAACATGAACTTAAAGGAGACAAGAACACTTAGCAGCGGCCTGGAGTGACTGATACATCTGGGGGGAAAGGGGGAAGGTCTACAGCCAAAACCATAGCTATTCTCAGTTATTGTGAGCTGACTGGATCCCAGAACAATGGGGTTTCTGGCACTGAATGTCACCCTTAGGAGTCAGAAGGTGCAGGTGAGGACACATAAGGGTGATGTGGCAGCACAGGACAGCCCTGCAAACAAGACACAGGATTCTCCTGTTTATAAGCAACATAAATCAGGAAGCCAGGTCTTACAAATGGCACCATTCCTCCTGGAGATGTTTTGATGCCAAGCAGTTGTGCTTTTATTGTGTAGGATCTAGGAGGTGACTGTGAACTCTTCATTTACAGAAGAGAAAAAGCAAATGAACTTGTGACTCACTGGTGGCGACACAGAGAATGAGTCTGAGAAGGATACAGGTGCAGGGTTTCCTTACTAGCAAACTCACTTCAGAAATTGTCAGAAATGGCCAAAGAAAAATCAGCAGCACCTAACAGGGACTGTGGTTGCACCAGGCTGATCACCGGTTGGGAAGGCTTCTCTCCCGAGGCCAGGCAGCAATGAGAAGGGTGGCGAACAGGGATCCAGAGTGCCAGTGCCCAGAGATGGGAGCTGCCATCTGGGAGCACTTGGAAAAAACAAAATTCATAATTAGAGGACTTGGCAGTACCAGCATCCAGGACACTCCACCAAGCTGCCCCTACTGTCTGTGAGAGATGTCAGAGCTCAGCATCTTTTGAGACCAGATCTTGTTTGGGCTCTTCATTGCCCAGAAGGATAGGTGGGGCATGGGAGCAGCAGGGTTTTCTGAAAGTGCTGCTCTCAGGCTCTGCTTGTACACAGCAGAGTCAGGTGCCAGGGCTGCTCACAGCTCTTTGGCCTGACTTCCTAGCTTAGCATAACAGCTCCTCTCAAAGTTCTAAACCTCTTTTGGCCTGTCAGTTAGTCATTATGTGTTAATTTCTTCCTTTCCTTTGTTGTTATATATGCAATTATTTCTTAAATAATGCAGTTACTGTAAGGCATGGACATATGTGGGACAACTCTTCTAGGCTTGTTTTTTCTATATTTAAATAGTACATAATGCAATTTATGAAGTGCCAAAATGATTTCTGAATCTACCTCAGAAGGCTCAATCCACACACTGTGAGACTGACTAATGTACTGGACACATGACTTGTCTCATGACTTCTTTACATGGGATCTAAGCCTATTTTTACCCTTCCTTTTGTGTTTCTCACACTAGAGTAATGCAAGTAAACCCATCATTTGACAAATAAAATCTGGCAGAAGGAAAGGGTCTTAATAAAAGAGATGCAGCTGCAGAGCTGGTTGAAGTGTAGTGATGTGGGTGCCAGCTGGCCAGTCTTTTCCCCATACAGATCTGAATGAATAGCTAAACTGCTCCACATTCCACATCAGTGCTAGGTGACACCCAGGAAGGGTACAAAATTACAGGTTAATGGCCTGGAGCTCTAAAGGGAAATAGAGAGTAAGGGAAGAAGGCAGTAAAAGCAGTGACAGGGACTGAAAAGCAAGATTCAGGGTAGAAAAAAATATGTATTATACTATTAACCAGAAATTATTTTGGCAAAATAACACTCCATAATTTTTTCATGCATTTAGTCCCATTTAAAGGGAATTTTCCAAATTCTCTTTCTCTATAACTATAAAATAAACTATGAATTGTGGGCAAGAGAAACTGTATCACTTCCAGTGAGTCTGCTTACATTCAGTCCCAATATACGGTGGCATTCAAATGCTTTTTCTTTTGCCATGCAGGATGAGTATACTGCAAAGCACTCCCAGAGTCTGATCACAGTCAGCCCCTGTGCCTGGGGAATTGTCAGTCAGTTCAAGAAAGGTAGGAGGAGCTGGTATGGTTTTGGCTTGCATGTTTGTGGGGAAATGGGATGAAGATAAAAAACAGATTTATCTGGTGGGCTCAGAAATTGAGAAAGGGGAGAAAGGTGGCTTGTGACGCAACAAGAACCTAATATGGGATAACTGTGAGTTCCCTGCACATGGCCTGAAGAACCTGAGGAGAGCTTGGCACCAGAGTTAGCCCTTCCCCACACTGGGGCCAGCACCACACACATGTAGTGTGCAGGGAGTGCTGGGCATGAAGCAGGGTTACAGGAATACATCCCCAGCATGTTGAAGAGGGACTTCAGTAAGACAAATGGAAGATCTGTCACATCCAGGGAGTCACATTTTTGCTAGGCTTGCATTGACAAACTGAACCTGCTTCATGGCAGACCAGAATGAAATGTCCAAAATGAGTGAGCCTCAGGAGTGTCTTGCTGCTGATGCCTCAGCAAAGAAGGCAACACAAGCTCCTGACGCTGACCTAGGGCTTGAAACTGAATGTCTTCTCACCATCTGCACTCACTACCCTTTCCATACCATCAGAGTACCTACCAACTGGTATGTATCCAAAAAGGAGACCAAGGACGTGATCCTGCCAGAATTCTAACAGCCACATGTAATCTGGCTATTGATAAAGACGGGGGAGAGGGGGAGAATGGGAATTTCCATTTAAGAGCTCTCCCTTTGACATCAAACATCTTTCTTCAACTGCTTTCTACACACCAGGGCTATTTCTTTGTTCCTGTTGTCTCCTCTAGTTGTTAACAGAGCAGCAGGAGGAGCTAGCTGAAACCAAGAATGGGACTGCATCCCTGTTGGTGCACTCCTGATGAAACACTGCAGCACTTGTGGTCTGCACACCATAGGTTTGCCACAACCCTTCTAGTCTTTTCTGGTGGCTCTCCTCTTATTTTCTGCCTTAAGAAGTCAGTCATCTGATAAAACAAGTCTTGCAGTCATTTTTGTAACAGTAGGATTTTTCCATGATTTAGGAAGAGAACTAACTTGTTATAAATGGAAGGAAAGTCAAAAAACATAATAACACAAGAACAAAGACTATTTTGTTGAAGGCTACAGACTGAACTGGAAAATTACTTTGTTGAGAGGGGAATTTGTCTTGAGGTTAGACTGCTGAATGCATATAACAGCATGGAGAAATATGACCTCCGAGTATGGGGTTTGATGAAGGAATTCCAAATGACAGGTTTTTGTGGAAATACAGCCTCCAGCTGCACTGATATGTCTCACTGCAGCTGTGTCAACAACACCCAATGGCCAAGATGAAAATGCTGGCATTCTTTCTGCTTGTTGTAAGCCAGAATGTTCTGAGCTGCCCTACCTCTGCTGGCAATATCAGCTGCATGCTTAAATTAAGGGGGGTGGAAAGTTTTTACCTGATGTCAAAAGTTCTCAATTACACACAAAAAAAATCAGTCACATTGCAGACTGGTGAGAAGCTGCAGCAAGTCACTGGATGACAAGTGGATAAGCAAGGAGGATACATTTACTGCTGAAAGTCTGGGATAAAGGCATGGGGAGAACCAGGGGATGATAATGCATAAGACGCAAAACTGTGCTGTTGTTGCATAGTGTTATTTAATTTTATTAAGTAGTTTAATTTATTTACTAGAGATGGGGGACATAATGCACCACTCATCAATACGCTTTTTCTCTATAGATCCTGAGAAGGCCTTTGGTGACATTATGGGCACAGAGCCCATATATTTGGAAGCACACAGGCTGATGGAAATGGTGCCTGCCTCACACTCGATTCAAAATTTGGCTAAGCCTTACATAAATCTGAACCACTATGGTCTTGGTCCTAAAGGTGTCAAAGACATGGTTAGTGCTGTGGAAGTCATCAATGAGTACACAGTGTGGGGTAAAAAACCACAGGAATCCTAGGCATCCCTAATGTTTCTCATCCTCACATGAAAGTTTTGTGTGGCAACTGATGTCCTTTAATGGAGTTACCCCCAAAAGCAATTGATGCTCTTCCATGGGACACAAGCCCTCAGTGTTTCTAACCCCTACAGGGCCACAGATAGGCCTGGAGGGACTCCTGTATGTGTTTGTTTACCTTTCTGTCTTCCCAGTCCAGCACAACCATTACACAATTAGAGTTTGAAGACAACTGCATTTTGGTAGAAGGAGCTATGTGCATAGGAGAGATGTTGTGAGAGAATTCATCCCTTCAAGAACTGTACCTGATCTGACATAGTTTGTAGTCAAAATTATTGCTCATCAAGTTCAGTCTTCTGAAAGAAAACCAATTTTAACCCAACAACTGTTGTTCCCAGGCAAAAACATTCACATTCTGAAAGTCATGATATTTTCTGCTGCAATACTTTTATAATGTACAAGCTTCTGAAAAGCAAAAGTGTGCATATAGAGACATTGTCTCTTCTTTTACAGATGGTTTTGCTCAGAAAATTTCATTCTCCAATATGACATGGAGAAACTTTTCTAAATAGATCAAGGGAATAATACTAAATGCTCAGATATGAACTGGTGGAAATGTTCCTTCAGTTTGAAACTGGGATATACAAAATACATTTTGTTAGGGCATGGGATCTGTGTTACACTGAAAGAAAAGATTTTTGGCAAAATGCCTCTTGGTTCACTGAAGACAAAGATCTATGTGAAACTGATACTTGAGGGCTTTATTTGTGTTAGGAAGGATACAGGGTTAAATACACCTATAACCTACACATTAATTACTGTCTGGCTAACATTTCTCATGTTTCATTATTCCCTTGGAATCTTGGGCACTAAGAAGACAGTAAAACCAATACAGTCTTTGGACCCATCCTTCTTATACTCCCTTCTTTTCTTCCAGGAGCACACATTAGCAGCTGAAGCCATTGCCAGTTTGCTTTTGGATAATTTGTCTACCTTGATGTTTTTCAGCTCTTGAGGGGCTGTATGCACACAAGCACTGATGGCAGTAGAAGTGAAGTAATATCTGTTTCATTCCAGTCTCTCACCTTGAAAATATTACTTGGGCTATGGGCAAAATCAATCTCTCAGCCATGCCTCTGATGGGAACCCAGATTAGCAGTGGAAATCTAGACTTAAATTATTAAATATTTTACCTGCTCAATTTCCAGCATCTCTGAAAACCAGTCCCTCAAGAGGAACTTAGTTAATTTCTGGAGCATCTCCCACATCTTTGGGTAATTCCGCTCCACGGAGCAAAGTAGTAAAATTACTAACTTCCCTATCAGGTTTGGCTGAGGTGGAGTTAATTATCCCCATAGCAGCCCTCATAGTTCTGTGATTTCTATTGGTAGCTAGAAAGGTGTTGATAAACACAGCAAAGTTTTGGCTCTCAAAGCATCAATCAGTGTCTCCCCACATCACTCCCCCCCTTCACCACTTGGCTGGTGGTGGGCAAGATCTTGGGAGTGAACATAGCTAGGACAGCTGATCCAACCTCACCAAAGGGATATTCCATACCATACGACATCTCCTCAGCAATAAAAACTAAGAGAAAGGCAGGAGGTAAAGGAAGGGAGGACGGGAATCTGCAGCACATTTGTTATTATAATGTTTGTCTTCTGGACCCCTATGTGTATGCACCACTATATAACACCATGTGTACTAAAGCCTGACTTTCTGGGAAATGGCTAGACATCATCTAGTGATGGGAAATAGGGAATAAATCTTTTATTTTCCTTTGCTTTAGTATGTGACTTTTTCTTTTGCCTAATTAAACTGCCTTTATCTTGATTCCAAAGGGCTTTTTCTATTTTCTCCCCTGTTCTGCAGAGGAGGGGAGTGACAGGCTTGGTGAACACCTGATGTACAGCCAAGGTCAACCCACCACAACTTCTTACAGGCAGATATGGACTGTGATGGACTGGAGGTTTTACCTAAAAGCACATCTTTCTGCAGACTCCAGTGCAGCACCAAAGGAGAGATCAGCACATTGTTAACATACTTTTCTTCCCCACGAAACAACTTTGGAAAGGAGACTGCACCATACTTTGCTGAGACATTAATGGTGAGTTACCTGAAATCCAAGGTCATTTGCTGCTCTCGCTTGGCATGATTTCACTTGGCAATGTCCATATGATTTCCTGGCATAATTCCGCTAAGTGCTTAGTTCAGAAATAAGAGAGACTGAGAGGATGAACTGCATCAATATTTTTTCAGGAGAGCTGTGTGTCTCTGGCTGAGAAACAAACCTTCAGAACTGTGTAAGAGAACACAATTTCATAAAAGTTTGCAATTTTCCAGTAAATATTTTTACTGCAGAGTCTTGATTTCTCTGGACAGTTCCTGTCTCAAAGCCTCTCAATCATTTGGTTCAGAAGCTGCCCTGAAGCAAGACCTTGATCTCATACCAGAAAGAGCTTTTGGTCAAGGGACAATGGTGGAAGTGAAACAGGGACAAGAACAGAATTGCAGGATGTGTTGCAGACCAGACATGAGCTGGGAGAAGTTTGCACAACACAAAGTCCAACTGCTTTTGCTGTTTTGGAAAGATAATCACTGTGATGTTATATGCCCATTTGGGGACACACAGTGCCACAATCTCTGTGCTGCTGATGTCCCATGCACTGAAGATTTCAATGTGTCTGATATCCCTCTCTTTCATCCTCATGTGGCTGCCTTGGTATGGCATCTGGCTGCAGCTGGCTGGAAGATCACATTACCTCTGCACACTTGTCTCTCTATAGGGCAATTAGCAAGTGAAGGAGCTGAACCTCAGCCACGAGGAGTTCTCTGAGAAAGGAGGACAGCTCCTGGGATAGATGCTCAGTAACTTATTATTCCTGCAAAGCCAGGATGTCATGGTTTAGGAACAGCACTAAAAATGTTCTGGTTTAAAATACAGCATGAAAATTAAATGCTTTCACCTGCTCCTTTCCAATAGTGGAGAAAACACTAGGAGAGATTATAAGATATAATCACAATTTACTGAAAAATAGTTCTAACCACAACAACGATAATAAAAGAGTATACAAAAGAGAGAGTATTTTACCCACTAAATAAAGAGAGACACTTTGCAAAGACAGCACCAAGCACAATTAACTTTCCAGTTAACCAGACTGAAAAACAACAGGAAAACAGAGACAAAACAAAACTGGATGGGACCTGACAGGATTCTGAAACAGGCTGGGAACCCTTTTCCTGGGCCTAACCTTGTGGGAGTAGGAGTGGAATGCTCAGCAGTTCTGGCTGCATCTTGGGCTGCGGCTGTGGCTCCAGCTGTGGTCATTGTGGCTGCAGCTTGGAGTCCACATGGTTCAGCAGGGCTCCAGTCCATGTGGCCACTGCTCTCTCCCTTTTTCCTTTTTTCTTTCTTTTTTTATTCTTTTTCTCAGAGCAGTTTCTCGGGTTCACCGACTCAAACCTACAGAACCGAACCAGAAAAGCCACTGCTCAGAGAAAGGGGAAAGGGACCACTGGTGGCAGAGAGGGGCTGGCTCCACCAGGCTGATCCCAAAATGTGCACACCCCTGAGCTCAAGCCCAGCAAAAGATGATCACTCTTCCAGCTTCAGCTTCCTGTTGCTGAACCCATGCCCCTGCCATGATGTGGGTGGTATGGAATTACACTGCTAGAAACTCTACCACATTTCTCTATGGCCATGACAAAACCACATTCTCTCTCCAGTGAGAGAGATAAAAGGCAGAGAGTATGGGTTGAGACAGGAACAATTTACTGGAAACAGCAATGAGATCAGAAAATGAACAGTAACAGCAACAATATTAGTAACAAAATTATACAAAAAGAGGATGATTTACGTGCAAAAAATGCTCACCAACTGACTGATGCCATGTGACCCTGAAGCAGGGAATGATAGACTCTCTGCACTCCTGCTTCCCCTGGACTGCAAGTCATGCCCACCTTCCTCTTGGAGATAAGAGTCCTGTAATTCAAACCATGGCAGTGACATGAGGTGGTGACAATAACAACCTACACATGCCCATGTGGATCCAGGCTCTGCCCCCTCATGGCCACTGCAAAAAAATTAACTCTATCATGGCAAAAAACCAGGACACAGGAGTACAGGCACTGGGGATCTGGATGGTGTCAGCACAGTGAACATGCATTTCCTTCTCTAGCAAGAATGCCCCATGACCTGGTGGGTAGCACAAAAACTAGGGCATCCAGATCCAGAACTTTCTGGCTGGCTCACAAGCTCACCCTCATCCCCACAGGTGACTCTAGCAACCATGAGTCGTGTATGGGAACACACATGCAGCATGAGAAACCACAGCAACAGAGCAGTCTGTCAGAGAGGAAGGAGCTGAAAGAGAAGTCCCTCAGGGCATATAAGGCAGCAAATTACTAAAATCCCAGAGGATCAGAGCCATTGTTTGTTTTGATTGCAAAGTTCAGGAGCTACTTCAGTTTTTCATAAGTAGCCCAAACCTAATGGTTTTAGCCATTGCACAGTAAGCAGCAAGAGACACAGATTAGAAAGAATTAAAATAAAGCTGTCTAATCTGTCTGTTCAGACAAAGTGAGAAACTGAGTGTGCTTCAGAGAAAAAGCAAACAAAACAATTAGTATTTCAGTAATCTCAGGTGCTGTTACTACACTGTGAATATGTGTAGTAAATGTAAGATTTGCATGAATACCTGAATGCCCTTCTTCCCTCAGGATGTTCCACACACCTGCTACCATGATGGCCACAAGCATGTGGTGTGAGCATCCAGTGTTCCTTGAGCATCTCAATAATGCAATGCCTTCTGTTTCATTAACACCTTCCTTCTCCTGGTTCAGTGTTTCCACTGATATGTTATCTCTTTCTAATAAAAGTCCATGTCTTTAAAATGTGGTACAATTACAACTGAAGTGAGGGCAAGGCAATGTGCTCCTGCCTTGAAAAAACCTGCAGGCAACACAGAGATCAGTACCAAAACATTTTGACCTTCCTAGTCTAGAAAAATGCCTCTCCAAAATTCAAGGTTTTACATCTCTTCTGTCCTTCAGCTCACTTGAAGCAGGAGCAGCAGAGATTACAGAATCTGCAGAATCTGTTTCTTTCTGTTTTGTTTCTAAAAGGAATATTTTTAAGTCAGCTGAATTCACCATCTGCCTCCATCCAACCTTCCATACATGGAAAATTTGGATGAGAAATTCTCTCTGAGAATGTGAAGCAAGTGTTGGCAGCAAGTCCTATCCCTTCCAATGTCACAGCAGACACAAATAAATTCACACATACCCTGCTCTAAGCAGAACTTACACCTTGAGGTGTGTGATGCATGTGAATTGGCATTGGCACTCGTACAGCTGGGCACAGCTATCATGTGAAGCTGAATTCCTCTCCTCTGATAATCAAACATAAGTAGAGTGAGTCTTGATATTTTAGATGTGGCAAGGAGAATCCAGACATTTTTCACAAAAAACAGGCAGTGTCTATTAATATAAGAAATCCTCCCTCTCTCTACCTTTCTCCTTCACAATGGAAATGATTTGCTAAGAATTTATTCAAGCACAGGTTAAACTGCCTTTGCCACAACAGGGCAATGCCACAGCGCTACCTAAAATAAAGGAGTATTACCAAGCCCTGGCAAAAGAAAACCAAAACTGTCTTCTAGTAAGACAGGGGTCAATAATCCCTGAAAAGGCAAAACCGAATAACCAGCTAAGATTCCTCCAGAGATGAGAAATGAGAGCTAACACACCCTCTCAATCCAAGATCAGACACTAGGAATTCAGCTCAGAAAAGCCAGCTTGCTTACAGAATGCTTACAAGATGCATTCTCAGCCAGATCTAGCATCACCATCCTGAGAGCCTGCAAATGACATTATGGTGGTTGAGAGGTATCTTTAAAGCTGTTAATGTAGGCCTGTCTCTGGACACCCCTGTCTGTAAATCACTGCAACCACACCAGTCTTTGGGCCTGCTGTTTCAGATTATGTAAATAAAGATGTCTGTGTGCCTTGCTCTTAACCTGGCTTGAGGTAAAGTCACTAGCTCACCCAGAGGCATTCCTCTCTCTCTCTGTAGCCATTCAGATTGTCTCAGGAGCTGATAGCACAAAGGACCTAAAGAAGAACATGTCTTCTGCTGGCCAACATTAACAAAGAAACTTTTCTTTCTAATTGTGGGAATGGGGACTGCACAAGGTGGGGGAGAGACGATGTTCACTGAGAGAGGCACACGGCAGAGCCAACCCTGTAATGCCAGATAGCCAGACCTTTTAGCAGGCAGACAACCAGCCTGAGCTCTGATCTGCTGTGCTGCCAAGAGGAGCCAAGTGAATGGGAAATGTCCCAAGGGGCACAATCCCATCCAGAGGGGCCCTACTAGCAGGTACGCACTCAAAGGCAGCCCATTGCCTCAGCCTCTCCCCATCACAACTGAATATGATGCACATCACATCCTTCTGCATGACAGATGTAAAGGACCTGATATATGGAATTTCACTCTAGCAGACAGAGAGAGAAGGCAGCTCCACTTGACTTGGAAGCTTGCAGAGTTTTGTGGGACAGAGACAGGATACGATGAGATAACAGACAAACCCATTCAAAAGGACCACAGTTTTTCCACATGCCTGCTGAAGACTGGGAAGAAAGGGTCATCCTTGAGGATACAGCATGCCTTCTGCTAGACATGACACCCTCATTCTCACCATGTCTGGATTCTTTTACAGATGGCCAGTAATCCCCTGACCACAGAAGAAGCCACTGCACTAGTCACAACCATCAGAAAGAACAGATCTCCCTCCAAATTCAAGACTCCAGGACAATACATTATGCATTTTTAGGAAGTGGGTGGATCACAGAACTGCCCCTTTCCGAGGCTGTTTTGCCACTTGCTGTTTGTTTCATTTATGCATAGTCATTAATAAAAAAAGGCTAGTATTTGACAACTCTTCCAGGAGCCATGCAGAATCTGGCTTTGGTCTAGCTCTGGAGAGATGCTTGTAGTTTCACCACATTTCACTCACTTCCATTTTCTAACACCAGAACTAGAACAAGGAGTGAACACTGGAGGACAAATTCTATTCATCCCCTGAGCTGTCTTTCTCCAAGGTAGCCTAAGATGCTAGATACTGTGAAGTACTTTGATACTCTGTCAGTATGTCTGAGGAATAGAACATGGATGCCTCAAGGCATTGAAAACAAAGCAGACCTATTAAAAAAAACAAAAGGAAATCAAACATTAAAAGGCTGGTAGGAAGGAAAAAGAAACCAAAGAAACCAAATCTTAGTATACTCTGTAGCAAGGTGGGAGCAGGACAAATATTGTAATTTCATGTGCTGCCTCTATTACTTTGAAAATAGGAGACTGAGAAATGCTCCTAAGCTCCTGAGTGAGAGCGGAGCTTGTATTGCAGAACAACACGGGGTAGACACCTGTTTATATATTAGTCCAGTCCTGGCCTTCCCATCCATCCATTGGTTCTTCATGGCAGTAGTTACAGAAGGTGTCAGGGCCCTCAGGGATCTCCATCCACATTTGGGACCATTGTGATTAAAGGAAAGAGAGTTTTCACAAGAATTAGATTTGGGACTTGGAACATAAATATTATGTTCACACTTGAAACAAACTAAAAATAACACTGATGGGCAGTTTTGGACACTCAGGTAATAGGCTGTACCTAAGTTACATTTGCATATGTTTCCTTTTTACTATGTTAATGAAAGAAACTAAAAATAAGCAGAATAAATAATATTCATCCATAGTCTTTCCTGAGGGCATCAAGTGCTTTCAGCAGAGATAATCTGAAGAACAGGCATTCCTCTAGGGTAAAGATTTTTTCCCTGCATAAATTAAGATCAAAGAGAATTATTTTCCAAGTCTACAAGGAATCAGGCCTCATGCTGCAAAGAAAAAGTAAAACAGACTGCATAGGTGTAAAGGACTGCATTACAATAGACATGGTCCTGCTAGTTTTATTACTAATAACCTAAACAATTAATAAAATTGGAAATAGTAATAAATTTTAGCTAAATTCTGAGAAATTAAAAGAGATTATTGAAATGCATTTATTTAAAAGGAAACACTTCAGAAACTTTGAGTCAAGGAGTTAATCTTCAACCTAAATCTCACTATGAATCTGCTTTTTAGGGTTAACAGTTGCTCTCTTCACCTCACCCTTGCAAAAATCTAAATTGCCTGTCATTTTACAAGAGAAATAGTCAATGGCCTACATTTACAATGACATTTCAGTATCACAATTAAATGCCTGTAGGTAAACATCTAATCTATCTGACAGATTTAATTCCACCTGTGATGTAGGGGGATACTGTAGGGGGGGAGTCTTGCATTTCAGTTCTGAGTAATTGTAAATATACAGTGCCAAATTATAAGTATACAGTGCCAAAGACCTTGCATTTTCTTAAATCTTTGAGAAATTAGTAAAGGTGTTACTCCTTTACAGGAAACTTAAGGGAAGACATAAACAAAAGCCTTTTCTGCCCCTTTTCTCAGTGATGCATGCTTATCTTGACTTCTAAAGAATGAATAATTAGTGTGTCTATAAGAGGAATTTGGAATAAGGACATCTAGAAACCTTTGCATGGGTTTGATGGTACTAGCGATGATGAAGCAATAGAAAGGCATATTTTTAACAACAGTTTATTCCTTCTGACAAGATTTCTAAGCGTGACTGTTCCCTACATTCTTTTTATAATCTGTTTATAGGGTTCCAACTTGCAGATCCTGACAATCAGACATTTTCAGAAATTGTGAATCAAAGTGGCCAGCACATGCTCATCTTCAGCATCACAGTACACTAGAAACTACTGTTGCCTTTCAGCTGCCTGCATGTTGTTTTTCTGGACTGGACTGACTGTGTCAAACATGCAGAAATGCCCAAGCTGGCTCCCTCCAGGTGCTGCCTGAGCCCAGCACAGTTTGTTAGGCCAGACACGGTGCTTTGGCTTTGCTGCTCCTGAGGCTGCACTGGCAGCCCACCAGCTTTGGCATGGGCTTAAGTCAGGCTGGCAACGACAACCCTAGGGAGAGCCAGCAGCCTTCAAGGCAGCTCAAACTTTCCTGTGCTGCATTCCCAGGAGTAGGTCACTCTGCTGCTGTCCATAGTGCAAGGATGTCTGAATGGCTTCATCAGAGAGCCACTCCACATTCATCAAACCCTTGGTGCTGAATGAAAGCTAATAAACGCAGCTGGACCCAGACTGGTTCAAGACTGGGTTTTTGTAGTAACAGTCAAGAGCTCATTGCACAGTAGATGATGAGCTTGTGGATGGATCTGCAGAACAGTGGGTCTTAAGTTTCCAAAAAGAAGCTGTAAGAATGCATTGGCAAACTATAAATAAATTTTAGGGGAAAATACAGTGCTTTAACCTTTCACAATGACAGAAACAAAAGCTTTCATAAATTTCCATAGCTGTCTTTAAACTCTCAACAATTAAGTATATAACTAACATAATACATGAACAATTCCCCTGTCATCATGTGTATGAACAAAATAACAGTCATGTCTTTAAGAGATCAATCAACAGAATACAGAATACAGGAGGATAATTGACAGTGGCGTCAATAATATTTGCATTGACAAGTTACCTTGTAACATTCCAAACCCTGAATCAGGACATGGTGCTACTGCCCATTTAGTATATGTTAAAACATAAAACTTACAACATGAGCTCTGAAATGCTGAACTGTCACTACCCTGTTTGAAATTCTTAGGGAAAAACAAATTTCAGGCCTTCTTCTGCTTACACAATGAAGCAGAGCTTTCCCAAAAGTTCTGTTCATCTGGAGACACCTGGCCCTTTCCCAGAGAGGATCATCTTTCTTGTGGGCTATAAAGCTCCACTGCTGGAGATACTAATTCTTTAAGGTCTTGGGTGATTCTGATTTTTATTTTTCAGAACACTATGGCACATTGCGGCCATTAACCGTTCAACTTGCAGCTTGTGTCTTAATAGAATGGAGAGAAGACCTCTCTGGGACTGTCTCAGGGATGAACATGAACCACTTGAATGGCCAAAAATAAGAGGTCTTTGGTGTAGACATTCACTAATAAACACCCACCTTGCATTAAGCTAATTTCTACACAAATTAGGAGATCTTTTTCAGTCTCAGACATGGAAAAAGAGAAAGATGAACACTTATTTATGGTTGGGTCTCCAGGAGTTTCCTGAAAGTGAAGAGCAGAGATAGCAGTAGGCACCACCCTTAGGAGAGAATGGCTAATGCATTTATGAACACAAGAAAGGCTTTGTTGTTCTCTGAGTGTCCACACTGACCGCTTTGTTGTTCTCTAAGTGTCCACACTTTCCTTGTCCTATGTAGCACAATGAGTTGATGAATAAAACTTCCATCAAGTTGCAGGATTTGGTGTGTCAAACGCATCCTGCACTAGATGTCATCTACAGTAATGTCAAAGACTGTATCACCAAGATCCCCAACAGCATCCAAATCCCATGGAAGTGATTCAGGTGAGCTACCAAATTGTGTCCTTAGCTCCCTGTACACAGTACCACATGCTGTGGACACTTGGAGGGATGGAAGTTCAAAGGGGTAAGTTTTCTTTCATGTGAGGAATTCAGCCGAATTCCTTCAGAAAAGTAAATGTACAAAGAGAATCACAATGTTTACACATCTCAGTACACACAGACTGACTAAGCAAAGCCTTTGATCTTCTGGAGAAGGTATTGCCTCGGGATCTTAGAGCACTGAGGGAGAAAAAACGAACGTGAATAGATACTTGCTTGCTGTGTAAAACAAATGGATTGATTTCAGGTATGATGCAAATGATCCTCATCACGAGCCCATCCCAGTAGCTGACTTTCATAAAACACTTCTCTGACAGTTTTGCTTTATCATCAAAATTAATGCGCTTCATAAAAGTAGGATATGGCATTATAAGGACAGGGTATTTTCAGATGGAAAATTTCAGACATTTCTCAGCTTTTCAAGGTCTGCAGTTTCCATGGATAGCAGCAGATGGTGCTGTCCTCCTTTCTGGAAGCCAACGCAAGCAATTGAAGCTTGCTGAGCTAGATAACACTTGCACTACCAGCTTCACTGTTTCTCAACTGCTGTGCAGATTTTCAGCTAATTGGGTGAGAATTAGCGGTGGATAAGGCTTCAGATGAACTTAAGCAAAGGCTTGGGCTGTTAGCTCACATCAAACAATGCTGCTGTGCTTCACAGCTAGTGACACTTGCACTACCATGCTTTGCCGTTTTTAATAGCCATTATGGTATTCAGGTATTCTCATTCAAACAGAAGCAGAATTCAGAGAAGAGTAACTAAAGTGATCAAAGATCTGGGGGACAGAACTGTCTTGATTAGACAGCCTAGCCAAGCAGTGGCTGCTGGGATGAGGACCAAATAAGCATATGCAATTATAAGGAAAAAAAAATCCAGGTTTACTACTGAGTCTTATTTCAAGGTAGGGGGAGAGAAGGAGATACAACTGAGAAGAATGGAATTAACCTGAACAAAAGGTCTTTGTTCTTACAAAAGTCTGACTGCACAAGGAGTTGAGAACTCATATCTCTCAGTGATGGGCTGAATAAAAGCAGGGTGATGGAAGAATAAGAGGAGAGCTGGAGGCAGGTATCAGTGGCTGTTTCACGGTCGTGCCCGTGTTTTATCTCTGTTTCCAACAGAACTCTTTGAAAGAGCACAACCTACAACTCTGAGAACTTCTTTGGGAATATTGATAAGGATGGAAACATGAAGATTCCTGTGGCAGCCTTCTGGAAAGCCATGATGCAAGTGTGCCTCTGAAAGCATGGTCAGAATGCTCTTCTGGTGGGCTACTGCTCTAGGGAAACCTCTCTGCTGCAGCACAGCCACCAGCCAGCTTTGCTGGTGACATCATCACGCTTCTGGGTCCCTTCCAACTCAGACTATTCTGTGATTGTTAAGGCTAAAAAGCAAAATTCACTCATAGCAAATGTTGAGCCCAGAATGAGACCAACAGAACTGCCATGACACCCAATAAATAGTGTAGATAGCATCAACGATAATGGACCAACTTTAGAATATCACAGACAGCCACTGTTTGTATAGGATATAGAGGATATAGATAGACTCTTAAGTCTTACTGCTATGGGAAAGTGAAAAATAGGCATCTAAACCCTCGGCTGTACAATGGAGTAGACAGTTGTCTTCCTGCCAAAACCACTGTGGTGCTTGGATCAGTAGCAATGATCAGCCAGACATGATGTTCTTTTGCAAAAACAAAAATAATAATAATAATAGTAATAATAATCGTAATAATGGTAATAATGGAGGTAATAATAATAATAATAATAATAATAATAATAATAATAATAATAATAATAATAATAATAATAATAATAATAATAATAATAATAATAATAATAATTTTTTTTAAGGCTGAAATTGCCTTCCTACCACCATTCTGGATTTTTTCTGTCTCTCTTCCTCCTTGCACCAGGCCATCTGCTCACCTATTAGAAGACAGCCAGGCCCCACTCTGATAGGGAGAATTTTTCTGCTTAAAATTAGCCAGGTTTCCTAGCACTTCCCCTCTTACCAACAAAGCATCCCACTGAACTGAGTCCAAATTGGCAAACTAGTGCACAATCTAGACTGGAATTAGACAGCAGTTGTGGATTACAGGTGAATGACTCCTGGTTTGTCTTTCTTTCTTTAATTCAGCTTGACACCAAATAAACATAACCTTATTCATCTTAGGATGTGAAGGGACGTATGTTTTTGGCCAGTCCACTACTTATGCATATAAAAGGTAAACAAAAAACCAGCTTGTATGCTTAGAAGTTCTGTTGAATCAAACTACGAGTCTTATTTTACAATTTTATAAACTTGCCATGAGAATCCTACTTATGCATATAAAAGGTAAACAAAAAAACAGCTTGTATGCTTAGAAGTTCTATTGAATCAAACTACAAGTCTTATTTTACAATTTTTAAACTTGCCATGGGAATATTGCAGGAATCTCAGAGCTGAATGGCATTTTCATTCATCCTAAACCTAAGATGAGAAGCATCAGCACAACACTATCCCCCCTGCAGCCAAAGTAAGATTTGCAAAGACAGCATATCTGTGCTGTCAGAACTTCTCCTCCATCCTCGGGGACTCTTGGTTTTTTTCCTTCTCTCTGATTCCTCTTCTTAGGAGACCTACTTTTCCCTGGAAATCCACCTTCACACTACAGAACTTTTTATTCTCTTGAAAGTGCCTCTTCCTTAGTGCCTGTAGCAATCATGTCCAAGTTCTGAGAGCCTGAGCATTCAGCAGCAATCTCCTAAGAAGCTGTCAGTCGCTGCAGGCTAAACTGCTTGTCATTGGACCCAAAAGTCCCTCTAGATTTTCAGTCAGTTCTGACATGTGACTCATCAGCTGAAAGCCCTGTTAATCATGCCCAAATATTCCCATACCTCAGCACATACCAACGAGTTTAAATATATGCTGTAGTCTAGTTTTATAGCTAGAAGCAATGGGTCAATTTTTCTCTTAGCCTCCTAATGTTTTCAAAGAGAAGCAAATTAATTTGTTGGGTCCAGTCTTTATTCCTTCACAAATAGCAGTACCATACTAAAAGCATCCATGCTCAGATGTGCTTTAGCCTGGTTAACCTTGAGTCAGAGGTTACATGGGATTCCCAAGTACTTCAGGCACAACTTACAGACCTGTGGTTTAGCAGAAAGCAGATAAAACTGTTGAAACCCAGTGGCCAGAAAAGACTTCATCTGGTGTCCTTAACATGGCAGAATTGATATAAGGGGAAAAATAGATATGGATATATACCTCTTATCTAGCTTCTTGATGCATTTTAGCACTGTGTCATGTGTGACATTGTAATATTGACCTTGCAGACAAGAGTCCGAAGAGTTGTGATCTTTGCTGTCCTTACTGTTCCTACATCAGGCTGTTTCCTCAAGGTCCTCTCAGCAGCTTTAAGATATCTGACAGAGAAGGTTCACTTTACTAGAATAATACTGGTTCACTTCTTTTCAACCAGTCACTAAAAGACCAAGAGACAGCACAGAAGCCTGTGGAAGGGGAAATAGAGGAAGAAAGAGAAGAGGCATAAAAATGAAGCAAGGAAGCAGGTCAGACAATGCAAGATTGTATGAGAACCACTGAAAGAAAGCTCAGAGTGGCTCTGGGCTTGGGGAGGCCCAACACTAGGGATCTATGACAGTCTAAGTTATTGAATGTAAAAATGAAGCTGATGTTCCATTACACAGCAGGTTCCTATACAGTTTGGTCTCTTTCCACTAAGGAAGGATTGGTCCTTTGAATCTGGTTACCAAATCTGTCTTGCTCTGTATGCTGACAGTGATGAACTTATTTACAAAGATGAAGTCAAAAAGTGGGAATTGGGAAATGAAAACACTCATATATTGTTATTATCTCCTTTTGAGGTAAAGCACATGGACAAACACTGAGGTAAGGGCTGTCAGTCATCCCCTGTCACCTTAGTAGATCTGACACAGGGACCTTTGCAAGAGAAAAAAATAAATTCATGAGACACAACAGCTCATGTTGCTTAAAAAGTTATGGGTGATAGATATTTTCTTTAATATCTCCCTGCGGAAAAAATATGTTAGAAAAATGGGAGACATAACAGATTGGCTTAGACACCATACTTTTTTTAAACCAACAATATTTTTTTTTTCAGTTCTTAAGAAGGAATTAAAGCCTTGCATATAGTAATATTTATTTTTAAAATATAATCTAGAAAATGCTAATATTGTACAGGAAATAAATTTTGCCATGTGACCAACTGCCAACATAGACTTTACAACAAAAATTTTGACAAACTGGAAAATGTTGGCCACTTTGGGAAGATCAGCTTTCTGTGGAAAGGAAAGAAGCTAGTTGCAATCTGATAAGTCTCTCTTTCCCAATGAGATTCCCATGCAGAAAAAAAAATCTTTGATATATCTTGAAACCTTTGATAGAGTTTAGGTATCTCCAGTGCCTAATCAGAGGTCAAGATGACTGTTGGCATGACGGCATTGGTAATATCTGCTCAGTAGCCTTCAGAAGGCCTTAGCTCATTACCCCAGCAGGTCTGTGTCCTCTGATGCCTGTGACTCTTCCAGAATTGCCTTGCAATTGCAGTCAGTGCCACCTTCACCTGTGGAATATGTGGGGGTTTGAGATGAAGGATCAGAGCAGCATTTTAAATGCTGGCCAGTTTGCACATGCAGGGGTATAAGACTGGGGGGTTTTCTATTCTTTTCCTAATCATTCCTGAAAAGTCATTACTGTTTCTTGACTACTGCTGAACACCGAGGTACATTTTTGTAGAAGCTGTTGTGGTTAGGGTTGGTATGGACCCCAGCCAGAAATCAAGCCCCAAGCAGCAACTTGCTCACTCCCCCACTAGTGCAGTCACGGAGAGAACTGGAAGGGTAAAAAGCTAAAAGGTAAAAAGCTAAAAATAAAGATAGTTTAATGGGGAAAACAAAAGCCACGCACACAAGCAAAGTAAAACAAGGAAAAGATTCACTCCTTCCTATGGCAGCCAGATGTTCAGCCATCTCCAGGAGAGCAGAGCCCCATCACATGTAACAGTGACTTGGGAAGACAAACTCCATCACGCCAAACATCCCTCCCCTCCTCCTGCTTCCCCCCACTTTCCATACTGAGCACGATGTCCCATGATCTGGAATATCCCTTTGATCAGCTGGTGTCATCTGTCCTGGCTGAGTCTCCTCCCAGCTTCCTCACCAGCTTAGCAGTACGGAAAGCAGACAAGGCCTTGGCTCTGTACTAGCAATAACAAACACATCTCTCTATCGTCAACCCTGCGTTCAGCACAAATCCAAAGAAGAGCCACTTGGAAGAAAGCTAACTCTGTCGCACGCCTAGGGAACGCAGCAGGGTACAGGCTCACAGGGCGCTGCGGGGCGCGGTCGGGGCCCCCGGGCCGTGCAGTGCCCGCGCCGCCCGCCAGGTGTCAGCGCAGCCCCGGCCGCGCCGCCCAGGCCTCGCCGCAGCCGGCTCTCGGAATCGTGCAATGGCCTGCGTGGGAAACGAGCTGAAACATCACCTACTTCCAATCCCCCGGCGCTGACAGGCACATCTTCCACTAGATCACATTGCTCAGAGCTGTATTCAACCTGGCCCTAAACGCCTCCATGGATGGGTCATGCACAACTATTCTAGTCAACCTATTCCAGTGTCTCGCTACCCTCACAGCAAAGAATTTTTTACTGATCTCTAATCTCAACGTATTCTCTCTGCATTTGACATCAATCCCTCATATCCCATCACCACATAATCTTACAAAATGTCTCTCTCCAGCCTTCCAGTAGGTTCCCTTCAGATAATGGAAGGCCACAATTGGGTCAGCCTAACACCCTCTTTCCAAGCTGAGCAGTCCCAATTCTTTTACTCTTTCCTCAAAGGAAAGGTGCTCCATCCCACTAATTAACTTGGTGCCCTTCATTTGGACTCACTCCAACAGGTCCATGTCCTTCCCGTGTTGTGGAGCCCAGAAGTGGATGCAGGTGGGGTCTCACCAGAGCTGTTCTTCCCGCAGCTACCTCAGTGCTGCTTTCCCGTGCAGAGCCACCAGCGGCAGTGGCACTGCAGCTGCTGCACCATGTTCCTGCAGCACCCGCTCCACAGGCTGGCGGCTCAGCAGTGGCCGTGGCACGTTTTGTGCTGGACTGAAGATACCTGAATGGACAGCTGGTCCATTCTGGTGTGACAACTCTGCCATTGCTTGTTGGCTCACACGTGTGATGTCTCACTGCTGCAGGACAGTCTTAGTATCTTTGGACCCATTGAAGTTACTGCAGCTGATTCACAGACCTGAGTGTAGATATTCGGCATTTCTGGGGCTGTTGTTTAAAACAGGTCATGTCCTAGGACATTCTTCAGTGGCTCCAAGTCTGTTGACCAACTGTTCACCATTCCCTGGCTATGCCAGTGAAAAATATCTGTGCCTAAATCCTTTTTATAGTCTTTTTTTTCAGCCTAAGAGGCATAAAATGAAATAGCAACATATGCAGACTCAGAATTAAGGCTGGAGAGTTGTGAACATCTAATGATTTTATATTTGCACAAAAAAAAAAAAAGTTGGGTTTTTGGTTTGTTTTTTTTTTTCCTTGCATGACACACAATTATTGTTACATAACAGAAAACAAGATTTGCAGCATCCCATATTTTCCTTTGAAATGAGCCTGCTGGCTTATCAGCAGGCTGATGATCTAAGGTCAGTTCAGCTGGATCAGGAGTGAGAAGTTTCTCACGTGTTTCCAGAGTGGAAAACAAGGAAGAGAGAACAATGGGATCTCACCTCAGAGAATGAAGGTCCTGCTTCACTGTCCTTACAGCACTGTTTGTTGTATAGGAAAAGGGTGAACTTTGGAGTAGAGGAGTAGCACATACATCCTGTTCAATATCTTTGGTGTTTTCTTCCCACAGTATCTTGGGCTTGCATATGTTACACATGAATCTTTATCTTATGCAAAGTGCTGTTGTGTATTAGTCACACATTACTATTCCACTTAGGTTTGCACAGAATCAGATGCCCAACTAAACTGATTTGTTCAATTATCACACTTAAGTTTCTAGATTAGCTACAGCCATCAAAAATCTTCTGTAAGAAAACAACATAATCAAATAGAGATGGGAACTGGCCTGCGGCAGGTGTCACTTTTATTTATCTGAGTGTCCACTTAAACTCCAGAGCAACAACAATGTGGCAGCTAGATTGTATCTTTATACCAGGAAAAACCTGCAAGGAAATTGAATGGTTTCTTTCAGATTAAGAGTTTGAGACCACATTTTCATTCCAGAACACAAAATCAAAAGAGATTGAACCTCTGGGAAGGAACTAGATGCAACCTTCTGTCCTACTATGTGGCCTGATGGAACTAAAATTGAGAGTGAAGATTTTGATCACATGCAAGCAGTGTGGTAGAGGGATGTAGCTGCGGTTTGTGTTGTGCAGATCTCTGAGCTTTCTCAGATCAATAAAGCTTTTTTAAGCTTGGTGGCAGCATTTGTTCCCTTGCTGGGAATTCAGGGATAAATTCTGGTAAGACACTGAGCAGGGGCAGTCAGAAAGTGAAACATGAATTGCTCTGCTGATCCTGCACCTGTGAAATGGCGCAGAAGGAAATGGTTGGGCTAGCATAAATTAAGGCAGCTCTGAGACTCATCTAACATACCTCAGGAATTCAGCCTGCCAGCACAAAATTAGACAGTGTAAAAAGCTGGCTAAACACTACATATCTTCTATAGCTTCTGAGAGTGACACAGCCAAGTGACATTGTCAGAGCTCTTCAATATTAGAAAGAAAATAACACTGTTTAAGTAATATGTTTTGAAAACACAACATGCACACCAGAGTATTTAATGTGTTAGCTAGTTTAGATGAACCTTTGGATATCTTGCAAGGAAAACAATCTTTTTGTAATGAATCCCATCCAGCAGAAAGAGATCCAATTCAGACTAATTTCCTAGGTACCATCACAATGCTTAGGACAACATCACTAATTAGAATCTTTGGAAATCTCAAAGTAAGTATAAAAACTAATCTTTTATGACAAACTATCTCAGCTTGTTCACAGTGAAGACCTTTGATCTGTCTAGCCGAACTGGCCTATGGTTTTTTGGCTTTTAGTGGCAAAGGAGAAAATTCACAGGCTGCTGAAGCAGGTACACTGATCCTAGTCTTCCTCTTTTAAACCTAGATCAATAGTTCTTTGTTCCAGTAGCCTCCCATCCATATAGGGAGTGTTCAGTGTGTATCAGTGGACATGTGCCCTATGCAAAAGGGCGTCTTGCAGCCATGCACGAAATCAAGCACCACAGGACTGGGAGCATGCCATGTACAAAGTACTGGTCAGTGCAACTGAGATGCTTCAGGCCCCTCACCTGAATCTGTTACAGCAAAGTCACAGAATCTGAAGAGATGATGGAGTAAAAATTTGCAAGGACAAAATTTAATTTTTTCAGCATGAAGCAGCAGATTCAAGTTAATTGACTGGTGCTAATGGTTTTTACAAGACACTGGTAAGGTCAAGATCATAATAAACATTTCTCCTGAAGATTTATGTTATAGTTGTTCTTCTTAAGAGGGTGAGTCCTTATCTGTCAACAATACTGATGCTCTTCCATAGTTTCTTAATCCAGAAAGCCCAACCAAAAAGATTTCATTCTGAATTTGGCACAACAGAAAATTCAATCAAGCCATAGTTCATGCTTTGCCACCCTCTCTTGTAGGCTGCTGAGATGGCAGCTGGACACATGCTACAGACCTGACAGATTGCTCTGATAGCCCTCTCTCTTCCAGACATTTCATGAAGACCTTAGCTATTACCTCACTGACATGCACTTAGCTGTGCAACTCTCAAGGGACAAATATGCCAGCTTTCACAGCCTTATGGGAAGGGGGTACCTGATCACGTTACAGGAGGACAAGAAAATAATGTTCTGCCATGCAACCTTATTCACAGGATCCCCCTTTCAGGAAACAGAGTATGTGCATTCCATGGTGGTCTGTGTTTCCATCTGGGGACAAGGGATAAAGTGGTCATATAACGGAGAAGGTCTTCAGGATATGACTCTCCATAAGGGACTGAGAGTAAATCTAACCATGATCTGCCCCTGCAAGGGAAGATCAAGCCATTTCAAGCGTCCTCTTTGCCAGTGGTTTCTCCCCACCCCATCTTTTTGTGGACCTGCAGTGGGGGCCAGTTAGCTACACGGGGTACGGTCGAGAGAACTCAAGCAGCGAGCGCCGTTCGAGCGGAGGGGGTTGCGGAACGCTGGGCGCCCCGACCGGCCCTCCCCCGAGTCACCGCGGGGGCACGGACGTGTCCCTGCACCGGCTCCTGCGGGCAAGTGTCTACGCCTCGGCAGCAGCAGCAACTTGCTTCTCCGCCCTAGAGCTGCACCTTTGCCTGCTTTTTCCCCTTCCCCAGCGAGCAGAGGGCGCTCCTCCCTCAGAAGTGGGACCTCGGCACATTCCTGGGATATAGCTAAACCACACGCACACACGCACACCCTAGGAGACAAAAAACCCGAGCTCAAAGCTGCGAGCTGGGAAAAGGGCGGCTGAGAGCCTCGGAAGGGCGGGCAGGGTGCGGGAGGCGCGGGCGCTGCGCTCCGAGGCAGCCCGGGCCCGGTGCCCGCAGCGCCCAGCGGGGCACACCGGCACACCCGCACCGCACCGCTCCGCACCGCACCGCACCGCACCGCACCGCTCCGCTCCGCACCGCGCGGGAGCCGCAGCGCCAGCGGCCCTCCGCTCCGGGGGATGGGGCTGGGACGGGGGGGGTGGAGACACACACAGGCGGAGTCAGGGCTCAAATTCTTGAACCTTTCACATCCTTTCTGTAATTTGAAACATACTTGTTCCCATGCCAGAACCATTTTTTCCCCTTTTTTTTTTCTTTTTTTTTTTCTTTTTCTTTTTCTTTTTTAAATTCCTTCCTTGAGGCTGTGGAAATATATTCAGAGAGGGAAAAAAAAAAGAAAGAAAAAAAAAGTAAGAAACAAACGAAGGGGAAAAGCAAGCCCACTACTTATCCGAGGCTCCAAAACAAAACAGAGAAACGTGAGAGCCCGGCCCTCCCCAAGCACAACTGCTCGCGGGCTCAGATTTCCTTTCGGAGGGGTCATGGCTGCTGCAGTCACGGGTTTGGAACGCAGCTGGTCCTGCCTGCAATAAGGAGAAAAAAAAAAATCCCTGCTCTTCTGCAAACGGCATTTGTCTCCTTTCGCTTCACAAGCTCATTGTGCTCAAACGAAAGGAAGCCATTTGCAAAACGCTTGGGGCACTGGATCCCCGTCATCTTCAGTGTGTCATTCCCCCTCACCACTCCCAGCCCCTTCCATCCACCCTCCCAGCTGGCCTGGGAGGGAAGCGACATATGCATGTCCCTCCCTTGTGCACTTCAAGTCACATACCTATAAGCACTTCAGTTTATCTCAGACAGTGCCCATGATTAGTGTGGGGTGTACGCATATGACAGGAAAACTGGCTGAGGTGCTGTATGAAACATTTTGCACGTCCCTAATCACCCAAAAGGCACAAAGCAGCACGAAGTAGCACAGAGCACTTTCTTGCATCAGCTGGACCATACTGCCCACCCCTTTCCCCCTGGGTAAACCACAGCAGGTGATTGTGCTGGTACAGCAGGTATTTTTGTTTGCTTTGTGTAAGGAAGTAACAATTACCAGTGACAATAAATGCCTCCTCGAGTCAGAAGTGACCTGAAGCTCTTAAGTTGCATACAAGCAGTTGCAGTGCAGCTGCCTTGCCACTGCTGGAGCAGGGCTGCTAAACTGACAGAAGCACCTAGCTCTCTTTTCTCCACTCAGGGAGTCACACCCTGGTCTTTCAAACCAGAAAAACAAGGATGAGGAAAGAAGCTTTCATGTTTCACTACCATTATCATAGGTCATAACTGTGTTAATGTGCTATCATGCTGTTTACATGTGTACGTGTATGGATGGGTGTGAACAACCCTTAAGAAGCCATGAGATTTTCCGGGGGAGACTCGGGTGGGCACACGTACATCATCTGAAGCAGCTGGATAAGTGCCTCACCAGGAGTCACCTCTACATGGGGGAGAAGCCATCCAGAGGGAAGGGCAGTCCATGTCCACAGGATACAGTCCTTACAAGCTGTACTACTCTGTCACAGCCCCTGGTCTGCAGAGCTGAGGCCAGTTGGGGAACACGGAGAATATTTTTGTTTCCTCGGGTGTATAGCCAGAGAAGAAGGTACAGTACTCTCTAGAAGACATAGAAGGGGCAGATACATTTATTTTATTGGAAAGGACAGTGTGACATTTCAGGGTTTCCCCATAGCCTTTCAGCCATGTGCCCCAGGTAGGACAGCAATTAGGTTATGCCCACTGGGGAACTCCTCTCCTTAATCCTGGCACTGCAAGGCGCCACTCTGATACTTTGCAGATTGGCAGGAAACACCATGAAGCCCATGTGTGCTTAAATACTTCACATTACGCAGCAAATGCTGTTCTGGCTGCCTGAAACACTGCAGCATTTGGGCTCTCTCTCTCTCTCTCTCTCTCTCTCTGAGAAGATAAAGCATCCTCATGGCTTAGCTGTGTTTATCCTGAAACCCTCAAGACAGTCTTTGTCTCTGAGCTGGTCATTTGGAGATCACAGCTTCTTCTGAATGTTGCCCTTACATGGAAGCCATTGTGCTCAGGGTATCCCTACCACCACTCTGTGTCCATCCTTTGCTCTCAGCCTGGATTTCAGCTTTTTAGCAGTACAACTGTAGCTGAGTGTCCTGGTAATCACATTTCTATCGCTTTGCAAATAAGCCTTAGCTACAAACACAAATGCTCTGCTGATTTTTTTCTTAAGCATCATGGATACTAAAGGGTTATTAGTGCTCTATTCAAGCCTATGTTGGCAGTCCCCACCCTTCTCTAGATTGTTATGCAAGCCCAGTTGGAGTTGCTATTAAATATGAGACAAGACCTCAGTTAAATATGTATTAAGTTACAGATTTCTAGGGTGTTACCAACTTTCTAGAGATACCACATGTGACTCACTGAACTAGATGACAGACTATGAAATAAGTTATTTCATCTGGTCATATTTATCAGATCAGGTTTGTCCTGCTTTTTTTTAAAGGGATCACTGTCTCATAGGTAGCAAGCAGGTGAAATGAAATCTGTTCTTACAGGTATTGCTTTCTGCAGTTAATTTTTACTGTATTCCAGTCCCTGATCATACCCTGGTTAGCTGACATGAAACAATTCAGTCCCCTCTGATGCAAAGTTTTTGGAGGAAGACACCTAGATTTCTTTCAGTCATTTTTCAATGGACAAATTCTGTAGATAGGACTCCTATCCTAATCCAAATGATGTGTTAAATTATGGAGAAAGATCAGCACTTGTCATTTTTCTGGAAAATAAAATGTCCTGGAGCATGCTCATCCTCCCTGGTTGCTTTCCTGTACCCATCACAAGTCTCAGGCACCATCTGTGAACCTCTGCCAGATCTCCTGACCTAAAACAAGCAGCACGCCAAAGGTAAGTGGGCCAGAACCTTAGTCTGCAGCTTGTCACCATCTGTGAACCTCTGCCAGATCTCCTGACCTAAAACAAGCAGCACACCAAAGTAGTCTGCAGCTTGTCTCTGTTGGGGTGTTGGGCACCTCTGAAGGGATAGTAAGTCCCTCAAAAGATAGCTGAAAACTCTCCTTACACAGGGAAATGTCTGTCAGATGCTAGCTAAGAGAGGCATCCTACCCATGTGGCCATACTGCAGAAACAGGTGGCATTCAGGCCACAAGCCAAGAGCTCCTCAGCTGTTCAGACTGGGACCTTTGTATCCTCAAGACTGAAGGCAAGTAAGAGCAGCTCTTACCTTTCTTTGTCCCTGTATCAGATCCAGTCTTAGGGCATGTGTCTGGGATAGACATGCCAATAGCTGCAGGCAGAAGACACCTTCTGGTTTATAAATACCAGCTTCCACTCAATTGCCTTTTACATACTAGGCTGGGTTTTCATTGGTGAAGTGAGTTTGAAGAAGGGAATAGGACAGTAAGAAAATGCAGCCCACAGTCAGAGGCAGTGAAGTAAAGACTAACATGACTTCAAAGAAAACAGTGAGACTCTCTGCTGACAGAACTTTGCAGGGGTTGAGAGGGGACAGGTTATAACAGGCTGGCTGGAGTCACAGAAGTGCTGGGAGATGGAGGGGTGCAAACTTGGGAGCATATGCTCTTCAATTATTTCAGGCTCTGAGCAAAGGAGTGTGCACAGCTTCATGAGGGGTGAATGCAGGGGACTGCTGTAGTAGACTTGTCTTCTCTGCTAACCTCTAGAAACTGGTTCCTTTAGAATAGTTAAGAGCACGTGGGCAGACTTGAAAGGAGGACAAGAATCCTGAACTCAGCATGACTTCTAATTGCTTGTTCCAGACACTGCCTGTGACTCCATTCCAGGCTCTGGGAAGTCCAAAGGACAATTTAGCCACACAGGAGGAATCCTCCTGCATCCTTGCATAACATAGAAGCAAGGTGGTCTCTGGGCAACAGCATGGCTCAGGGTGGCAGGGATTCCTGACCCTTTAACACTGATTTGCAATGAAACATTTTGGCTCGTAAGTCTGTTTCTCCTTCTGATTTTATCTTCTCTTTTAGAAAATGATGCAAATAAAGCCAAGCTGTCTCATAGCTTGTGGATATCTGTATTATAGTAAACAGCCCTCCAAGGAGAGGAGTAAAAAAGGGTAAAGGACTAATATGAGTCTTTGCAAGGACCTGTGTTCATGCCAGGAAAAAGTATGATCCACAGTCTTGCTCCAGATCAATTCCCCAGTCTGTTCCAGTCAACTGTGACTTTTGTTAATGCCTGTCCTGGGGCTAGAAGAAGGCAAGGCCAACAGTTCAGTTTGCTTTGACAGGGCTGAGCCCTGCTTGAAAACACTAGGAAACCTCCTGAGTCAGCAGCTCACTTGCTCCTACTCTTGGAATAGCTGAGATTCCCGGACACAGTAACTTGACTCTACTTCTGGCTCAGGGCAGCCACAAGCAGAAAGGCAAAAAAAAAAAAAAATCCCCTCCTGGCCCATTAACGAGGCCTATTCTGGGTTCAGGAGAAACCAGTCTGACTGATGAACTCCCCTGGCTCAGGGGCTCTGGCTGGGGCTGGGAGAGTTATTCTTTCCTTATTCAGCAGACAGGAGGATGTTAATGGAGAGCATATGGGAGGGGAGGGAGTACTGTGGATATTGCTGGAGGACAGCCAGACTGCATCAAAGCCCCAAGAAGCCTATTCTCCATCCGGGCAATGCTAAAACAGGCCATGGAGAGACGAGAAATCCAGCTGTGATACAGGGCAGAGGAAAAAAGCTCTCTGCCTTCCCCAGCTTTTTCACTCCCACTCCTGATGGGACAATGGGGCAGTATTGTGCCCTGTAGGCATCTTGTTCATAGTGGAAGCCTTTCTGGGGAAGAGCACACTTCAGCCAGGCACCCTGTCCTGAGAGACATGCTACTTCAGGGAAGCAAGAACTGCCTCTGTGCTTGCAAAGTGCCATATAATTTATGGGGCTATAGAAATGATGAATTACAACAGTCCCGCAGTATAGAGATGGAAAAGCCCTGTTAACTCCTCCAGCCCATCTCCCAGAGCTGATGCAGTACTGTTGCCTCTCACATATTTCCTGTATTTGTCTGGACATGTTTAGAACAAGCAAGCAACTGAGGTTCACTTATGTTTCACTTCTTAATTCTACTTTAAAAGTAACCCCCAATGTGATTAAGGTAGTGTGGATTACCCAGATTACCACTTGGACATGTCAAGAAGGATGGAACAGGGTGCATCATAGGTAGCCCATCTGCCTTACCTTAAAGATGAAATGGAGGACTGGCTAGTGGAGACTTGATCACAGTTTGAACTAAGAAATTTGCCATTAAGTAGGAGGGCAGCTAAAACCAACTCTAGTAAAAATTAGGTGTGTCCTTTTTGGCTCCTGACAATCTTAATGTAGCCCTGACCGAGGCAGATTTTGGGCATCCATGATGCTTGGCCTTGCATCATTCACCAGATCTCAATTAACTCAGGAGCCTGGCTTGTTTAGCCTAGTGAAGGGGTATATAGTTGCAATCTATAAATAAATACTTCAGGGGATGAACACATGGGGAGGAGAAAAAAGCTATTTAAAGATAAAGGACAATGCTGGCACAAGAACAAATGGGTATGAAGTAGCCATGCATACATTTAGGCTAGGGGTTGTCAGGTTTCTAATGCTGAACACATTGATGCTCTGTGAAGGCCAATTAAAGGGTTTAGTAAGGCCAAAAGTCAAGCTGGTTTTAAGAAGCAGCTAAACACATTTCGTCAGCTGGTTGTACAAAGTGGCTGGCTATGCAAGGAAAGGAGCTGGACTTGGGAAACCCAGAAGGAATGTCCTGAGGCATTTTGGGCTGCAGTAAGTACAGGATGAGTTCTGGCTAACCAGCTGCAGGGCCCAGTAGGAGCAAGGTGGGAAAAAACAGAAGACTAATAAAACCTGAGAAGTTTCAACTGCACCTTCATACTGCCTTCCAGTACCTGAAAGAGCCTCCAAGAAGAATGGAGGGGGACTTCTTACAAAGTAATGTAGTTACAGGACAAGTGGCAACAGTTTGAAAGTGCAAGAGGGTAGGTTTAGATTGGCTATAAGGAAGAAACTTTTTACAAATGAGAGTAGTGAGGCAAGGAAACAGGGTGCCCAGAAAGGATGTGGATGCCCAATCCCTGACAGACTTCAAGAACAGGTTGGAACAACCTGGTCTAGTGGAAGGGGTCACTGCCCATAGCAGTGAAAGGCAAATAAATTAATAAGTTTATTAGTTAATAAAGGGAGGTTGGAATTTGATGATTTTTAAGGTCCCTTCCAACCCAAACCAATTCTATGATTCCATGATGATCCAATAAAGCATAGCAGGCAGATTATAAATCCAGGTAACACTGAAAACTGAAACTAACTCCTCTCCAATGAGTAGGCTGGCTGGCTTGGTTTAGAGAAGTTTATGGGGACGGGAGAAGATTACGAACAACAGGCAGGAAAAAGTATCTGTGATTCGTTTGTGTGAAAACCTAGGCAAGAGAAAAGAAAAGAAGAAATAATGATTGATTTTCCTGTGAGCAGTTGAGGTAGGGAAGCCCTTAAATTTTGCTTTACCATCCTCAGAGGCAAAAAGATCTCCTGAGCCAGAAAACCTTAAGCTATGAGAACATCTTGTCATGTTCTCCAGTGAAGTAACAGCTCAGCCTGACCTCAGGCTGAGACCAATACATGGTCTGCATGCAGTAATCATTTTCTGTGAAGTCATTTGCCAAACAGACAGTGGGTGTCTTTCCCCATTTCTTTCCTGCAAAACAGAATATGAGAGACCTTGACCCTTGACTAATGCATGCTGGAAGGCAGATGTCCAAATCTTAGCTGTCTTATCCAACTGGAAGCTATAACAATAAATCACGTACTCCAGTTTACACCACCAGTGCAAACAAGATAATGGACCTTATACCAGAGAAAGATCTGCTGTAATATAGCATTTTGTTTCATCCTGTTCCTGCTGAGAGTAGATGGGCAGGCAGCGGAGAAGACACAGCTATACAACTGGCACAGGCCTTTCATACTGAGGGAGTTTTCCTGTGGGAATCTCCTGCCTGTTTGAGTTCTCTCTGTGCTCTATAACCAGTGCAAAGCAAATTTAGCAGAGAGCAGAGAATCCATCTTAAAATGCCTTAGGGGGGACAGAAAATACAGTATAAATGGAACTGCAGCAATGTCTCTTCTAATTCTTGTAATCTGTCACCTAGCTGTGGCAGTGATAGGTACTTTAGAAACCCACAGACATTCTGAGTATGATTTGATCACATTAGTAGTGGCCTATGCATCAAGAGATTCAGAGGTTTTATTCAGAAAGGCATTAAAATAAAGATGGTTGTGCTTTCAAATCTCTTTTGTCTGGAAAGAGGTTATCTCCTAAGGCTGGCTTTACTCCTGACATTTCTCATTCTTTGCTTTTCTTTACAAATCAGAAATAGAACATGAAATGCCTTGTCTTGCTATTTTCATCATTCTGCAGTCAGTCTCAGCATGAATCTGAGGCTATGAGGGTGGGAGGTGATGAGCTGAGTCAAGTCTGAAATATGGTTCCTTGCACTAGAAGGATATAGATGTGGTTTCTGTGTAAGTCACCAGTTCAGGTCTTCTTGGTACTGAAGGGTGATGACTGTTATGCTCTGTGAGAGCTGTTATGCTCTCTTGAATTGAGGTAGAGGGTTTTCCATCCAATTACCAGCTAACTCTGTGCAGTAGTCTAGGAAGCTGAGAACTGCCTGAATGAAAGCACCAACGTGTTCACTGTGGAAGAGCACACAGGGGACGTTTGTCCCGTCACTACTTGCATTTTCCTGGCTGAATGAAGCTTTGATATTTTTTATCCTCCATGTTTAAAGTTCTTGGCCTGATAACCCTCATCAAGTTGAATCAACTATAAAGATAGGAGAGAAGATGAAAAATTATTTTCCTTTGAGGAAGGGCTTTTATTTTAGATGCAAACCAACAGATTTTTTTTCCCTTTGACCTCCAATGAGAATTTATTGGTAATTTTCACATTTTAAACTGACATTTTAATTTTCTTCACAAAAACATTTCAAACATTGAGGACCTCAGTAAATCTCTAAAGCACATGGTGAAAAGTGTTCACACAGACCATAAAATTGTAACTCTGGATTTGTACAATTCATGCTTATGGTCAGTCATTGCAAGCTTTAAAGAATCTACCACTTCAGCCATCACGAAAAGGCAGTAAATCTGGATTATGCATTGAAAGTGCTTAGGGAGTCTGGGTATTTATACCAATGAAATGCCAAAATATTTTACTGACACGCTCCATTTTTTACATTCTTTTACCAGCAGTTAATTTTTTTTATGTGTACATATATATTTTAATGCTGACAGTTAAATTTTGGCTATCATTAGTTTGCAACTGGTTAGGCCTTTTCTCATCAAAACAGGAGTCCGAACAATTTCACTCACATGGCACGTTGGGCAGAAGATAGTGGAAACCTTACAGATACATGCATGGCCTGGGCTGAATATAGTTAGAGCTACCTCTGTGGAAGCTCTCCAGATGTCATACACAGAATTCCTGGCTGTTTCCACAGCAGTGATTGACTGGGGTGCTGCTGCTGAAGAACCTCTGTCAGCCCCTGGTGTCTTCACACAGGACCAGAGCTGTGAAAACATGAAGGAGAAAGTGGTGACTCAGTAGGGAATCTTTCTTCTGCATCAGAAGCACTTTAAACCACCTGAGGGATGCAGGCAGCTAGAAATAAAAACTGAAGTGTCTGTGGGGTGTCCATTATATGGTGCCATTAAGAGTGGTCCAAGTCAACCCTAGTACCCAAAGCAATGCAGTCATGTTAACATAGCCCAGCTAGGCTCCTTAGCCTCTATTTTAAATGTATGCACTGCACACAGATACATTTATTTCCTGACCCAAATTAGGTCTCTTACTAATTTTGAGCACCTCTGTATGATACTGCTTGGTGCTACACAGGCACTTTCTACTTGCCAGTAGAAAATGTGCCAGGAGCACATTTTATTTACAATAGGAAATCACTAAGAAGAGGCCCTATTCCTTTTGGATTGACAATGAAGTCACACAAAACTGGTGCATAAAGATTTAATTATACGTAACTAACTCAGACCAAGCTCACTGAGGCTAAAGGAAGAGTGGAAACATGCTCATAAAGTCCAGATCCACTCTCAGGCACTTGGTGACCCACACTAGAAAAATGGTATGGAATTTCTGATGCTGTTTTTAAACAGTTCACAGTGTTTCAATGCTGAGTGCCAGGGCCCCAGTACCCTCATTGGGTCTCCCCTCACCCTGCCCACAGCTCAGGACCCCATTTCAGGCCCTAACCAGCAACATCACAGGACACTGGTCTCCAACTTCCATGGGGGAGCTGACATGGCAGCCCAGCCTAGGCCTGCCCCCATTCCCAGGGAGGTGCCCAATGCCCAAGGCTGGCACTGCCTTGGCGCCCTTGGCTGGGGTAGTGGGGTGAGCCTGGGCTGGCAGCCTGTGCCCTGCTGCCCTGTGGCTTTCCCTGAAGCTCCCTGCACCCCATCCTCAGGGGGCCACTTGCTGTCCCCTGGTGCTGCTGCCAGGCTCTTTCCTACAGGTAGGATGTTAAGAAGAAAGGTCAAACTCCAAAGATAATCAGCTAATGCTGCAAAGCAGAACCAAATTAATGATCATAACCATGGTTGCCGTTCTCGTCCTCAGACCCCAGACTACATACTTAAAGGCATAATTGAATATAAAACATATACTTTAATTCCTGGCAAAAAGAGAAACTGCTTTTGCATTTGAAAGCCCAACTACCCTCTCACCCCATGGGGAAGGTTTGGTTTTATTGTATTGTCTATTCTCTCATCTAAACAGCTCTCACTTCCCACTTGAGTCCTTCTGGCAAGTATTGATATGCTTCTTTCTTGCTCTGTAAAGGATACCATGAACCTGTCATCTTTCAAACTGTTTCTCAACTCACTTTTGCTGTGATATCTCTGTGAGTTAGGAATGAGCTCTAATAATTTAAAGATAGTTAATCCACTATGGTTTGTTGAACTTTGTAAATATTTACAAATATTTGGCAGGGCAAGTGAGAAAAACTCAAACAAATTACATTCCTAGCTTTGCATCTCTCTCCAAGTATGACATGGTAGTCATGGATTACTTTACTACAAACCCCAGGGAACAGTCTAGGTATCAAGCAGTTTTAGGAAAACAAAACAAAACAAAACAAAACAAAAAAAAAAAAAAACCAAAAAAAACTAAACAAAAAAAAAAACAACCCCACCAGAAATTCAGAGGTTAGAAAACATTAGTAAAGTCAACTATTATGGCACTAGAGGCCATGCAGTGAACCCTTCTTTGCTCTTTGTCCTGGACTACTCTCTTACATCCAAGATGCTGAAATGAATCAGCAGGTCAAATAGCAGATCATGACTGAGGCCCTTTCTCCAGGCAGAGGAGGCCCAGGCAAAGCTGGCCAGGTTTAAAGGGAGGCTTCAGATTTGCCCTGAAGATCTTTCAATACAATGCTGGGCCTTGCCATTCAAAAGCCAGAGGGACATTATGTTTACTTAATGTTATATTTTAAAGCAGATGCAGATGGAAGACAACTGTGTTCAAGACCTGCAGTATTACAAAAATGTTTGAATCATGTGCTGCTGACCCTGATGAAAAGAACTCTGCTCTGCCAGCACAAGAGCCACTAATTCTTAGGTGCTGTAGTAACATCAACATCAACAGGCTCATGCTGTGGGAAGACAGCCTTGTGTCGTATCTCAGTGCACTCTGTGGGGCATTAAAAAAATCCATACTTGTAGCAATGGTATGGAACATAAGGGTAAGGGATCTTTATTTTCAGGCCATAGCCATACAATTTGAGCCAATACAGATGGCACATATAGCCATGTGGAAGATTTCATTCTTTCCAGCTGGTCCTCATTACCATTTGCTTTCAGTAATTTCAAGGAATATTGTAGCTACCATTTCCAAGTCTCTGTCAGACATTCTTCCAGAGAGAGGGATTCAGGCAGCTTAGTTGTTCCATTTTTTTTTTTTTTTCACAAAGAAATAAGACTTCTTCTCATACAGTGTAATAAGGGCACTGCGTCCCCAGGAGGGACTAATTCTCATTTCCTGGCTCAACACTGGAGGTAGGTAACTTACAGAAATACTTCTGCAATCTGCAACTACTGTTGTACTCTGGATCTGGCACTCTTAGGAGAAGGTTTGGAAATAAATTGCCTGTTTACAAAGGAAGCCCAGTGTAGCCAGGACTGGCTTGTTCTGTAAAGAGTACAAAAGGACTCCCACAGCACTACTAAAATAATAGGAAGAGTAACAGGGATTGCTACAGGAATGAGTCATAGGCATGCAGAAAACCCAAAGGAGGCACTGATTTTGTCAGATGCACAGAGGTAGCTGTCACCTCCTCCCAACAGCCACTCAGGGAGTGGATGGTGAGCAATGCATAGACAGCCATCTTGTTTCTAGTCAGACTCAAAAATCCTTGTTTGCAAAGTAAGAAGGAACAAAAATGTGTTGAGCAAAAGATTTAATTTCTTGGTGTCTATGGGGAAATCAAGAGACAATGGGAAGCAACATAAAAAGCACATACATGAAAGACTGTTATTTAAAACCAGTTGACACAGTCATTTTCAGTGGAATCTGGCTGGATGTAGCCAGTATTTAATTCAAAAATTCTTCAGGAATGAAGGTCTTTTGCAGGCCAGCTTTATTTGGCTGGGGTTGGGCTTTGCTTTTTCCCACATCCCGCCTGCTGAAGTTAGAGGTTGATGGCAGGGAGCCCGATTCCTCTGCCTCTTCCTGTGCTGGACACAGCCAGCCAGCATCACCTCTTTGTTAAATTGTCTGCTAGAACTGCTGTATTCAAGAGAGGCTGGTGTAAGGCAGGGAAGGAACAGGACCACCTGATCTCCTTTCTGAGAACAGAGCAAAAAATTATCTGAAGGAAGACCCATAAGGAGTCAAAGAAGAAACCACATACAGTGGGCTATGCATTGTCCCATGGCAGTAACAGCTTTCCTGTTTGATAACCCAGAAGCCATTTCTTAATGGCTTCTCTTTGTAAAAAAGAGGCTTTCTTGTGCAGCAGAAAACAGCAGCAAAACACTTGCTCCTAGAACTAGACATGGAAACTGAAAATAATGACAATTCTAAAGAATCTTTTTGAAGCACTTACCCAATAAAATTACATAATAATTTTCTATCCCATAAGAAAAGTACAGTTGAACTAAGGGCACTTAGAAACTCTACCTTTACAAATGAGGGATACAAAAATTAGTCCTGCTCAAATGTTCAGCAACACATAGCAGGTAGAAAATACACAGCAGGCTGGTGTGGTTGAGCTACTCCCAGGGAAAGCCCCTAACATGAAAACAGTAAGGCAACCAACCCGAAGCCATCCTTAAATCAATAATACACTCCACTACACTCCTCTCTCTTGTGCACCTCAATTGCTTTCATTCTGTCTCGGGATGTTCAGCCAGGTCTGCTAAAACTGAGGTATTGTTTCTTGTTGACGCTGGCAGGCAGGGGGCAGGGACCAGCTGATATGGCAACTCCAGATGTGCTTTTTCTATTCTTTGAAACTGTTCATCAGAAAAACAAAAAGCTCTCAGTTGCCATGGAGACAGTATCTCTGGCACTGATGTACGCAGTGGGCGGCGGCAGCTTCCTGGCTGTAGAGACGTCCAAGACCCAGTACTTTAGCAAGTTACTGCTGAGCATGCTCTGCAGCAGAGGGTTCAAGCTTGGATGACAGGCAGGACTTACCTGAGGTGGCCAAGAAAATGAGAAAATGGAGGATCCAAAGATCCGTGGATTTTGCACCTGAAAAAAAAGTCAAAGTGATGTTGAAGTGAATTTGGAGCCAAGGAAATGCTCTACAAATCCCTGAGAGGCAGTACACAGAAAACCTGGTAGCCTCTTTTGAGATGAAAACATTTCCAGAGATTTGGATTATTTTGTTTACAGAGATAATACTAGGAATAGTGGAGAAAATGAGCAAGATCTTTTTGCAGATGGAGATTATTTTTTTTCAGGAAAGCAGTGAAAACTCTATCGTTTGAATCACTTAGAACTTACATCTGTACTCAGTGAAGGAAATGATCCTCTGCTGGTCCCCAGGAGACACACGAAATGAGACCAATTAGGATTTCTCCAGTTCTAAATACAAGGACTGTGCAAAGACATACTTTACCCTTATTATGTTTGAAAGTGAAAATGAATAGTGTGTTCCCCAGCTGAATTAAAATCAGGGCTTGCATTATGTAAAAAACCAGAGAAGATGATCTGTTCTGTCCTTAAAATCTCTGAAAATATGACCAAAACTGATCAGCTGGGAATACCTGTTATGGAGGCCAGTCTTAACAGTGTCCAGTTGATGATGTCTCAGAGGACAGTGAGAATAGCAGATAATCCATCTGGCCATGAGTACATTGCGTTCTACAGGGAAAGAAATTTCACTGAACCAGGGATGTAATCTCAAAAATATGAAACCTCTACCTCTTGTGTATACTGTATTTATCATATCTGATTACCACTCTTTTCCCAGGCACATACTGCTAGTGATCAGAGATTATCCAGACTATTTTACAGCCCAGAGCTTATAAATGGGCCACTTTAATTTCTGGTGTAAAATGGTACATCCTAACTGAACTCACAGAAACTACTTGAATTATAACAACATTACTCTGTTTGGCTCTGAAGTGGGCAGGAGGACAAGGGTCCACAAAGTGTACAGAGTAACCCCACTAATAAACATTAGGCCATGGGATTGCTAGAATTGTGTTCTGGGTTGTCTCATGACACAGAAATAGATGTGACCTGCTGGATGTGCTCACAAGAACACTGCAAAAGGTTTGGAGTTCTGTCCATTCTCATCTACATTTTTCTTCCCAAACCAGTTTTGCTTCATTACTGTTCAAGAAACTGAGAAGGGCTGCTGATAGGAAGAAGCCCTATTAGCAGAGACACCCTCCTGGAGGTGGTAAGGAATAGACATTAGGCTGCTGTCTAAATGATGCAGCAGTCTAGCTGGCCAGGGCTTATTCCTCCTGACATCTGCTTTCTGAGGTACTGCCATCCATATTAGATTCCGTCAAAAACCATTTTGCCACCAAGCTGAGTAGCTTCCTGGGACATGTGTCGCTGCAGGGGGCCCACCACATCCCATCCTTTGTCCTGGGGAGATGACATCCACCCTAGCAGCAGGGCCTGGTGGGGGTTATAATGCCTTTGTCCAGAAGCATTGGAGATCATTCCCCCATGGAGATACTCTGCATTTGGGTGGCTAAAATGGAACAAATCAATAATTTGCCACTGCAGAGTTAGAAATGCAGACACTCAGGACATTTGCTCTGAAGCAATCTGACTCAGGAGAGTGTTCCCATCAGGGCTCAGATGCAGAGGTGTCGGAGTGGATGATACTTTTTTAGATGAGTCCAAGGGAAATATATCCTACAGATGGGGCATGGGGAGTTCAGCAGGTGGTAAAGGAGTGACCCCACAAACCAGAGCTATCTTGGGCACATGATATAGTCAGAAGACTCATCTATTTTCAAAATTGAAATTCCTTTTCTGCACCTAAAATAATGCATGGCTCTATTGCAGAACCATGTGTTAATTGGTATTTCAATTTGACCAATTTAATTTCAGTTCCTAAATTTTCCATATCATAGATGGTTGGATGCAGCCTCCTGCTACTTCAAATGTTGCATAGCATTGCTATGCTCTGTTAAATAACTTCCTTCTTCCTTGCCAGAAATAGCTACATTTCAATAGTAAGTAAAGAGATCTTAACATTTATAGTTTCTAGAGCTTCTAGTTTGGATTGCTGAAATGTATAAACATAAACCTTTTTTGATTTTGCTGTCTGGAGAAGCTGCTATTAATAGGGAGGAGCATCCAGTATGGTCAGTTTAGCCAGTCACACCAGAACCTGTCAGATAAAGGACATTTCTGCCCAGCTACTCTCTCCTCAATGCTTTCTGCTGATCGCGGTATTTAGATGACCTGGAAGACACTACTCTGGAGCCTGAGGAACACAGGATACTTCACTAGTGCTGTTGTAAACTGTGTTTTAGGCTCTGTGACAGAATATTGAGTTGGTTTAGATCTTGAGCAAGCTGAAGGTGTTCCCCTTTCTTAGGGGTCAGCCCACTCAATAACAACAGAGGCTGAGGGACCAGGCAGTCTCTGGCAGGGTGACCAAGGGTATTGCTGCTGGCAGGAGTGTCTGAGGCAGTGAATGTGCCCAGCATGCCAGTGAGCTGTGTTCACTCATCCAAGGGCTGATTTAGCTCAGAGGTGGTTCATGAGACCTTGGCCCCTCTCCAGCTCTAGCCTTTCCCCTTTTCTAAGGAATAATAGCATGGGTTAAAAGCAGAAGGACTGAAGAAAGCACAGCCTTACTTAACCACACATGGAAATAAAGAAATGTCTACAACAATATGGGGAATTAAGGGAGAGGAGGTAAAAGGAAGGAGAGAGATAGAAGAGGGAGGGAAGGAGAGGATGGCAGGGGATCTTTTCCAGCCCTGCTTACAAGGTGCGGGATAATTCATGGCCCTTGTTTACACTGCTCCAGACCACATCACAGACATTCCTGCTTAATGGCTTCCATCTGGAGCAGCCATGTGCTGCCCAGCCTCCCCCTCACCATGCTGCCAGCAGAGGAGTGTCTCCCTCCAGACCTTCCAACCCAACTACCTCTCACAGACTGCCTTCACTGAGGGGGTTGGTGCATGCATCATCTGTCCCCAAGACATTACTGTCACATTTCCATGATCCAAGATAAGGGGGCTGGGATATACCTCAGACAGAGGAAAGACCCATAAACGTGGGGCCCACAGGATGTGCTGGAAATGCAATGCAGGGACACCCAGTCATTCTGCACAAGCTCAGCCTAAGTGCAGCAGGGATTATTAGCTCTGGCTCAGCATCAACCCTGCTGGACCTGGGCTGCTACCCAACAGGACCGCTCAAGTGTCTCCACATTGCACCTCCCAGCACTCTGGATTTGGGAGGGTTTATTAGCTTGGGCACAGTGCCAGACATGAGCTGTCTTTCTGAATCTCCATAGTGCTTGAACTGAGTTTCACTGTGCTCAGAGCACTGTGGAAAGACACCTGCTTGGCTCCAAGGGAGTCCAGCTCTGGTCAGTCACTAAAGTACTAAGGCACAGGTACTAAGCCAGCCCTGCTGAATCCAGCAGGATTTGTGTGAATTCTCTCATGTGTCTTTGCACCATGGTTCCCAACCCTCACAGCCCCAGCAGGGTCCTGAAACAACCCCACTGGTTCTACCTGGGCCAGGTTTATCAGGTTGGGATCTACATTTGGCAGAAGTGGCAAAGCTGCTCAGAAATCTGAACCAGATCTGGAAGCAGCAAGGCCACAGTCACACAGTGCAGCACAAAGCCTCCGTTTCTGAGTCCTGCCAGACCTGGTCTGGCTCTGCTTTCTCTGCATCTGCAGCAAAGACTGAAGGGCAGAGACAGAGCTGTGTGTGGGCTTCATGACCAAAACAGAGAGGATGGTGGAAGTCAAAGGTGCACAGTAGACTGGAATGGCCAAAGGAGACAGTAGCAGAATCTGCTGCAGATCTGAGTGAGCTGCATTCAGAGGATCCAGCCTCCAGCTGACCCACAAGACAGCAAATGCAGCCTGCAAACTGAATTTAGACTATCATGACATGCAGAATATTCAGTGAAGTTGGAATCAAACCCAGGCTACCACAGCAGTTAAAAGTTAATTTATTTATTGAGTATCCTACAAGGTCTTGGAGGTGTGATCATGGGTTAAAGGGAGAGACATGGGAAGATCAGCTTCTCACTCTGCTCTCTTTGTTTGTGTCATGCTTTCTCTCAAACTCATTCTCTCAGCTAAGCAATACATTCCCAGCATCTGTCGAGTTTGATCTGCTCTAAGCTCCAATGAGAGGCAAAAGAGGAGCTGAGATGGGAATGAAACAGAATCCCAGTCTGTGACGAGGCACTGAGACTCCTCACTGCGCCCCATGCGGGTTGCCCTGTCATAAATCATCATTTGTCAAATTCAATAAGCATCCTTAACACAAAAATGATGCTATCTCCTGGGAGCCTCAAGTGCCTGAAATTTTGCACAGATGTGGAGATACAAAAATATAAGGGAAGAGGGGAGGACAGGGGGGAGAGGGAAGGAGGACAGATTTTGCATGGCAGAAAGGGTGTTCTCTACGCTCTGTTCCATTCCCATCCTGCTGCCCTCCACCGCACTGCCACACATGCAGCCATGTATGCTGTCTTCCTGGGAACGCTGCAGACCCAGCTCCTGGCACATCTTTTGCATACTCTAAAAGGAGAAAGCAGGCTGTGTATGCAATATGGAAAATCCATCTACTTAGGGGGTCACAAGCCTACCACAAAAAGCTTCCCTGCTAGCCCAGAGACGTGGATGGCAGGAGGCCTGGGGGGTGGCGCCCTGCTTTGGACAGAAGAGGTCATGAGGCACTTTCATTAGAAATCATGCTGCTGCCATTTCCACTCCCTGCCAGCAACATGAGAGCTGTAGCTTCGGTTAGACACCATCCCTTATTGTGCAACAACAGGAGGCTGGAGAATAGGACCACCTCGGGGGGTTCAGCTGTGAAATCTCACTCCTCAGTGGAATGTGCTGCACTCTGGCCAGAGCCAGGGACCAGCACTGCTGTAAGAAAAGACTGAGTGCTTACTACTGTGACCACTGAAGCTTGAAAGCAGGTTCCATTTACACACACACAGGTTGCATTGCACCATACATTACCTATACTTAAAACGCCACGTATAAAAAAGAATATTTGCAAGCACCCACAACCATTTTGTCTCCCCCTCAGGACTACAGTGCCTGTCTCCAAAACACAAAGAGAGAGTCTCTGAAGCTGCTTGAGCTGAAGTAGCAGACAGAGGTGACATGCCAGCATCCTCTGCAGATCAGGCAACCATGGGACACAGATCATGACATACTGTCACGACCAGCTGAATCTTAGTCCAGCTGGCTGAAATGCATCCCAGACAGGGTCCTGCTTATGTGACACCCACCAGCACGACTGACATCTGGGCCAGGGAGGATAAAGTAGGCTCGAACAGCCACACTCTGGGGCTTTTGCAAATGAGATTTGGGCACAGGGAGACAGTGCACTGCTCCTTGGTCGATGGCATGCTCACAGGCAGGCCAAGCTGCACAGCTTTCTTTGCACTTGCTCACACACCCTTGTTGCCAATGAATCATTCAGGTCACTGCAGACAAATCTCTAACCACCTATCACCATTTATCCTTCTAAGATATGTGCTACAGAGTAGCCATTTTAGAAAGAGTGTGAAGTTTTCTGGAACCTTTTCCAGAGGGTATTTGAATGCCTCTAATTGCTGAGCCACACAGATACCCTGGTACCACAAACAAATTGCTGAAGTAGCAGAGGGAAAGTATAAAACCACATTAAAATTCCAAATAAATATGAAAAATACCTTCAGTAGATAAATATGCCTTGACTTTGAAGGTCAGAGTATTGATCCATCTGAAGGCTAGAAGCAAGTACTTTGTGCTGCACTTGTGATCCTCCAGTTGCAGTTATTATTATTATTGGCATTATTCTAGCAGTAGCAGCACCTCAAGGACCTATTCAGGATCCAGATGCCATTACAAAAGGGACACTGAATTCAAATGTAGAGATTTGTGATTTAACAGTCTGATTCAAAACAAAGCCAAACTCCACATGACAAAGCAAACACAGCAAATCTTTGTGAATCAAGCTCAGTGTGGCACTGCAGCCAGACTGCTGCCAGCACCCAAGCCAGGATGTCAGAGGAGCTGTAGGGTCTCTGTACTGTACCACAGTCCTTCTGGGACTGGAGCGTTGATACACCCAGGGATTAAGCCCATCATGTAAGCAGCACATAAATCACAGATCTGTGCACTTGAACTACCTTTGGGGATGCTCCTCTTTTCCATCAAAAAATTCTGCTTGAGGAAAAAGAGAGGAACAAGGGTATTTGGAACAAGGACCAGTCTCCTGATGCCACCACAGCTCTGACAATACGCCTGATGCCAGGTGGTCCCCAAACAGCCACTTCACCCACAGGCAGGTGGAAGGTGCGTGCCTGTGCACTCACTGCAGGCATGCCCAGATGGAGAGTGTGTGCCCCGAGCCAGCGCTGCAGGCAGGCACCGCTGCAGTACTTGCACCGTGCAGCCTCTCCAGGCGTGGCACATGTGCTGTGCCTGGCTGGCTGCTGCCCCCACACACCCGGCGTGGTCAGCACTCGCCCTGCATGGACCTGCCTGCTGCCCTGGCAGCTGCAGAACGGCACCTGCAGCCCAAGGCAAACACATTTCTGCTCAGAAATGCAAGAGGACTAATTTGAACCTATGCACATGAAGAGGAGGAAAAGGGAAGCACAGAGAGATGGGTTGCAGCAGAAGCAGCAGGAATTCCTGGGAATGGGGTATTTGTTGAGGCTGATCACGTTTCTCCAGCAGCAGTGGGTTAACCTGAGTTAACCCAAGGAAAGCTAGCTTGGGTGTGCCTCTGTGTTCTGCAAATACACTCCACAAATGCAGTTAGAAGAGTATGCCCAGAGAAACCTCCTAAAAGACAGACTATGCTATTATATAGGTCAGTTATTTCAGACATGGAAATGATTAGCTGAAACTGGGGGAGACTAACCTTAAAGAATAAATCAAATCAACTCTTTCCCCCACCATAATTCCTTGAAAATAGCTTTCCAACAAGATAAAGCTGGTTTTTTTGGGGTTTTTTTTGGTTTTTTTTTTTTTTTACACCTGCAGTGAGATACCAAACTCAATGGCTGCTGGTGTTACTCATCTGAGTCTTGCCTAACTTAAGTCTTAAGCCAAGTAAATTCTGTTTGGTGAAAGAAGTAAATATTTTTCTTTAGACTACCTTTCAAGGAAAGAAAGCCTATGTGAGTGTACTGCCTACACACCTTTCTCCTTGTTACCCTTTCAACACTGTGATTAGTTGCAGTCCAATTCACAGAACCTTCAGGCAATTAAATCCCAGGAAAAACCTCATGCAATAAGTTTCAAGAAAATGAATGGCTGGATCAAGTACTGCAACCCAAATTTGTATCTCCACAGAGTTTTGGAAGGGGGGCAAAATCTAACTGCAGCACATTCTGTTAGCAGCCAGCTGACCAGTGAGCCTGTACTGGTGCCCAGTCAGAACACAGGCTACTTGTGTGTGTGCAGTCTCCTACCCAAGTGGAGTGTTGTAAAGATGCAGAGATTACATGGGCTACTGTACAAACAAGGGAGTTGTAGGCAGTGAGTCAACAGGAGATGAAGCATCATTCATTTACAGAAGATTCCATCAGTGGCACCCATTCAAAGCTGTTTGAAGGTCTGCACTGCCAGAGGCAAACTCAATAAAGACTAATTGATAAATTACAGAGTGTCTGTAACTCTGATATTAATTCAGGATGGGAAAGGAAAAGATGTATGTAAATATTTTTCACACACAGTTCCACAATTAATGAACACGATGGTCACACCATACACATACCCATATATCTCTGTTCATATCCTTCATTTCTCCTAAGCCCCCAGGGTACAGATAGCAAAAGTTCACAAACACAAAGCAAAGGTCATGATGCTGACAAGATATCTTTATTGCTAGACAACTTCCCAACCCACCCATGATAAATTAAGGCCCTTATTCCTGCTTAACCCATAACCTTTGTAGTAGACCCTGAAGGTCAGCCATGGTAAGTTTTCCAACCTGGGGATGGGGGCAGATATAAGATCCACACTCAGAGGTCCCTTCTCTTCCTATCCAATGTGCAAATCAGTTCACAGAGCCTCGGGTGTATATCCATACCCCCCACACACAACACAGACACACAGGATACTTGCACAAATGCACTGCAGTGGAGATAAAGCTAATAGTTTACATGCAAACACACGCCCAGACATGTGCTCCATCCTGGAGATGCCCCCTCCCCCTCACACTTTACACATTATATAAGAATTTTATTCTGTAGTATGCTCTGAAGAAGGCGGCATTTTGCCAGATTTCAAAATGGCCTCATTTATCACCTAAATCCCCTACGAAAGCTAGGAAATAGGGTGTGTAAAACAGCCCAGATTAATGAGGCTGCATCTACATCTTAATAGCTTTTGTGTGTGCACAGTACTTCAAGCTGTGCTTGTGAGCAGTGTGTATTTCTGTGGTTTATGGACTTTCTTTTCTTCATCTTACCAGGTACGTCTATGTGTGCCGCTGTTCCTGACTAATGCTGTGTGCTGCACTGCCTGTGCCCAGCACATAAAACCTCCTTCCCTGGCTGTAGCTGGTTATGCTGCATGCAGGTGGAATTCTCCCTGTGAGCACTTCCCAGTTTGCAAATGTGATCTGAGTAGGGACCCTGTTTATGCCAGGGCTTTGATATCCATCGGTATACTTTTGTGCATGTTAAAGTCACCACTTCCGTGCTGGCTCCTTAGGCAACAGGGGCCTACATTTCTTCTCTGTGTTAGGGGAATTTCATTTTGATGCTATATATAAGAATTCTGGTGAAGTAATTAACAGAAGCCTCCAGAGGATTCGTTATGAAAACAAGGCACCACGTGCCAGATTCAGAGGAACCTTGTACTCCTTGCAAACTCCTCCAGGCAAGGAAGATATTGCAGCTTCAAAGGAAACATAACCCAGGGCAGGGAACAGCAAGCACCAATGAGGTCCGTTTCTCAGTCCTTGAAAACAGCTTTAGCAGAAAGCTGGAAAATGCAGCAAATTGAAAAAGGACGTTCCAGATGGGATCACAAAAGAAAAGGGCATCAGTTCCATTGACAGTGAAGATTAATTTTGAAATTACATACCAAAAAACTCTTCTAAGAGCATTTGACCTGTGTCAATCTAGTGGCTCCAATCATCCCTTATGTAGGACAGAGGCAACATTTGGAAATTCCCCTTACAGAGTTTATCCTACGGCTCTTTCTTAGCTCCTTCTCCCTGGATTTTTTTTCATCCTTTCCTGATCCATTTCTCCTTCTATGTCTCTGATGAGAAACTGCTGCTGCTCCCTTCCCTCCCCCCTCTCTCCCCCTGTCTGCTGTCAGCCATTTCACTTGGCTTTTTCTGCTCTTGCATTCACCAGAGCTGAATTCAGTGACAGCCTCTTGGCAATTTCCCTTTGCTGGTGACTCAGGTAATTGGATCTGGTGCCTTGGGGAGCTGCCAAGCATGATGTCACAGCTCTGCAGAAAAAAATATCCTATGTAATTGCTTGATACACTGGCTAATGTCTCATCTCAGTGGAGGGAAGAACTCTGAGTTTGGGGGTTGCCAAGATTTCAGAGACTTGGGACTCTGGGTCGAAGTCAATAAAGAATTACCAGTATTTTTTTGTTTACACACGTTCTGGCTTGTTTACTATGTGCATATTAACTCTCCCCCGACCAGGGAGTCTCAATGTTCATAATAAATACTGCAGTCCCTTTAAAAAAAGGGAAGGACTGCAAACCTTTCATTAAACAAAAGAAAATGGGAATGAAACATCAATACAGTACAAGAAGGAACAGCTTCATGCACAATGGTGTAAGCCTGCATCAGGGTTTATTCTGTCCTTTAATAACATTTGCACACCAGCACTTAAATGCACTTGGATCCGTGCTTTCTTCCAAGATTGCAGGAAGACACCTGTCTTTTCCTAGCTGCAAGGAATGGATTTGGAGGACAGGTTAGGGATCAGAAGGGATCAATGTTAGTCTCAGGGTAGATATGGGACTGTATCTGAAATTCATTAAGTGAAGCAGCAAGACAAGAATGAGCTAATGGGTGATTCTTGCTAACACACTAATAAAATGGAACTGAAAGTTTCTGGCTCTTCCCTAAACTGCCCCATCTTGTTTGGAAAAGAAACCCTTGGGAATTTAGTATTCAGAAGAAGCAAACTGTTCCAAGTTCTGCTTTTCAGATGTTTTGTGTTGGTCTTCCTTCTTTTGTAGACTTAAGGAATCCCGCCAGCAAGGATCTGGTGTAGTGAGATTTTTGGACCTCGGCTCTCTTCCCACAGTTCATCTGCAAGGCTGAATCCATTGCTAGAGGTATTGATTTCTGTGCCAAGAGGAGGGAATGGGAGTATGAGAACTCAGAAAGGAAATCTTTGATTCTCTTCACTGCATGAAACATTTTCCCCAAGTAAAATAGGACCTGGCTTGGCTTGCAAATGCCCCAAAAGACCTCACAAGAAAATTTAAGCCTTGTGTAAGATATTATCTGCTCTAGATCTCCAGTATGAACACAGGTTAACTGCAAGAGTGTTTTTGTCCTCTCCACTACTGCAGCTGGAGTGATGTTGAATAACCTGGAAGACTTGGCAAGTCCTGAGAAACAATCAATCATTTTTTTGATAGGTCACATTTTCCAGCTAGAAAAGATCTGTCCCGACTTTCCACCATGCTCTGGCCATTTCAGCAGATGATAATTACTATTCCACTGAGCTGGTTCTCACACAAGCACAAATATCATATTCCTCAGCTCTCTGTCATAGGTATTTGTCCAGGCAGGTCATCAAATTTGGGTATATCTTCTGCTGTGTTCTCCAATACCCTTGTATTTCTAATCCTGCCAGTCTAGGCCGTCCCTGGACTCCTGTGGCTTTGATGAAGGGATGAAGTTTCCAAAATTGCTGCATTAGTCCAGCCCTCCTGGAGTGACTCACGAGTTTAGTTTCCCCTGTAGGTGTGAGACCTGTGCATTACTTCAGCTCTTCTGGGTGGCTTGGAAATTATTTTGAGAGAGTCTGGAATAAAGGCAAGAGGGTTTCAGTTCCCATTTTTCCAGACTCTTGCCTCCTCACCCTCTGCCTTCCGATGGCACACTGTTATATAGGGATCTAAATGGTACCACAGCAGCAGAAACCTGCCATGCAGATGGCACCACTCCATTTCTGGAAAAGGTACTAGAGCTCTTGCTGAGGAGAAGAGGCCACACCTATCTAGCCTCTCTTTAGGACCTCAGGTATCCACAATGTATTTAGCTGGCTTGTCCCAGTGACACCACTCAGACCTTGCCAGCACGGCTGATATCAGCAGGACACAGTTCAGCTACCTAGAAGAATTGTCAGATGGAAGCCTCTTCAATTGATAAGGCCTTAGAATGACTTTTTTAAAAAGGGGGAGGGAAATACAAATTTTCATCACTTCTCTTATTACGGCAATTGAAGTACTAAGTGGAGAAGCAATATGCTCTAGAGAAACCATTTGTTGAGAAGTCTCCCTCTGTCCCTCAAGGGACAAGCCTCCCTCACAGCTGCACGGGGATGTCCACTGCCATTTCCAGGACTACACATATAACCAGTAGTGTATCCCCTCAAAAAAAAAATGTACAAGCATGTATGATTTGTGACATGAAACACAACTCCATACCATTTTAGCATCTCAGATCTCCTCCTTAGATCAGCTGAGATGTTCAGTCTAGTCATTCAGATATTTATTGCTTCTGATTTCTCCACTTGAAATTCTCAGCCAACCAACAGAAGTTGTGTATGGATGTAAGGACTTGGAAATAACAAGTGACCTGTGAATAATATTCATTAGTGCAAAAAAGCACTGCTATATCATGACAAGGCATCAGCACAACAGGGAAATATGAATACCTTATTTGGGAGCTGGTGTGAACTCAGAGAAAGATAACACTAGCAGTAGAGCATACAAGGGAAAACAAGCTATTCCCAGTGAAAGGAGTGGATCCAAAGGCAGCCTGGCTAACTGCCCTCAAAAGCACTTTAGGAGACTCCAGTCTGCCAGTCTGAAGACAGGGTGAACATATAGAATGGGGCACCAAGATCAAATCAACAGATATAGCCAAAAAGAGCAAGCTGACTACATACTCAGCCCTAGGGTGGAGAACAATTACAGCAGCTGACTGCCTCGGCAAGCCCAGAGATCAAAGCATTATTAATGACTGCCATTATAACCATTAGCATAGTGCCCAGTAGTTCTGGTCAAGGAGCAGTACCTTACTGTGTTAGCCAGTGTGCAAACAGAGAAGAAAAGAATGGGCCTTGCCCAAGGAATGCTGATTTCAATATTAAATATGAGACAGCTACAAAAGGAATGAAGGGGACAAAGAACCAATAGTGTTAGAAGAAAGTGATAGAAGACAGAGAAAGATGCTTGGAATCCAGACCAAAAACTTGGCTACCTCCAGGGCAGCCTCTCAATTACCTGGAAACAAGCAGGTAGCTTAAAGGTCTTTACAATGCACTCTGTTTTTTTTAATTCACTGAGATGGTTTATAGAGGTGCCAGATATCCATGGTTTGTCTTTAAAACAGCAGCTGAAGGCATGTTTTCGTTAGTCAGAGTAAAGAGAGGAGAGTTAATCTCCACCTGGAAAAAGGCTGATTGAACTGTGGACACTGCAGGTGCTCTCCATGCTTTCCTGCACATGCTGCCTGTTCCAATGCTGCCCACGAGACAGAGACCACGTGTAATGTCCCCCTGCAACCAGGGAAATTACACTACCTGTTCTCAGAGTAGTTCACATGGTTCTCACCTTCCAAAAGCCACATCACACCTGGCACTTCTTCCTCTCAGAGGAGGAAGGCTGAAAAGGCTATTGATCCTTGGGTGGTCCAGGACTGGTCTGAGGCACAGCTGGACCTGACAACTGATTCTTAAGAAAGAGGACACCAGATACTACCCACCAACACTGCAGGGATCAGATGAGTGATATGCCCCTGCACTGGGAAAACTGTCCTGTGTCACTTCTCTGTCTTTCATCACTGACAACATCCATCCCATTTTTAAAATAACAGCAGTTCATGATCTTCCAAATGTTTCTAGTCAATATTGTGACTAACAAATCACAGTATTTTTGATCTTCTAGTACACTGCCATGAAGAGCTTACAATGTTTCAGACATCAGTTAGTATAATCTTTGCATCTGTAATCTCTCATCTCCCTGTCATGGTCCATTACCCCTGTGTCACCAGTGGAGACTATGGTGCCTCATACACAGAATTACCTACTCAGAGCCACACAACCAGCCAATGATGACTTTGGAATCTGAAAGGAGAAAAGACATGTCTGTCCACACTGGGTCTTCCAGCTCTAGGCAGAATTCTCCCATTCCCATGTGATTCCCTTATAACCACATCTGTGAAAATGTCCTGCTTAAAGCTTCCTTTTAATCCTTCTTCTGATGTTTCCACATTCTTATTTTGTAATGGTCATGCTCACATTTTGCTCATTTTCCCAATGCTCTCATAACCTCCTCAGATAGAATTTTTTCATTTTAAAAAGAGATTCCAGCCACTTCTTGGAACCCTCTGTATTTTATATATCTCTAGATCAGACTGTTAAATAGAGCCTATTCCTCAGTATCTGAATATCTCATAATCTCTTATATATTCATAATGACAATATCCCATGAAGGAGACATTTTAAAGTCAGGAAGCAGAGGCACAGAGCAACTAACTAACCACTAGCCAGTGCTAAGCATTCACTGCAACAGAAGTCAAGGACTAGAACAAGACAATTTCAAATTCTAATATCGCTGTTCATTTTCTAAGACTACTTTCTGAAATTGTTAAAGTGTCAATTCTTCCATCTTTTATCTGCTGTCATGAGGTTGTGTCCATGTAACAAATCTTGAAAGTACAGAGTCTCATTACTCCAGGAACAACAGCCTAAAGAACAACTGCACAAAAAACCACTGTCCCTGGCCTTCCAAAATTTCCAAAATGAGATATCCTAACAGCAACTAGGAGGACAATTGCCTTAGTATTATTCTTCTCACCATGCCTCACAAGGAACCAGATTTGGTTACAAGGGCAACACTGATTTGTGTAATATCTCTTTTGATCAAATACTCATGCTTTCCCCAAACAGAGTCTCCAGCTGGTGCTGCTGGAATCAGAAAACTCACCAAGGTAATCAATAATCTGACCCAGCAAGACATTTCTTACACTGATACAAAGGTCTGGAAAAAAATCAGCTTACCAAAAAAAAAAAAAATATTAATCAGAAAATTCTCATTTCAGTCAGTCAAGTAAATAGAAAGTAAAGACATGTAGGACCATAAGGGCTCTCAAAGATTGCTCTTGTTCTATGGCAGTCTATCTAATCTATGACACAAAAAAAAAAGGATGCTTTTACTGAACCAGGTTTTGGCCATTTCTTCATTTACCAGAAACTTACAAATTCTCATCTTTGACTAGGACCAGCACAGACCTGGGGGCTTCTTTTAAAATCCTAGCCACCCTTTGATAGCAAACAGCTTACTGAGAACTTCTTCAAAGTGTATTGCCACAAATTGTGCTTCTATTTAATGATGATTTAGTTTACCTCACATTTCTACCATATCCTAAGAAAGTTAGAGGACACATCGAAATCTTTACTGAAATCCAGATATAAATACCTATTATTTTGCCATTCACTGTTAGCCAGTTACTCTGTCAAAAAGGGATTTCAATTGTTTTGACATTATTTGTTCTTAACAACTGAAGCCAGGTTGTTCTAAATTACCTGGATATCCTTTAGGTGCTTATGAATTGATTATTTGATAACTTATTCCAGTGTTCTTTCAGATATTGAAGCTAGCTGACTCGCTTACAATGTCAAAGTGTGCTTTTACCCCTTTTTAAGGGGGCTGCTTCCTGGCCCTCTATTATTTCTCTTTAACCTTTCCATACAAGTATTAATGCTGAGAAAGTGATTAAGTACTCTGCTTAACAGTGATGTGATCAACCAGCATCTCATGACCCACTGTGAGAAATCCCATGTTAATACTTTCCTGACTTGGAGCCCTGTTGTTACTTGAACCCTGTGAGTTACTCCAGAACAACAGTTAAGGTTTTCAATTTTTTCTCAAAATGTAAAGCAATATGGTCTGTAAAACCAGAATTTGCTAATGCTAAAATTCACCAAAGCACTTTGCAGCTGAACCCTTTCTGGGAAATGGGGATGCACCCTGATTTTGCAAGTGGACTACTTTAAATATGGAAGAGAGAAAGAAGTTCTGGTGGACTGTAATATAGCATAGCAGAAACAAAAAGAGGTGGTTCTACCACAGATGGATTAAAACCTGCTAGTAGTTTTTACAAAGAAAATCTAGGGAAGTATTTGTCTGTTGGTAAGGCTGAAGTACTACAAACAGCACTATCAGGCTTGCTCTGTGTCAGAAGAGAGCTCAAGAACAGAATGTAACAGTGACTGAGATATCGTTAAAGATTGGCGCTATAAAATGATAGTAGAAATGTGTGTTTTATTTAGATTTTTATGTTTTAGTTGTAATTGATGTGTTTCAGTATCACAAACCAATTAGTGATTAACAACACTTTTTAAACCTTTATGACACTGACACCATGACAGCATGACACTTGCATGAATTACAATCCTATTACAATCTATTGAGTCTCTTGGACTAAAGGTTTGTGGGCCTTCAAAAGCATGCACATGGGAGTGGGGATTTCTCTTCCCATGGCAGACTCCTCACATTGACATTGATATAATCTCACAGTGGTCCTGAGATTGCTCAGTATCTGTGGATGTTGGAGTTGTTTAGCGTTGGTGACCTTCAGATGAGTGTATTACTACAGTAATTTTAAAGCTTCAGGATAGAAATATCAGAAAAGAGAAAACTTACATGCCATAAAAAGCTTATGATTTGGGGTGCAATGCCACATGGATCCCTGCTGACAACAAGTCAAATGCTCTCATGAATGACATTAGAAAACAGCTGCAAAGCCCTTGGTATAGGACTTCGTTTTGTTAATGTACTGCACAGAGCTAGAGTCGCCTAAGCTGTATAAGCAGACACATCACCTACATAAGTATCTCTCTTTGTACTGCATGGAATTCCTTTCTCCATATGCTCATAAACTCTCTCTCTAGAGTATCTAAGAGCAGAACAATGCATGGCATCCCACTGGGCTGATTTTCTTTCCCACGTCTCAGGAAAGGTAAAACCTTTTTCTTCATTGTAACTGATTTAATTGTATTTTCAAGCTTCTTCTTTCCTCACTCCCTCTCTCTCACTGTTTTAGCTCTTTTCAATCGAGCTTTCTTTTCATCTCTTTTTTCTTTCACCTTCTCGTCTTTTCTCTGCTGTTTTCAGATCTGTCTTCAGTAAAGCCAGAGAAAGGAGATTTATATCTTCAAGCAGAGTGATCTGTAAAGCCATGACCCTGCTTACAGAATGACTTGTCTTTCATTATCCTAAGGTTCAGAAGAACAGTGCTATCAACATGCAAAGAAAGAGGCTTTTCTAATATATTCTTGGACAGTTTCACAGGCAGCCTTGAAAATAAACATAAAGACCTAGAATTGATGTAGAAAATGGTGGGGGAAGGCTGAAGCCTTCTGGGGCTCTTCACATGACTTCTTTGAAGGCAGAAGAAGCAGCTATCCTTGTTCATATCATATGAACAAACATTCTTATAAGCAGAAAGGATCCATTTCAGAGGCTCTGTAATTATCACTAGGGTCTGGAGAAAGAAAGTTTTGCAGAGGCTAGCTGGAGCTAGAAGCTAGCACTACAGGCTAGCCCAGGAGAATGAACACAGAGCTGCCAGCACCCTCTATATGACAACCAAACCTGAACCTCTGCTGAGGACTGTCCTAGATTTCAGTGACAAATAGGTGCACAGCAGTGTTTCTTCATGGGCCACTTTACTATCTTGTTTGAATGTGAGAGGTTCAACACCAATCAGTAGCTTGGAAGATCTGATTGCTCCAGAGATGGTATTAAGAGGACTGGCTGAACAACAGCATGACTCAGTATGGAGTGGAGCTTGACCTCTTCTTCAAAGCCAGTGTTAAGACTTCCTGTCATCTGCAGCTTAAGCTGCTCCTGGGCATCCCTTGCCATCCATCGCAGCCACAGCAGATATGTGCCTCAAATACAAGGGGTGGCTGATGCTTTACAACAGATCTAAGGGTTCCTATGATATCAAAAAGCCCTAAACTGGAGAATGGGGGATGTTGGGTAGCATCTTAGGTCAGAGTGTCCTTTCTCATTGTTTTGTTGGTGGTGAGCTTCTGCAAGCAATGCCCAAGAGACTTCCCTGTGCTCTGAAGCACTAGTCACTCTAGGGGCATAAAACCACTCTTGGTTAGCAAAAAGGAATTATTCAGATGTTGTAACTGCAGAATTTTTCAAGCACAGCATGCCTGTAACTGCATGGAGTGGAAAGATGAGCTTCATCATACATGTCTTTCACCACCCATGCAGGCATACCGTCAGGCCACAAGCCAAGAGCAGCTTCTGAGTCTGCATATGCAAGTAATTAGAAACTTTGTGTGTGTGTGTGTGTGTAGTGCTTTTTTCCCCTCTGTTCTCTACAATACCTAAACCACTGTATAAATTAAAGCAAGAAAAATTTTATCTAATCCCATTTAAATTGTTCCTTTGTAGTCAACATTGAGTGGCTTCTTCCAGTCCCCAAGCACTTCTTTCCTAGCAGTTTTGTTGTATGCCTCAAGCCTTTCTTGCATTTGGTGTGATGGAGATTGCCCACATCCACTTTGAGCAATTTAGACTTTAATTGTTTCTGTATTGGCATGTATATAATTTCTTATCATCTTTCTCAAAACACTTAACAGGTAAGTTTATCCATGTCTGCATTTGGCTACACCTTACATTTGTCTCCATAAACAAATTTCATATGCTGAGGGACGGCCTCAGTGTTGATTTGGCCAGAAGTAGATTCAAATGTGCTACTGACCTTATGCAATAAAGGTCCTTCTTGGAAATAGCCATAGGTGCCTATCTTCTCCTGCAAAAGGAGCTATTGAGTTGAAAACTGTCTTTTTAAGGACCTCAGAAAATCTCTCCTTCCTGACCTGAAACTGCCCTAAAATTCAGTTGGTTTACTTGTTTGTGAACAACACCTCCTGCCATGCTGGCCAAAACCAATTAATTTCCTGCTAGTCCTCCCCTGTCTATCTCTGCCCACTGTTGGTCTCTTGTTTTATTATTAGACTGGGAACACTTTGGGGCAGAGAGCGTTTTTTTTAGTATTGTGGTATATAGTGATCTTGGACCATGTCTAGGACTCCAAAGTCCTGCTGGAAAAAAAAGTGACCACAAAACTCAAGTGCTCAGCATCCTCATTTGGCAATTTGTAATTCTGAGTTTGGCACTTCAACAAACACTCAACAGAGAAGGAAGGAGACTGGGCTCTGGAATCATTAGTTTTACTATTAAATGTTAGTATGTTAGTTATTCCTTTGAAATCAGTGATATGTCTAATGTCAGAGAGAGAAGACAGGTCCTATATCCTTAGGCTTTAACAACCTAAATGTGATTATATAGCATAAGATTTTAAAGCCTGAGTACATGTAGTTTGTTGAGTGTCAAACGTGGATCAGGAAACAAGGGTAACTGCAGCTTCTGAGGGAGGCAAGTGCCTCAGGCAGATAAAAGGCAGGAGAAAAAAAAATTAAAATATATTAAATTGGGAGAAGGAAAATGCGGGATGCTCATGAACAAGCATTCCCTTCCTGTGCAGTGTGTGGAACTGCAGAACACTCTGAAACCTCACAGGGCTTAATAAGAAATATCACCAGTTTCAGTACTGGGCCCTAGAACTGGAAAGTGCTCACTTTACTTGCCTGCTGGTTGAACATATTTATTTACTGCATGACGAGAATGACCGAACGGTGACCCTGCAAGGAATGCACTGCACAGATTTTAAGCATGTCCCTACCTCTAACTGCGGGGCAGCGGGGGAATACAGTGAAACGTACAAGTACAAAGAGAAAAAACACTTCGTACAGAATCACTGGACTGTTTGATTTTTGAGCTTCCAGAGAACGAGGAAGCTCTGTGCCTGCAAAAGGAGCCCCGAGCAGCAGCGCAGCTCCCGCGGGCGCGGAGTCCCGCACAGGCACCGAGGCCGGCCAGCAGGCTGTGTGCTCGCTCTGAGCTCGCCCCAGCTGCTGCTCCTTGCTCCTTTGACGTGTTTGTGTGTGCTACATGACTATAGAAGGAGCAATCAGTCAGCTCCCAGGAATCTTAGCAACAGCCGCGTCCCCAGAAAAGGCTTGTAGCAGCTGGAGCGGTGATGACTCAGCAGCAAGGTCTCTCTGGCCTCTTGCTGATCCCTGGCAAGGACTGCAGTCCAAGTTCTGGCTCCCTTGTTTGGGTCAGTGCTTTCTTGCTGGCACCAGTAGATGAATTCCTGGATCCTGCTGGCCTTGGCATTCGAAAGCAACCAAAAATTAGCTGATAGCTGCAGCCAAGAAAGTTTTTTGTTCTCTTTTTTCTTTAACTACAAATTAAAAAAAAAAAAAATCAAAACAGAAGAAAACTGAACAAAACCCGCAGAATCCTGTTAGTACACTGTAACAGGAGACAAATAGCAGAGTTGATCTGTAGCAGATGTGTAGGGGAAGATAGTCACATGCCAAGAGACCCACGTCCCTTTGGTCCCTTGGGGAATGAAACAGATGGGTGGGTTGGGGCTGGGCTGGAGACTACACAAAACATCACTAGAAGGTTTGTTTATTTTCTGTACTGAGAGTTTGAGGCTGTGGTGTTGAGTAATTCTGTTGACATTTCACCTAGTTCAAGTCACTAGTGCAATGAATCTATTTGGCCTCTAGTTGTTTTCTGCTCTGAGGATGTCAATGTGACAGCCTCCGTCCACCCTCCTGCAGTAATTCCATAGACGACCTAGAAGAAAAATTGGGATTAAGGAGTCAGGGGTCAGGACTGCAGCGTGTTTGCACGGCGGGAGGAACCCTGTGCTGGGCTGGTGAAGGGACTCAGGCGTGGGTGAGCAAGGGGTCTGCAGCATCCCGGGCAGTGCTGCCCCGGGGAAGAGGCCCCTGAGGAGCCCAGGGGGGAAGAGAGCGGACAAGAAGGGGCCACAGGAGCCGGGGCGGGGGGCTGGATGTCTGGATTCTTTTGGCAGAGAGCTGCCGGGAAGCTTGCTGGTCCTGTGCCAGGCTCCAGAGAGCTCCGCCTAGTCCCTCCCTTTCACGAGCACTAAAAATTCATCCTGAAACAAAAACATCCGTGTGTGTGTGCGTGTGTGTGTGTGTGTGTGTGTGTGTGTGTGTGTGTGTGTGTGTGTGTGTGTTTAACAATCTGCCTTCTCAGCAGCAGCATCGCCACCCCGGCATGGCAGGCCTCATTACGGGGAGCAGGAAATGAGTAAAACACAAATGGCTGGGGAGGAGGCAGGAGGGGCCGCCCCGCTCCCGGCCATGGGGGCTGCTGGGAGCTGCCGCGCCTTGCTGCAGATGTCGCGGACCTCAAATGTCTGCCGGAAATTACAGCTCATGTCGGGCGGGGAGACGTGCGCTTCCCCGGCTGGGGAGCCCAGCGGGAGCCCCCCTACCCCGGGCCGCCCTCCCCGCGCTGGGGCCGGCAACTGCGGCCCTCGCCAAACCCAGCTCGTAAATTAGCTCGACTGGAGAAAAATGCACGTAGGAAAATGTCTCGGAGCAGGAAAAGGGAAAAAATGAAGGAAAGAAAAACCTCACAGAATAAAAAAAATAAAACAAAACCAAAAAACCAAGCAACCTTGGCCTGGAGAGGGTCGGGGGGGGCCGGGGCCTGCTGGGCGGCCCGGCGGGGAGGTACGGCTGCGGCCATTGCAGGCAGGCCCGGCGGGGAGGAGCGAGGCGGTGCCCCCGGCCCCGCGCAGGCCAGCAGAGCTCCGGGGAGAGGCCGCCTCCTTCGCTCGGCAGCCCGGAGCATTTCCTAAATGAACGCCGCAGCGCGGGCACGGCGTCCTGAGGGCGGCGGGAGCGTCCTGCTCCGCACCCGCGGCGGGCGGAGGCGAACATGCCGCGCTCACATCAGTCCTCGTAGCGGCGGCCGCCGGCGTGTGGCTGGCAACGTGGGAATGGGAATGGGAATGTGACCGTGTACGCAGCGAAACAGGTTACAGGAGGGTGTTGTAAGTGTAGCAGAGCCTAAGTGCATTCGGATGCCATGGGGAATGTCTGTCAGAACAGCAAGAGCAACACCTCAACTGCCTCAAACAGCAAAGAGCAGGGCGCCTCATGGTGTGATTCCAGCATTAGTCACCCCAAGGATCAGGCGCTTCCCCACCCAGTTACATATGACCAGGAAATTACAGGCTGTGCTGCTCCCTGCCTGCTTGAGCGGCTGCCATATCATATGATACACACCAGAGCAGCGTGTCTGATGAAACAGCACAGCAGCGTGTGCTTAGTGAAACGCTAATGTTTTGTGGAAAAGACGGCCTGGGCTGGGTCAGACTATCATTTGGTATCCTGAATGCATGCTCCCTCTTGCACATCTTGCCATTAATTAAAATACTGGATAAAAATGAAATCCTAATCTTTATTGCGCTTGCTGCTCATTGATTTTCTTCTGGTAGACTCTACAGCCAGCCCTGTGTGGCTTAAGTGTTGCAATTCCTCTCTCTCTTACTTCACCCATCCAATTTGTGGACAAACTAATTTTTCTTCACACCCAGTGTTCACAAGATCTTTGTTCCTATAGTCATTGTATCAAGGGCTCTGCATCTCTCATCTTTATTACAATACCATTCATATCCCAGATCAGAGGTGCACCTCTGCAGTACACAGCAAGTGGAGCTAGAAAGGTCGTCTCTGCAGCACACTGTCGTGTCCCTGGCTTGAATTTATCTGCTACTTCCTATTTAACTGAGTTTAAGGAACTTGTTACAATGACAGTCACCTGTGCAAGACTGTGCATTCACCTTTTCCAGTATGCTTTTCCCTGTTTCCTCCACTAATAATGTGAGCTTTTGCTAGCCCTGCCAGTCTCCTCGCACGCTTTCATGCCGTTCTCTAATACCCCTCTGCTCCACCTTTTGTAGCAGCATCTCTACTCAGGTCAGCTTTTTGCAGCTAAGGTAGTCTGATCTCCTGTAGTTTTGTGTTCTATTGATTCCAAACACCAGTTAAAAGCTCTTTCTTCCGTGTGTTTTTAGGAGCTGCAGCCTGTGTGAATTTTCTGAAGTCTGAGAAAATACAAAGTCCTGTTGCAACCTACTTCTGAACTGAGGAAAAGGGTCTTCTCTTGGTTTTTTGTTTTAATTCAGTATATCTGAACCAGCTTCTCACCCCTCCAATTTGCTTTTAGTTGACCAATGTATCAAAAACCATACATGCATCTGGACAGAGCTATGATGTCATACACTCTCTCCCCACCAAAGATCTTGTGATCACACAAACCTTTCTTTGCAAAACCAGACATAAATTGTGACTGCAAAACCCTGTGCTGCTTCTCATTACACCCCATCTATATTAATTGTTTTCCTTTCACTATTGGTATCTGTGCTTGCCTTTTTATATCTTCTGCTCCTGAGGGCAGGGTCTGGGCTCTCTTCTGTTCATGTAGAGTGTTAAGTGCCTTATGGGCATAACAATTTCATTAGTTAACAACTACTAACAATTTGCATTAGTATCATAAGTCCTGCCATGTCACATCAGACCACTGCTCCAGCCAGTCAAACATGTACCTCTATCTCATGGTGCTCTGAATCAATTTTCCCCCAGTGTGGTAGTGGTTGGACACCCAATTCCAGTCTCATTTTGCAGAGTCTGTCCAAGACTTGCTCGTTCTCAATGAATGCATGGCCCAGCCAACCTTGGAGCTGAGCTCCTGCATACAGGGACACTCTAGGCTAGTTGAACTTGGTAGCGTATCTGACAGAGTGACATTAGCCAAACTGTTCCAAGGCAAGGATGACAGCTCTGTAATACTCCCAGCGTGGCAGTGATCTGGGGTAGACAAAACACAAGGATTAAGCAGGACTTCTCACTGACCCCAGTCCTCCTGTGCCTCCCAGCACTGGGGGTTGGAACTTCATTTCACCCAATTCCCAATGCCTTTCTGTTTCTTAGAGATGTCTCTTTTTTCTTTAAAATACAGTATTTGCTTCCCTAATATAATGCAGTAGCAATTTCCACAGTTTATCCTATAATGCTTTGCTTCAAGGAGAGATAATATGTTCTTGATAATATCAACTGATTTTTTACATGCTGTATCAATCATACTGAATTATGAGGAAAACTGGGAGTCTCCTGGGAGGGTTTGAAGCTTTGCAGTGGAAAGAATCAGGAATGTGAGACTTGGGTGAAGAATTTCAATTAAAAGGAAGCCAGGAAGACTTTTGAGACAGGGTGGACACCTGTATTATATTCTAAGAAATATTTTTTGTTTGTGTATCTTATATTTCATATCCTGCACAAAGCCTTTTTCAGCAGAGAATGCTATACTGAGAATCAGCAGATGGATGATTCAGCACAAAAAATAACACATTCAGGAGGGGGGAAATGAGCTACTCCTTGAACATTGTTCATTTATCTACTGTTTGGTCTTTGCAGCATGACTGTCATCCTGCCTAGGGATGGGAAGGCAGTTTCAGGCAATGAAAGCAGTATGAGAAAGGAGATGGGACAAGACTGCATTGCCACTTGGGAAGATTGCAGGGATGATTGAAACTGCTGTTGAACTGGGAAGAGCCAGAAACTGAACTGCTCATTGTATGCAGCTGGAAGCCATGGTGAACATTATGCAAAGGTCTTCTACTGAGATGACTCTGGTCACTGTTCCTTCCATGGCAGCTGGTCCCTGTAAGACACTGTACCCTCAACAGCCCTTACAAAGGTGGCTGAAGACCTGAAAGAAATGCTGGTGCACTTCATGTTTATCATGTACTCTCCCAGGAGTTTTGTGAGATTAACAGCTTGTAAATGATGGCATACCTAGAATAAGTTTTCTGTTGGCACTCTTGGGCAATATATGTGAAGAAAATGTGCATCTTAGTACAGGCACACTTAAACCATATGAAGGAGACCTGTATTTTTGGAATGACAGGTCCTCCTCCATGTCTGGAGCATGACCTAGTTGGTGACTGAGATGTCTGTTGTTTATAGGCAATGATTTCTCAGAAACAAATCAACTAAATGAACAAACTGGGTGATAAAGTAGAACTAAGAACTGCATTGTCCTCCTCAGAGTCATAAAAATTCATCCCTTTTACAACTGCTGAGTGCTTTGCCAATATCATGCCAAGGTGAGAGCAGTGGGGGGAAGGGAAGGATATTGAAAAGGAAAATAAATAGGCCAGGTAAACAGTGCTGCTGCTGCTGCTGCTGCAGCCGTGGTTGGCATGGCAACCGGGGTGAAAAGGAGGAGGAGGAGGGGGGAGGCGGATTGATCGATAGTCCTGTGCTGGCTCATCTGGCTTCCATCCACGTGCTACTACAGAGGGAGAGAAAATCAAAGAGCCACACGCAGGATGGCCAGGTCTCCAATTCAATCCATGGCAGCAGCTTGATCAATAACTTGTTGGAAGGTGGGTAATTGACTCCCCTTCTACCCAGGAGAAAGCGGTGCGGTGACAGAGATGTGTTCGTTAGCTACTGATTCTCAGCTCTACTTTATTACCCAGCTTGTTCATTTAGGTGATTTGTTTGTTTGCTTGCTTGAGATCCCTCTTCAGTCTGATTTCTCCCTGTACCTGTCAAAGGTGAGCACCAGCTGCTGGTGCAGAGCCAGAACTGCCCCCAAGTTTCTGAATTGCTTTCCCTCTCTTCTCCTTTATCCTTTCTTTGCTCATACTGCGGGCTTTATCTCACACTGGCAAAGGTTTTGACAGGGAAAGCTGGAAAGAGGGACTACCTTTTCTTCTGGAATTTCTTGAGCTTCCTTTCCTGGGGTCTGGAGGAACATGATTATGGCTCATCTAAACACAAAGGAGCACAGTAGCCCCTCAAATAATTAAATAATTATGTCTATTTTTGCACCTCACAAACCAAGTGAATTATAGGGAGAGATTTACAACTATTATTTTTGTATGTCTGCCCTTCTCCAGAGGAATTGTCTGCAGAGGGTGACTAGGTGATGCTATCAGAAAAGACAAAAACCAAAGACAGGTTTCAATGGAAAGGACAGGAAATCAGGGCATGCTGAGGGGGGAAAAAAAAGAAGAGGAAGATGCAGAAAAAGAGATATTTCTGAGGAAAGCACATACTCATGAAATACTGAGATAGTGCAGGCTAATCCTCCATTGCTACCTAGGGCGAGGCAGGGAGCCTTGGCACAAGGTACCAATTTGACCTTGAGGCAGGCAGTGCTGCATTTTGTAAACAAGCCTGTATGATACAACTAAGTTCACCCTCATGCTGAATAAGCTTCTGCAGGTGTTTTCCAACAAAACATAGCAGAATTTGAGTGGCAAAACCAGGACTTAATGTTTCATCTTTTCTGTCAAAGCAAGAAGCTCAAACCTCCCTATCACCTTCTCAGGGCACTAGGAACATAAGTGACTTCAACAGGAAAAAAAATGCCCCTTTTTGTGGTACAACACCCACAGCAAACTGAGCATTAAATGGTAAATCTAAACTCTGAGATGCTGTGGACAGCAAGGGCCATCTCTTTGCTGTATACTTGTCTATTGTCCAGCTTGCTGGAGTCCTGTACAATGAGCACACAGGTATATAGTGGTAATAAGAGCAGTAGTCTATTGCTGGGTAACTGATACTGCTTTGTAGAGCAACCAGCCCCTTAGGGTATAGCTAAGAAGAGGCAAACACACAAGAAATATCACTTCCTTCACTTCCCTGGATTTTTCTTGGAGCTAACCCATCTAAATGCACTGATGTTCAATTTTATTTAGCTTCTGAATTAAAAATGAAGACCCGCTTGGAATTCTGCTTCTCTTAAGTTAGTTGGCTGCAGTCCAGTTCTCAAGGCTGGTGCTTTTAGAGCTTGATCCAATCCCAGAGAAGTCACTGAAATTGCTCCACTGATTTTAATGAGTCAAACCACTGCATGAGGAGTAAGCTATAATCTCTCAAGGCTTTTTTTTTTTTTTAATTTCTTCTATATGCTTTGAAGCACCAGCTGGTGTATCTCGCAGACACTGGATGTAAATCACAGTGGGAAGAGGGGGCTGTATGAGCACAACTGCTCCCTGTTGCATAACCTAGAAGATGCAGGTTAATTCAGGCGATGCTTACAAGATAGAGACTACAGCTCTTTTCATTCCCCAGTATATCTGCCTCTGGAAATATTTACAAACCACACAAAGGTGCCTCTGTGCCCTGCAGAATATTTTCCTTTGGTTCCTTTGTGAGTGGGGAAAAAAAGAGCATCCTAACCTCTGGGCATAATTTATGGCAGAAATAAATAGCAGAATGATAGAACAGCTTTAAAGTAAATTACTGAAAATATTCACCTGCCAGCTCTCTAGAGAAAGCAGGCAGGTGGGTGAGCCAGCATCAAGTCAGACTAAAAGCCTTAGAGGAATAGAGTAGTTTCTTCTAGTCATAAAGGAACAAAAAGTGTTTGCAGCACCTGCAGGCTGTTTCCTCTCTTGAAGGAAGCTGGGAGGTTGAACAAAATATTATAGTGACAATGGAACAGTCTGTAGTCAAATTTTCACTAGGGCAAGATAAATAGAAGGACATATAATATTCAACACTACAAATGCCTGCACTACCTGCCAACAAGAAGCATATGTATTTGCTGAGTCATTGTGCCTGACAGACTGAAAAAGGAATGGGGTACATTGAAAGGCCTTGAAACAAGGATCATGCATCCCCAGGAGTGTCTAGAACAGAGCTGTCTGACTGGTGATCTGTGTGCTGTGATCAGGCCATGACATTTTCCTTTGAATACCATCTTGGCAATACAAGAGATAGGAAAAGCTGATTAAGGAATCCCTTGAAGGCCATTTTTAGTTCATTCCTGCAAGCCTGAGCCACAGGCTCTTCAATTGCTTTTGTGTCCAGATAGGAGGGGGAGGATAGTCTGGAAAGCTGCTTCTCAGTGTACCTGCAGATCATCACAGCATCCACAAGGCATCTGAGAGAAGACAGTGCTGACTTTGGGTTTTTGAGCAGTGGAAAAATTGGATACCTTGGTAAGAACCTGACAAAATGTTCTGGGGAAAGCACAGAGATCAAAGGGTACCTAAGATGATCATCTGCTTTTAGAAGAGCAGCCAGTGGACATGAGAGAATGAGGCCCTGGTCTTTGTAAGGACCTGCTTAAACTGAAATAGAGTGGGACAATTCTTGGGAGAGTTATTGCATCTGTCAGATCTCCTTCAAATCCACCAAGCGTGACAGTGGCTTTATTCCCTTTCCCTCAGCCCCAAGAGTGACTTGTGACCTGGAGCACTCAGCATGCTCAGCTGAAAGTCTGTTCTTGTGCCTGAACAAGCAGCTGTTTACATCCTGGGTGTCCTACATTACACCCAAAATGTGAACAGAGCCTGAAGTCTCTGACTTGACCTTAGAGCACCCTCAACCTGAGAAGCTGGGCCAATGCTCATCAGTACTGTAACTTGAATTCTGAGCTCTTGTGCTGCTGAGATGCATTGTTGTATGATTAATGGATGCCATTAAACTGGAGAGACTCTTCAGCCAGCAGTGAAAACTCAAGAGAAATACCAGACAGTCAGCCACAGTCAAGGGAGCTGAACTGAAAAAAAAAAAAGCTTGTGGTTTAAGAAAACTGACTTTCAGTCTCTTCAGGATTGCTCCACTCTAAATTGTTAATAAACACTGATTCACTTTAAGAAAGTTGCTAGAGCCACCTCGTGCCCATGAAGCTCTCGGGGCAGGAATGATGTGAGTCCCAGCAAGGACAGGCCATGACAGAAGAGTCAGTCAGCACTGGTGCTACCCTGACTCCTGTTCCTAGTGGGAAGGCAAAGCCTGGACATTTTGCTGATGCTGTCTCATCAGGTTTTTTGAGATGTAACTGGTTACATAGAGAGGTTGATATGAAGAAGAGGAAGGTAGCATGCAGCTGGTAGTAACTTCAGCTATGTCAGTTCCTGGTGATGGAATCCTACACATGCAAGTATTTGCACTAAGTGGGCCAAGCAAGTTAGCTTCTAATTGTAGTCAAAATGCACTTCAGTTAGCTCATCTGAAGCAAATGTTGGTGATAATTTGGGGGTTTGTAGTGCTGATAACCTTATCACTGGTCACAGATGCTTGAGTAATGACTGCACTTGAATACAGACAGGAAGTACCACATATGCTTTTTTGGCACAGCACAGAACAGAGTGAAAATTGTGTGTACTAAGCAATTAAAATTCCAGTTACTTGTGAGTTTGGACCATCTCTCATGGGTTAGCATTTGATGATTTCTCATGCTATGCAAAAGGCCAGCTGTTTACACCAGTGAAAATCCTGAACCAGGGAGGATGTGACAGACAGAGCCAAAGGAGTGGACAAAAATGCAGCTCAAAGTCCTGGGAATCTTTTCAGCAGGGAGCAGCTAAGAGAATTGTGTGAGGAGGGTGCACCCCTAAGCAGGAGGCAGGATTGCAGGTGCCTCCATCCCTGCGCTGCCACATGGAGGGTTTTAAAGCAGAGCCAGTTACCATAGCAACAGCACCTTTCAGAGCTGCCAGCCATCAGGATGCAGCTCCCCAGGAAGGTAAAGAACCAGGCCGACCTGCCTCCACACTAACCCCACGGGCAGCACACAGCCCTGTCCCAGGCCAGCTGTGCAGCTCCCAGGCCAGAGTTTTCCCTACAAGGAGCAAGGCCAAGAGCTCTTCACTGAAGCTCCCAGTGAAAGCTGGATCAGATGAACAGCAGCTGCTGATTTGCAGCAATGCTCAACAGATTTTTGGATTCCCAGGAAATGGAAAGATACTGAGCTAAATTTTGTGGTGTTGAGGGACAGGTCAGAGGACAGGAGAACATGCAAAGAATCCTCAGCAGAAAAGAACAGAGGGATCCCCCTTTTCTGACATACTTGCAGACAAGTGCTTTTTGCTCCCCTTGCACCTGCCTTTCCATCTTGCTTTTAACTACCACTGCTTCTCTGCTGTTGCTTTTTGTTCATACCCTCCCTCCCAGTGCTCCAGAAAAATCTTCTGCTTTGTAGGCATGATGCCAATGAAAACTGATGTTTACTAGCTCTAGTAGGGTTCATTTTCTTGCTTACACAGTTCACACTTTCTCCTAGACAGAAAGAAGTCATGAAGGAGGGAGGCTGCCATTAGCAGGATTAAATGTCAGATACCTGAGAAAGCTGACACTGAAGAATTGGTGGAGGCAGTTCTTCATAAACAGGTGGCTACATCATAAAAAGCTCTTACACTTGATAGTGCCCAGCCCCAGGCTGGCAGCCTTGGTAGAAGGGCCAGTGGCCAAATGGGTCAGAGACCTCTCATTCCAGGCAGGCTTCATCTAGGTTGGACTGGACTGTACTGCAATGACTGAGTCTATGCTGTCACCAATGCCTGCTTCTTCTTCTCTGTTGTCTCGTCACCTGGGCTGTGAATCTCACATCTTTCAGCAGTATAGAATTAGTCTTACACTGAACACCAGGGATAAAAAATACAGGGAAATTGTTAGGCTCTGATAAACAAACATTTTCAGGAACAATTTCATCTTACTGACTGTAGAAATTTGTGACAGTTCTGAGCTCAGGCAAATCAAGCAAACTGTTCATTCTGATACTGTGAGAGAAAGCAGCAGCAGCCAGAGAAATGGAAAGATCGACAGTTAATTGGAAATGTTACATCTGCTGTTTATGCAAAAGGCATAAATATTTATATCCTGAAGGCTGACTTTTGGGTTTGCTCCTCAGCAGGAAGATATTTACATTTTGAATAAAGACTTTTTTCTTTCTCCTTCTCAGTAAACGTGAGCAGTGTATTATCCCTTTAAACAGAAATCCGTAGCCAAGTCCTCCAGTCCTGTTGGTTACGTGCATGCAGATTCCCTTAGTTTCAGCAGAAATTACAGGTGTGTGCAGATTGTGCCACCCATCTCCCTCTTTATTATAGACAGAAAGAGAGCAGTGGGACTGAAATGAAGGGGCAGGAACTGAGATCACAAAATGAAAAGGCAGAAAATGCAGTGACAATTCAAAGACACCTGAGATAATAAACTGCTTTTCTAAATCTGCTTTTGGTAGGAAAATAATCAAAGTTTTCACCTTGAAAGATTTTATAACATTAGCTGTATAGAGCAAGGAAAGAAATACTTGAAAAATTTAAGTACAACACTACATTGGATTGAGCTCCCTTCACCACTGTGTGATGAGTGAACCAGCTAACAAAAGTGTTTACATATGCAGTGATTCTAGAAAAGCCAGGGAAATACGCTGAACTACAGCAATATTAAGAAAACCAACTGAAAGTCTGTTACCCTGCAAACCATTTTGTGCCCTATCTGGCCTCCACATCTCCTGTTTCCCTTTGCTTTTCCTTGCTCCTATACATACTGAGCCAGGCTTCATCTCCATGCCTGTCCTGTCCCATACCTGCTGTACCAACTGCATTGCCTTCAGCTTGCTCACCCTCCTATGCTGTGCTCTCCCATCCTGCTCCACTCTGTATCCTCATCTCTGCCTGCTTCCATCCTTGTTCTCTCTCTCAAACTTCACTTGCTGTCCTACTCACCTCTCACTGCATTTTATTTTACCACATGTGGCTCCAGCCACCTCACTCATCCCTATCATTTCCCAATTTGAGGCTCTCCTCCCTCACCTTTCCGTATTACTCAATCTATTCTTGCCATCTTCTCTCTCCATCTGCTCTCTTCTCTTTGCCCAGTCCCAGTGTCAGCCCTTGTGTCTGCCCCTGTTACATTCTCAGAAGACCTGAAACCCACACATCTCCATGCAGATGCTGAAGATGTTTGCCTTAGTCTCTTCTACAGCATCATTCATTTCTCATTTTAATCATTCCCTCTGACTAGCTGTAACATTAAAGCTCAAAAAGAGTTAGAGATAAACAATAACAAAACACTTTGATGAGATGTAGGATGTTGTGGATCATTCTCTTTAGTACTTATCAAACACACTGGTCCACCCCTGAAGGCCAGAGCACACATTGCAGTGCTGCCAGGCATCCAGGCATTGCTTGAGGATCCCAGACTTAGGCCTTGGACATCTCAAATAGTGCATCTTGCCCCCTATTTAATGATAAAAACTATGCCTCTTTCAGGGACTAGAGAGTCTCCAAAGATATGATGTCATTCTTTGGAAGCACTTGTATGAAACATGGTTAGGTTTATAGAAGGAGAGCCTGCTGTGAACAAGAGGGATACTTGTTCACAGCAGGCTCTGTGACAGGAGTACTGATTTGTGCCTCCGTGGCACAGAGCTACCAAAAAAAATGCACAGCATTCAGATTCCCAAAGGATCAACAGACCAGGCCAAAGCTATGGTGGAATTTACTTTCACCTCCTTTCTAGCAATCGCTGGATCATTTTCAATGACTTCTCCCTTGCTTCTCACAAAAAAAAAAAAAAAAAAAAAAAAAAAAAAAAAAAAAGAGTGCATCACAATCATGAGAGGATGTTGGCATTCTCCTCTGAATTGCCCCTTGTTTCTGAGATCCTAGAATCTCACAGCAAGATTTTATTTTAGTTTAAGGGAATTTTTTTGTGTGTTTTAAAATGCTTTGTCCTCTGGGACTACTTTTTCTGGCTCACATCGTTTCTGTTTCCATGGCAACTACAGCTGGCTCAGATGTGCAGTTGCCATGGCAACTGTCTGGTCCTCCATTCAAACCATGCATTGAAACAGGAATTATATTTGCATCCCCAATGCTGTATGGAACAAATCTCTTTCACCACACATGGGGAAGACATAAGACAACTGTATAAAATCAGCACAAAATCCAATTTAAATCCTCTCACAGAGGGTTTTAGACAGCTGGCGATATGAGAGAATTGCAAAGAAATTGGGCTTTTCCATTGCAGGGCTTAGGGGGAGGCTGGCACTTGACTGGCATTTTCAAAGTCTGTTCTAGGCAAAGCAGTATGCTTGGAAATACCCACATGGGAAGAACACAAGATATTCCAGGAACATCTATTTCATGTAAAAGCTACCATATCTTACTTTCTGTAAGGTCTCAAGATAAATTATTGTGTGCTAAGAAATACATGATAAAATATACCTTAGTGTTTCATTCTAAAGATCAGATCAAAGCTTGCATTACTCATGATTCTATCTTGGATGTGACTACTGTTAGGATGCCTGTGACCCTCTTAGGTATGTTACAGATTTACAGAACAATAACACATATCCAGCTCGTGTCCCCCTCTCTGCGTGTGTAGCCCCCAAGCCATCAGGTGGGAGGTGCCCTGCAGATACATGGCAACACCACAAGGCACCATAACTCTGCCTGCTCCTCACAAGATGTAGTACCAGAGGTGCATTTCTCTTCTGTGATTAGGCAAAAAGGTGACAATGGTAGGATTTATTGTGTGGCATGTGTAAGGGCTTTGTGTTTAACTTCCTAGTGTCATCTACATGTGCCTGCACTCACTTTGTTGTTTGTCTTCTTTGTTTTTTCTTTTTTTTCTATCTTGTTGCTGCTGTTAGGACAAATTATGAAGAAAGGCATAGGCAGATCTCTCTGCAAGGCTCTGCTGGTTCTGTCCTCTTCACTTGTCTTCTGTAGCTTCCCTAAGGATTTCGATGTTTGTAACAGGTTAACAAAAGACAACAGCTGTGCAATGGAGTACTGTGGGGAAAATGAGTGCATTTCCTTGGGGAAGCAAGGAGTTGGCACCTTTCTTTTACACCATCAGCAGCTGTCCCTGTGCTGTCTTGGGCTTTGTCATGCTGCTGGGCTTGAACATGATTCTCCTTGGAGGGGTGCAGTTGAATGTTTGCTTTCCAGATGGGCAGTGTCCCGGCTGCCTCGCTTGCAATAGCCACAGTCCAAAAGACTGAATTCCTGAATTAGTGCATGGTTTTGAGGTGAGGTAACTTTGGTATCTTTCCCATCAGCCAAAGCAATTTAAAAACAGTGCTGTTAGTAGAAAGGAGTAGGAAAGAGCAGGAATAATTAAAGAGCAAAAATTACCAGGCAGCTGCTGCTAATTATTTATCTGCAGTGTACAGGCCTAGCTTCTCTTAGGGCACAGGGCTTATACAGTACACCTTATTTTTAAACATTTTGCCCTATAATGTTTCATCAACTTCTACTGTTGTCTCCAGAACTTACTTGGTCCCATTAACCAACAGAACATTATAGACAATCATGAACAAATGTATTCTACTGTCTAATGTCAGAGGAAAATCATTAGCCTTACTGGATAAACAAGACACATAAGAGCCAAGAAAGTTGCCTAAATCAGGTGGTCTACAAGAGCACAGGGACTGGAACTCAGGAGGCCCTCTACTTAGGCATTACATCCCTTCAGTGAAAGCATGGTTCCTTTTCACTTCATTGGTGCCCAGAGCTTTTCAGCAGTAACACCTCTGCCATCCGAATACAGTAAAAGCCTTCATGTGAAAATAATGGGTCAAAATAAATTTCTGAATAAGGTGCTAAATTCTGCATGGCTTTCCTTCCTCATTTGGGGGATTTTCAGCAAAACTCACCTTGCACTCATGTGTGATTGAATCAATATGTTTTTCCATCATTTATGTTGGAAGGAGCACCATAATACAACACTCCTTCAATTACAGAAGATGGAATCAATACATTTCACCTCCATTTATGTGGTTAAGGCCTAAGTCAGCATAGCCCACCCTGTATTTATGGGGGTGGCCTTAATACAGCTCACTTCCATTTAATGGGGAGAAACTAATATGTCTTGCTTTCACTTCCAGGGGGTGGGAAGAAAAGAATCAATAAATCCACCATCATTTATTGGGAGGGATCTCTAGATCTCACCTTGATTTACCAGGGAGATCAATATCTCAGCCTTCATTAAAGGAGGTGGTATGTTGGACTAAATAAGGTTCATCTGCTTTTAGAGCAAATTGACAGAATATGTCTCTCCATGTATGAGGAGATGATTCAGTATGGCCTTCATATATATATATATATATGGTTCACCACCTAACACTGGGATACATGCATTTCAGATCAACAATAGGACTGGGAAGACAAAGGCAGGTTCAGTACAGTGGGAGTGTGGACTTTGTACGAGAGAGCTTCTGACTTAGAAATCTCTTTATGCTTTCCCATTTATGAAAGGCAGATTCTATTTGTACTAGAGTGTGTGGAAGCCTCTGGATTCAGTGTAATACATCTTTCTCTAAACAAGACAGTCTTAAGGCAGTTCTTCATTTCTGCAGAGGTAGATTTGGTGGGCTCTCTAATTTACAAAAGCTGGATTCACTGTTCCTGATCATGCTTAATAGGGAGCTTATATGAACTGTATATTAATTGTAGAAGCAGAGAAAGGGGTATGATTAATTCCAGGATGACAACATTGTGGCAGGCTATCTGAATGTCTGAGAAGGAAGTGCTTCTTTACAGCTCCTCAGAGCACAGTGAAGCAAACTTAAGTGGGTTTATGGCTATGAAGAAAAGGGAAGATGCAAAAGAACCTAACCTACTTTTACATCAGACCTGTTATTGGCATGATTTTTCTCTGCTGCATCGCACAGTATGCAGAAAAAGCTGATCTCACTGCATATTAGAGCTCCTACTTCAGGCTGCTTCAGGTTTCTTTTCTTTGTCTCCAAAAGACACTAATCACCACCCTTCATATCATCCTCCCTCAAAACACCTCAAAGCACAGCTGAAAAGAGTGTGACTTGTCCTTTAATCACCTATTAAGCATCTAACACCACAGGACTCTTGTGGACACCACAGCAGGGAGCCTTTCAAATTTAGGCTACTGATTTGATAGAAGCTCAGATTACCAGTGAGTGACCAGAAATAAATGCTAGTTGATGCAGCCAGGGGGCTTGATATGAGTTAGGGGGCATCAGTACCATTCCCAGAGGAGATACGTCAGAACAACTTAGGAAAAAATATCAACCCAAGTGCCCACCTTGTTGGGTTTCTCAGCGGGAAGCCTGTGGACTGAAAGGACCCCAGAGATTGAACTGCCCTGTCACTTTTCATTATGTGCAATAGCTGCACAGCATACAAGCACCTGCAGCTCCCACTTCAAGGTGAAAAGATAAAAAGCAAATAGACAGCACTGTAATATTACCATAAAAATACAGTGTATTGAAAACATGGCAGTCCCTGCTGACCTCTCCTTTTTACCAGGCAAAAAGAGGAAATGGGCAAGCAAGAGGTGAGGAACCAAAAGCAGGCTGGTTTTGACTCAAGCTAGCTGCTTCTTTTGGCTGGTGAAAGGGTGCAGCAGATTTCCAGGAGGCAGATGGGATGTGCCTTTTCTATCCCTGAAGTAGCAGGAATGCTTATTTTCATCACTGCATTGCATCAGCATCACTGCTTCTCCATCCCGGCTGCTTGTAGTGCCATACTTATAACTCTGTGTGTCTCTGCGCAAAAGGATTTCTCATGGTCTGCCTTTTCATAAAATGACACTGGTTAACTAGGTAGACAGACAGAATGTGAGAATGTCTATTTGCACATAGTATTTCTATTACAAACAGTGTGCCCTCTCTTCCAAGGCTCTCATGCTACCTTATTCTCTTGCCCTCAGAGACACTACCACTTCCCTTTTTTTGTTTCTTTTCAATTCAAAATATAACACCAGTGTTTCTGAATCTCCCTTACTTTATGCCCTGATGTCCTGGCTTTGCACCCTGCCTTCCTTCTGTTTCTCTCTGGGGTCTTTATGACGCCCTTCCATAGACCTCCAGGTAAGCTTCTCAGTATTGCCAAAAAATATGAACATCCTCCAGTCACTTCTATAAACCTATGTAATCCTGATGTCCTGGCTTTGCACCCTGCCTTCCTTCTGTTTCTCTCTGGGGTCTTTATAAACCTATGTAACGTTATATCTTTTCCTAGTCTAATACAATGATAAATTAGAGAGAGAGGGAGTTTTTTTCAGTATGCCACCCTTTTTTCTTAAAGCTTTCTGAGAAATCTTCAGCAGTTATGGATGGATGTGTGAGTTCTGGTGTTACTGAATTCTTAAGGCACACAATACAGGCACAGCCTCCCATGACTACTCAGATGAACTCCTGGAATGTGATTTGGAAAAGGACCAGCCATGTGGATGGGATCCAACAGGCTACCTCAGAAGTTATTGCAAATTCCATCCAGAACTGGAATAAAGCAAGGGAAGGAATAAGAATATCCTCCTTAGGGCAGAAGTGTGCCTTAATTACAGAATATAAGAGACCACACGGTATGATGATGGGCTTGTTAGAAGAATCTGAATTAATATCCAGCTCTTACATGCTGCTTTTTGTTAGAAGAATTCAAAGTGCTTCACCAGTGGCACAAAAATGATGATATTTTGCCAAAACCAGCCAGTGGCAGGACCACAAATGGAAACCAGCTGTCCCAAGCGTCCTGGGAGAGTGTGCTAGTTCCTAACCATACTTTCTCCCATAAAAGGAATAAGAAATGTGTTCAGCTTCTTGCATGTACCAACTGTAAATAAGCAGAAGGACACATGTGAATTCTTTCAGGGGTAACCTTCATAAAAATACCTGTTTTCTGTAGTTCTACAAACCCTTCTCCCAGGAGTGCATGGTAAAGATTGCATGACAGAGGTACTCAGCATATGTTCTCCCCCATATTTCTGCCTTTGTCTACCATAGCAGCCAGTGCAGCTTGGGCATAACTTAGAGCAAGCCTAACCTGCAGGGAAGTCATTGCAGTTCCAACTGAGAGCAACAATAACTTCTCTTTGTCTTGGTATGAGCAGATGAGCAAATTCAGAGCAGTTATTGAGAAGTGGTATTTTGTGGCCCACAATGTATTTTAACACCTTTTCATCATGAGATGACCAGGCAGGCTTTTTGCACTCTTTTCGTATCTATTTGATTGTGCTTTCAATAGCTGTAAACAGGGACACAGTAACAGTCTTCCGTCTGCACAGAGTCTTGTTCTGCATTATTCATACATTGCCTTCCTATTTCACACACTTATGTCAGTCCTCACTCAAGCAAAATTCATGCTAAATGATTCACGTTCTCTGTCTCTGTGTGTGTCTTTCTCTTTTTCTCTTTGAAATGGGAATGAGGAAAAAAAAGTATAAAACTGGTAATCTGAGCTTCTATCTCTCCCTTTTTCCTTCTTCCCTCCTCAGCTAGACCCCAATTCCCAGTGACATCCATATCTGGTCTCTTGATTTAGTGTGTCTGATGAAAAGAAAACGGAGCAGAGGAGCCACCATTGTTAAAAAGTCTCATCAGTATTGTGCTGTTATGCACTGATTAATTCTAATTTCTGAGATTAAAGAAGGAACACCCCCCCCCCCATATACAGATCCTTATCATAGTTGCTGCTGCCATAGATTGAACTTCTTGTTCTCCTTTCCCTGCCCTGCCCTCAGGAAATTTGCCTTGAGAAGTTTCCATACCTATTTTAGGAGCATACTAGTTGCTTCAGGGCACTTGCTGGGTGCTATGCAGTTCGGTTTTGCTACTTTCATTACTTGAAATTCATATGGGATTAATAAAGGGCCAGCAAGAAGGCACACGTTGTGTCATTCTGTGTACAGGGATGAATCCCAGCTTTGTGGTTAGTCTTTTTCTACTTGCATATATGATGCAGCTGAATGACTTAACCTGCAGTTGCCTGACTGTAAGTCTCCAACACTACATCAAGAGATGACTGAGCTGCTGGTGATGGGTTGAAGAAAGCAACCAAGAATGCTGGAGCCAGTTTTCACAGTTCACCCCACAGGGAAGGTATCAGAGCCAGAATGATTTTAGATTACCATACATGCCAGTGTCCAAGGCTGCATTTTTCTATCTTAATATGGCTAAAGGGTTGCAGTCATTCCCCTCAGAGCAGAAATCCCTACTGTCATCTATGATTTACGTCATGCTCAATGCGCTCTAAAGCACTGCATCAGGGGATGTACTCTCAGTGCACTAAGAAACTGAAACTACTGTTGAATGCAGATGACTGCCAGCTGAATAGACTTTCTCACTGGGAATTACCAGTGCTTGCCAAGCTGCAGTGGGTGGCCATTGCTTTTCTTGGGGAATGTGAAAGGTTCCTTTGGTTCATTAGAGCCCTGAGTAAGACCAGTGTAACTGAGAGATACCTACCTCCCACTGAGATCCTGCAGTGCCACAGTCAGCAGAGACACTTCTGCTGATGCCCTGCCTGTAGTGACAAGCAGGCTGAGTGCTTCTGACAGGCCAAACTGCATAAAAGAGTCTTAGTTTAGGGATTTTTTCCTCCTTTTCCTGAAATATATTTGTATTTTACGTCTCATCTGTTGCATTTTAGTGTCTGCTACAAAAGCCACCTACTTTAATGGACCTGTGGAGCATGAACTTTCCTTCTGGAATCAACCAGTTAAGTCCAATTATACTGATACCTTTCTCCAAAACTGGCCCATGTCAGAGGATTATGGGGAAGGTGGAGACAGACCATTGATGACAGATGGTTTGAGTACAAGGATTATTGCAGTAATACAGTATTTTTCAATTACAGAATTGTGCTATATGGAGACTTGGTAATATTGCTGAGAAATTATCCTTTGTAAGGATTTGTATTTCTTATCTAGAAATTAAGCAGGTGTGGCTTTTTGCATTAAGAAAATTAGGGAATAAAGCAAGCAAGAAGGACCTATTGAATCCTTTTCTGATATTGATAGTAAATGCTCTTTCATCTTTCTTATATTCCTGGTTAAAGGCTTTTGAAACAAGGTGAACATTTTTTGTGGTCTTTACAGTTTAGATGCCTGTAAGCACATCACAGTGCTTTTCCACATTAGCAGATTTTTCTAGCAACATCAGCCAAAGGAAGCTGTCTGCTGCCAAGGAAGCTCTGCAATTGCGAAACTGTGAAGAAAGACACACCAAGAGGAATGGGGATTGTTTTATCCCTTCACACACCAAGACAAAGGAAAATTGTTTTATCCCCTCCAAAACCTGCCCCATTCTGTGCAACCTCATTTTCAGCGCAATGATTATCCTGACATCTGGGTCTGCTCAGTTGGGTTTGCTCTTGCTGGACTATATCAATCAGACCTAGCCTCTGTTGCTAGTGATGCAATTTCTGAGTGGCTTCTTGGCTCAGTTCACGGGTGGGATCCTCTTTTTTTGGGTTAGGACCAGCTTCATCCTGGCCTCCAACAATGGGTGGAACAGTTTCCTTGCCCTGCCTTTCTCTGCAATCCCTTCATCTGACTGTTTCTTTGGGGTGAAGAGGGAATGCTGACATTTTTGATGCTTTGTTTCCCACCCCGCCTTTTTTTTGCATCCAGAAGTCCTCCAGAGACCCAAATCCATCTTCCACACAGTGAAGCAATGCTGGGGAAGAGGAGGGGAGGGACTGCAGACTGATTTCCAGGGGACTGCACTGCTCAGCAGAAGGACTGTATCCAGGCAACTTGCTTCCCCTGCCTGAGACAAGGACACACAGCTGGGACTTTGGAAAACTAAGAAGAAGCTACTGTAAAGAGTGGCCTTCATGGAGGCAGCGGGGGAAATGGTGCAGGGGGGAGCCATGTTATTTTGAGCAGGTTATTTCTGCCGTGGCATCTTCCTGACACTGGGCCCGGCTGCAGCAGCCAACTGAGCCACCCAGCTGCTCCTTTCCAGGTCCCCACCAAGGGAAAGGGAGGGATTTTTCATTCTCAGACCTGAGGGCTTGCCTGGGGAGAGGGCTTGCCCTGCCTTTTGCCATTCCCCAGCTCTTGAGTGAAGAGTATAGTACACTACAATCCTGCCTCCTGGGGCACAGTGAGAAAAAGCCCTATATTGCTTGGAAAGCTCAAATCCTGCACCATTAGGGATGGGCAGACAAAACAACAAGAAAAAAAATGCAGGCAGAAAATGCTGTGAGACATCAGAGTGGCCCATGCTGAGGTCCTCCACAGACAAGCACGTCAGAATTAAAACCTCCTTTATTGCATTGCTTTCTACCTCACCTGGTGCAGGTGTCTTAGATCCTGCACACCTGCTCTGACCAAGGTCCTAGGGTTTGGGCCCAGCTTCAGACCTCATCTGTTGTTTTACCAGGCAGGAGCAAGGGTGGGCTGCCAACAGCTCTGCAAAGCACAGGAAAAGCCTCTCCACAATGACTCTCATTCTCCTCCTAAAGGCAAAGACCTGACTTCCTCCAGGACCGAGCACCTTCTTGCTTGTCACCTGTTCATTGTTCACTGGCAAGTCGCATCTAATGGCAAGGTAAAAGGTGTGTCCTTCAAGTGGAGCTGCCTACATGTCTTCTCACGCCTCTGGAGGTTTGGCTTTTAGGGATATTTAGGGACTTCGCAGGGGATGAGGAAGCCCATCGCCCTTTGGCTAGAGATCCTCCAGGCTTCCAAAGAGAGAAGTAAAATTGTTCTTCGTTCTTCTTTCACGCTCAAACAGTTCTATCGTCCTTCACCTCAATTAGTCCCCTTTGTTTACAACTCTATTGTACCTCCCTATCTCTCTTCCTACTCTTCCTTTACTGTCTCCTCTTCCCTCTTTCATATGGTTTTTCAGATGTGAGCCCCATAACCCCGTCTGCCTGGGCTGGCAAGACTGCTTATTAAGCAGAGCTAGGCTAGGAGGGGCTCCTACCCACGGCTCAGGCATTTCCTGACCTTTCAAGTGCCTCTCTCGGAGGAGTACCTCCGTTGCCTGCCCTTTGACTTTTTTCAGTGCTTTTTAACCTGTGACTGAGTAGCTCACAAAGTGCCGTTTGCCAAGAGGAGAGAAATGAACTGGTGGGAGGAAGGGGAGGGGCAGGGGGCTTGGAAAGAACATTAAGGAGCTAAAAATAACCATGGGTCAACTCTGAATGAGCCTGAGGCACTTCTCCTCCCCCTGCCCCCAGCTGATGCCGCAGTCTAAGAGAGGACAAGCAGCCATGAAGTATCCTGACTGTCTTCAGAAGCGGCTCCTCTCCCTTCCCTCAGGGCATGCCTGCTGCCAGGACGGTGATTGCTACACTGCTATAGAAAGAGGAAAACAAAACAAATTAAAAGGATTGTGCCCCAAAATAACCCCTCTGCCTCTTGGCACCAAGTCAGCCACAGAAAATTTCGTGAACCACTCATGTTAGGCATGAAAATACCTATTAGTTCCCATGGACTTTCCAACCAGGAGGTGGGAGAAGGAGAAGTTAGTGCCGGATTATCCCCTCCAGACAAGTATATCAGACAAGAAATTGTCTTCAGAGACAACAGAGACACAGCTCTGCACAGCCTCCGCACTCTGAACACAGTGACTCCCCTTCAGGTATCCATCCAGGTCTGATTCAGAATGGCACACAGGGATGAAGCAAAGAAGATTATAAAGCCCCATGACATAACATCTGGTGTTTGGTAAAATCTAACTAAGAACTAAAAAGAAAGTTTTGATTGTCCTAACCCATGACTTGCATGAGGAAGTTTCACCAACGTGCATGAAAATTAAGGAGCAAGAAACACAAGGCAGAGGCAAGTGTTTCTAATGTGTCTGGAGAAAGTGGTACTACTAATTTAAACACACTACACATGGTATTTAAAATACCTACATACAAGTGTAAAGATAGTACAGGCCAGCAGAGGTATGAAATGTATGTGCAGCAATCCAGTCTTTAACTCTCATTTCCCTTCTTTCGGATCCCTGCCTATTCAATATACCAGACATCTTTAAGTATTCAGCAAATGAGGGCATCATCAGCCTTCCTTCCAGTCCAGTGAATTGAACCAAACTCAGATTTGAATATCTGGTTTCCCTCTCCAGTCTTCTTACAGCCTGCACTTATGCACAAGAGATTTAGGACTACTAGAAGGCTTGATGTTTTTTCAGATCCATGTCCTACTAAAGAACGTGATGCGCAGTTTGCCAGCAGATTTCACAGCTGTAAGCTGACAGATGAGAAATGTCAGTATGCAGATATAATGAGCAGTGAACCAGATTCCATAGGAGAGTGCTTTATGATTGTTTATGCTTTTCCCAGCTTCATCAGTGTTCCTGTGACCTTTCTGCTGTCACTCATATGCTTCCCCATTCTTCCTATCTTTTACACCATCTTCTTGTCTGTCCCTGCCATCCAACTTCTGCTCCTCTCATGCTTTGAAACTTGAGAGAGAGCTAAAGACAGGAACCAAGTGATACTAGCCAGGTATGAAGGCTGCAGGCAATAGTGATGAGAAGTATCACACAGATTTGTCATGTATGGTGCTACACTCTGGGATTAACTTCAAGGTCTGGAGCTCTGCTTCTCTAACTATTTACAGTATAAAACAAAAATAAATGAGCAGATCTGCAGTGGAGAGGGGAAGTAGATGAGATCCTCACAAATTTTGTGGATTTCCCTCCCTTTGACAATAAAATGAGAGAGAATAAAATTGGCTGCAGAACTGGCTACTTCCCATTTGTCATCGGCCTGCAAAGCACTGTACAGCCCAAGGAAAACATGAAATTCAGCCAAACTGAGACTTCCCAGCTCTCAGACTGAGGACATTCCCACTATATTCCCTGAACTCTTCTCCAAGGGCCCTGCTGACACCTGTGCACATTCACTGATATAAAATAAAGGTGGGGGAAACTGAACCAAATACATCCAGGGACTTGCAAACACATAGCCCAGCTAGTTACCTCTTCAAACAGGACTAGCTCATGTAGAGCACCAAAAAGGGATAGAACAGCCCAAGAGCCGTGGTGAGGGAGGTGGTGAACTGTTACAGTGTACAGGCCTGAAGGACCTAAGAGGCTCGCATCACAAAGCCCCAGGAACAATCCATCTAACATTTGCCATGAATACTGTACTGTGGGGAATAAGGGGATGAATGGAATTATCTAATTCTACCTTCCAATCCTGTGACCAATGTAACTAATCTCAGACACTGGTTTAAAAGGTAGTCTGCAGGATGTTCTTACAAGATGCTTCCTGAAATCATTGTCTCTTGTGCTGTGAAAGTAGCCTTTAGCTTTAAGAAGGTACTGCTTGACATGCCTAGGGAAGTGCAGAGCTGAAGCTGAGTCTGTGAGAAAACCCCTACTCAGCAGCACCTCTAAGTTCCCAACACCTGACACTGGAAGGCTGCCATTCTCCTCTAATCCCAGAAAAAAAACCATACCAGCCTTTTCCCACTGCAAGCTGCCTTAAGATACCATCATTGCCTTCTTTCAGAAAGGCAACCTGGACTGTATCAATGAGCGGTCTGGTGTCCAGCAGAGAAGTGTGACTCATTCTTGCTTTGTCACAGTCACAAAAGCCACAATAGAACATGTTGCCCCTGATGGCAGGAGACAGGAGAGGATGACCCAGAAGGTCATCCTTGAAAACCCTTTCTTCCAGTCCTGTGTTGCTTGCCCAGCGAAACTGAGAGAGAAACAATACTCTCAATGTTGAGAGAGAGGATCAAGAGACTTTAATTTGTCCCTGCCTTGCCACTGACTGTGAAGGGTTTAATGTATCCCTTCTATTACTTTACCTGTAAAACATGGGCACCAAAACACATTAAACACAAGAAAAGTGTAGAATTCAATGAATGGATAATTGTGTATCCTGGGAACAAAGTATGCATTTCCAATTAACTGAAAATATTCTCTCTTGCCACCAGCCTTTGTAAAGCACCTTCATTGCTCAGGAAGAAACGTGAAATACACAGTACACATTATTAAATGAGTCACTCACCCTACAATTCTATATGCCAGCATATTTATAATGTGCCAGTTGATTTAGTTTCTAGGTGAGGAATGCACAATATTGAACTCAAATTAATTAAATCAAATACTTTACATATTTCTGATTAGAAATGCTACAGATGATTTCCAAATTATGTTGTTAACAGAACAACATATGGCTTGCCATGTCCAGGAGGTTTTTATTGCTGCAGTTGGTGATATAGTTTGGAATCCCCAAGACAAAATATGTTACATAAATACCAATGCAAAAATATTTCAACAGTTTTCACCAACAAAACCCCAATGGCTTTCTGCATACTTTGCATAGTTGCTTATTACTATTTTTATTATAACTTTCTTTTAAAGTCAAGTAATATAATATATTAATTATGGCTGTAACTATTACTCCAGGTTCTCTGATGCATTTCCTTTCAGATGGGACTAGAATCCCAGTGACTGTCTCCAAGTTTGGGCAGTTCTATCTTCTCCCACTTCTATTCAGTTTCAGCTGGATATAATCTGATTCCTTCCATAAGAGACGATGAAAGTGCGACTCTGTACTGTTAAATAATTGTCATGTTCAGCCCTAAGAATGACTGCATTTCAACAACGGGATAAGCAATTTCTGTGTTTTATCTGTAAACACTTGGCATATTTCAAATTTAAATGCTTACCTAAAGAGTTAATTTCAAATATTTGTGCTTAGTTATCTTTATCCCTTCTCTTTTAATTTCTTTCTAGTCCAGATCCCCTGGTCTAAGTGGGAGGGAGGATTACAGAACTCAAAGTGTCTTTAAGCTACTTAAATACTTCTACAGTAATTCTGGGGCTAGTGGCAGGTCAGTTTAGCTCCTAGGGATCATGCCAATGGCATCACCTGCTCAAACAAGACAGAGCTAGAAGATGGGACCTGCAGATCTGAGCATTTGTGGGCCAGATGAAGAGAAATCATACACCAAACTAAGATGGGGAAGCACAGCTGCAGGATGAAAGGGCAGCAGCTGTAAGAACTGAAGATTTCCAGAGGGAGTTTTTAACCACTGGTTTGAGAATCAGCTGTGATTTCATCTACCCAACTGGACTGAACTACCTCCAGCACAGAAAAAGCCTCAGGGAGAAGATGAAAGTTTAATTAATTAATGCTTGTAAAATGCTTTGAGACCCTCAGATGGAACACACTAGAGAAGTAGAAAGACTTAATTATTTTTACCACCAATATTATGGGGGGGGGGGGGGGAGGGCATTGATAATATCTTATTTAGATGCTATAGTCCTTTCAATCTTTTTAGGCTGGATCTGATCTGCATGTGGTATCTGAGACCTAAGAACACCTAGCAGAAATGGTGAAATTATAATCTCAAGCATTTGGTTTGTAAAAATCAAATATCCCTTTTCAGGGATATATACTCAACATTTTGTCAGACCTGCTGCTACAAAGCAATCAACCTATAGCAAGAGCACACGTTAAAGCAGCCACTGAATGGGGCCTTTGTCTCCTGCCACAGCAATTCTTTTTCCCTTATTTCCCTTTACATGATTTTGCAACAGGAAATGTAGCTATTTGCTAAATGGCAGCAAAATATTCATACTGCCATTATCAAAGTTAACCTGCTGAATAAGCACCATGAGATACTGGCTAGTTTAGCAGGACAGGAAAACAGACTCCAGATCCTTTCACCTCCATGTCACCAGGTCCAGCTCAGTCTAGATTGATAATTGCAAAAATGCCTTTTGACACCTTTTTGGCACACTGGACAAAATGAACTGGGCAAGGCAAGGATGGAAAAATCTCAGCCCAAGTCCCACTGGGACAAGTGTCAACACTACAAATGGCACTGCTTGCCAGGTCAGAAAAGAGGCCATTGCATTCCACAGGCACATTACTTCCAGGAGGGCAGGAGGAATAATGTCAAGGCCATGTTAAAGAAATGTGCCCTGTCCTGCATGTACCTTTTAGACACCAAAATTAACTGAGTGCCTTCCATCATAAAAAATAACCACTTTAAACAGCAGAGGCGAGAAAGTGGGTGTCAGTCAGACAGGGAGTGTTATTTGCTGGCACTTTCCCAAAAGTAGCTGTTTCAGGAATGTGCTCCAGGAAAGAAATGGGAATCTGGGAATTACTGCTAGTAACGATCTGCTGTAACTCCATGTTACTAAAATACATCTGCACTCCTGCACTGTATCCATCCCTGGTTTGTTTGCTGCAGGAAGCATAGCTCATTTGGAATGAAATTCAGTGGAATGAGAGGCTGACTCTCAAAGTTACAGTACCTTAGACACCCTTGTGTCTTTGCTATAACACATGGGCACTACCTTGTCACTGACATATTTTTCATTATGATACCCCAATGCCCCTTCAGATGTTCTTGTAAATGCTGCAGTCAGCATGGATCTTATTGCAGTTGCACATGCACCTCACATGAACAAGTCTGGATTTTTTAAGCAACTGTGTTTGGCATATCACAGAATTATAACAAGTGCTGCAAATTATGGGACTAAAACTGAAGGACTGAATGTGCAGCAAAGCTACCCTGAACTTTTTCTCTTGTGATAAAGAGATAAACCACTTTCTGACAATCACAAGGAAGGTTAACAGAGAGACAATTTGGCTGATCTTTGTCCATGGTTCCTTATGGGATGCATATATGATAAATTATGTGTGTTACATGAAATAGATAGCCATGGGTTTTTCTATGTAGTGCAAGACTTATGGAGTTTCTTGGTACTGCAGAAATCCAAAGACAAGCAATGAGGACTCGCTATTTTCATGCATGCATGTGTAGTAGTTTGAATCCTGGATGAAACTGGTTTACTCCTTGTAACTCCCTGTCCTGGCTGACAGGATGAGAAAATTCATAAGTTCAAGGTTTGAAGCTCAGGCACAGCAGCATAACCAAAGTGCTGTGTAACCACTGCCATGACAGGATGAGCAGAAGGAAAGTCCCAGCTACATTCCTTAGGAGAACAGGAGCACCTAGGTGGCCACAGCTCTTCTGCAGCCACATTCATGTGTAGATGTACAACCTTGACCCAAACCCAAAGTACAGTTAGACTTTTTTAAGGGATGAAGAATTGAAGCATGAGGAAGGGACACCCAGATTCAAGAGCTATTTAGACACCTAATAATACAGATAGATGCCAGCTAGTATTTTCAGAAAACACTGTTCACCAGTTAAGAGATCAGTAAAAATCTGCCCTAAATCAGCCTACAGCCAAGCAGAAAATCACAGGGGTCAAAAACAGAGAGGTCACCATAGGAACAGCAAGCTGCTGAGTGTCAGCTGCTCTGCAGGAAGCACCTTGGTGCATACCCCTCTCCTTTGGTAAAGGCAATGTAGTGTGAGGCTACTGAGGCTTCTGTTGTCTGTCAACAGAAAGGAATGAACTGTCTCAGGTTTAGTGTGGCATAAAGGTGTATAAATGGATATGGTGCTGCTAGTCTCTTGATACAGAGGCGACTTACAGAGGCAGAGCATTGCTGTTCCTAGAAAGAAATCCAACAAACTCAGAAAATAAAACATTCTGACCTATTTCACCTCCACTAACCTAGTCCTTCCTTAAAAGCTTACGTAGATACATTCACTTGTTGCTAGGCTCTCAGCAGCAGGATTTGAAGTCCAGGGATTCCAGTTATGCTTAGCAAAGGAGCATGCAGTGGTGCCCGGAATACAAAGACATTGTCTCTCACCCCCATTCTCACAAATAGGAGGACTGATAGGTTGAATGCTTTTGCAGCTCTCAGTTGAGCTCAGCTTTTGTGAAAGCCTGTAAGCAGAGAGATGGGTCTCGGAGCACCCAGAACAAAGCTCACTAAACCTTCACGGGTCACAGCAAGGCCTTTCACAGCTGGGGTCACCACTGAACTTTGGCTAAATCACTCTGACCAGCTTATCGTAAATGAGGATGATAACATGGTGGTGTCTGACTTACCAGGGACATGGATATGCAATGGGTGAAGGTGAGTCTAAAAAACCAGGTGTACTTGACCTTTCATCTTGGGTCCTCTGAGAGCTTGCAACTCACACCGTCTGAGAGCACTATTGACCTGGCCTCAGAGATGGAAAGACAAGAGGAGATGCAGAGGATTTTAACAACAAAGTGTGTTTGTAGTTCCACTAGAGCTGAATCCAGGAAATTTCATTGTTCACAGCATGGGCCATGACCACTGCAGCCTGCTTTGGAGGCAGTGACCTCTGCCAAATGGTGACAGAACTCAGCTCCTACATTCAGCTTAATCCTGACCTGCAGCTCCACCTCTTAGCCCCTGGCTTCCCAAATCGCTTTGACAAGACTCTGAACTCCTGACCTACAGAATCCTCTTTTAGTCCAGTCCTTATCCCCCTCTGTCTCTATCATTTCATCACCCTGAGCTCTGCCAAAGCCTCTCACTCTGGATCTGTGACACCTTTCTTACTCCCATACTGAATATACTAGCAATGCCTCTAGTAAACCCTTCTGCCCGTCCCTTGCCAATACTCCTTGACCCTTACAGTACCGGTTTTGTTAGCCACACTGATGGGTTAAACTGAACCCCTCCCAGTTTGTAGTGCCTCTGCTACTACAATTCAGGGCTCACCCTTCCTCCAGCTGTGTTGATGCACCTCCCTCTTAAGAGGCTCTCAGCATACTTTATTCTTAATGGCTACAGCCTGCAAAAATGCTGAAACAGGAAGCCAAATGAATGCTGTGCAACCTTGGGAACGCAAGTTCCATGTGTTTGTGAAGTCAAAGCAAGCCATTTCCTTCCCCAGTCCCTCCTCCCTTCACAGGCGTGCAAGCCGCAGCTAATAGGAAAACAGGCACACACAAAGCTTTGTCCATGCTAATTGCCAGGAGCTGAGGCCCAGTCATCCTGTTGACTAATTTGTCAGCCTCTGCTGACTCAGCAGTCTGGGGGGCAGTTTCTCTCAAGCGCTTAAGTGCATTGGGAAGGAAATGGCTCTTATTGTTCTTTCCTTCCCTTCACTCTGGTGTCTGTATTTGTGGACAATTCTTGCCCCGGGCTTGACCTTGGCTGCAGCAGTGACTGGAGGGCTGGGATTGCCACGGCTTGTGGGCCTCTCATTAAACCCTGGGCTCCAGAGTGGTAGGACAAGAAAAGGGGGAATGTGTGACCTCATCTGGAAATAGCATGCACTCCAGCAGGGCAGGACAGAGGGGAGAGTGAGGAAAGAGCTGACCTGAATTCTGTGCCTTGCATGAGTTAAAAACAAGTGAGATCAACAAACTGGGCCATCTGGAACAAACATGCCTAAAACAGCCTGAAACATGCAAGACTTCCTCACTGAGTGTTTCCTCTGCCCTTTGCTTGAACAACAGGTCTGGGCATAAGCCCAGGCAAAAGTCCTCATGCCAAAGGGAGAAACTGCTGCTGGTGAACTGCAGGTGACACAGGAAGAGGCAGAGGCATCCTTGGGCTGATGCTGCAGGCAGGACAGACGCCTGCAGCCACTCGTGCAGCAGCGTGCAGTTCTGACAGCCATGCACGAGGGCCATCCCATATCCTGGCTGTGTAAGGAGCTGTTTGCAGAAAAGCTTACTGGAAAGTGAGAGACAAAGTAGAGGAGGAGACAGAAAACAAAGTCCTACAGAATTCCTTTTACCCCAGACTGTTCATGGAGACCAGTTCCCCAAAGGGCACAGGTAGGACAGCCCATAGGCACATCTACCCCAATGCACAGTGGCCATGAACATGCATTTGTCCCACAGCTGCAGGAGCCCGTGCACGCTTTTAAAGCACACAAACCTCTGAGGAGGCAGAAACACTACCACGTGCTAAACAGGTGTCTTGTATGCTCCCATTTATTTGTATGTGAGGCTTCTGTTTGGGCACAGCCCTGGTGTACCCCTGTCCTGAGCATTCCCACAAGCCCAGCTCTGCCCACAGGCCTGGCTGTCCGTCTGGTCCGTCCCTGACCGAGTAGCTCTGTCAGTACTGTGAAACTTTGACTTAGCTGATAGCAGCAGAGTCAAATCCTCTCTTGGAGACTGGCAAGCAGAGTGCTTTTCTGCAGTCACTGCGGAGGGAGTGCTCTGAATGCATAATACTTGTTGGCAGAACAGTACAGACAGGGATTCTGCTGGAGTTTCGTCTGGAGGTGATTAAATAATTCATTATCAATAATATTGAGAATTTTGGCAATATTTTCACTGAATAAATATTCACAAATATGTTTCCATTATTTAGCTAGCTTTGGCTCTGTCACATTCCCTTTAATATACAGCTCTACTGGACTTTCTTTCCAAGTAGGAAAATAAGCTGGAGTCTGTAAAATGTGTGGATCCCAGTAAGTTCCAGTCAGTTTTGCAATCAGCAGGTGGCATTTAACAAATTGTCTCTTTGTGAGAAAGGGCTTTGCTATGTAATATTTTCTTTAGCAGTCTGGGAATCCCAAAAGTGTTTATTAAGAGACTTAGGTATTTATAGTATGTACAATTTCTGTCTGCATTTTCTTTAAATTCTTTTGTTTGTGAATTCTCAGAAATACCAGGTTTGCTGTTTTTCACTTTGACCTGTATGCCCTGTTTATTGTACTTTAAAGAAATTATTCTTCTTTTGGAGAGTATTCTACATGTCAGTAAGATGAGTAGGTCCTCTGAGGGTAACAGGCATGGTTTTTTCAGGGTCACTGTTTTGAGAAAGCCTTAGAAAACAAACCTTTTTCTATCTTTCTCTGGCTGCCAAACCAGATATGAAACAAATATTTGCAGGTTAGTCCTGTGGGTTTTTTCCTAAACATCCTGAGTATAGCCTGCTATGTTCCTGACTTGCAGGAGTCTAGATCATTGTTAGGCTCTTAAAGAATTTGCTTTTATTCCAGGCTTTTTGAATTTTGCTTTTCCCATCTCTTTCTGTCCATCTCAGTTTAGTTACAAATCTCTCTCCTCCTGGGAGTTTCTCTGCTCTGCTAGTGAGTCTGCATCCTTTTATATGGCTCATAAAGAGCTCATGGACTCCTGGGAGGTTCAGAAGACTATAATGAATAACTCAAAAAAAATAATCATTCCACAATGTAGAAATACTGAGAGGCTCTAATTTCTATTGAGGACAAATCATACAAATGTGGCCCTTCTAAGCAAAACCCATTTTAAAATAGAATATTCCAACAATCACTGTAAGATTTTTCAGAGATAAAAAACTTCTCAGTGTCCAGACATCACCTTTATTAAATGCCTCATCTAATTCACTTGAATCTCTCCATATTAGGCATAATACCAAACACTAAAATATATCAAGTAGAGAGAAAGATGAGAGTGATGAGAGTGATGAAGTTGGGTCCTGAATTGTCACAGAAAATTACTTCATAATGTTAAATTGGACTCATGGCCACAGTCCCATAAAAGTGGGTATTTATCACAGAAAGAGACAGATCCTTATTCTTGGCTGTACTCTATGTATGTATTAAGTTCAAGGACAGAGATGATCTTAAACCACCCTTGGTGTCACCAGTCATAATGTGCTGGGTTCTCTAATGTAAATTAGAGCAAGCAAATGAGTCTTGCTAAAGGGGTTTGATTTTTTTCTAGATATTGCAAATTAGCCACAGGCACAAAGTCAAGACCTTTACTGTGGATATGTTCACAAAGCCTGGCAGTAAAATGTGCCACAGCACTTCTCTGTGTCTGGAGAAGTGAGATCCTCCAGCAGTCTAGGGCCTACACTAGAGCCTCATTTATTCAGCACCACACTGCAACCTGCACCTCTTGACCAGCTTCACAGGGTGAAAGCAAAAAGCTCTTTGGACTTCTTTGTAAATCAAGAGTTAGAGCGGACTAGGGCTGTAGTATCTTTTATTCATACTGCAAAGTGTTTTCCAAATAAATGTTAGCTTTTCTTTCCTTTCCTGAGAAAGAGGATGTTTCTCCAATGAAAGAACTCATGGAAAAGGAAAATCCTGCCCTTTTATTTTAATAGGGGTACTTTTATTTCATCTGTGAGAGAAAATAGTTTCTTCACCCATCAGCTTCTCAAGTGAAAATTATGATTTCTATAAAAAAGTGAAGCCAAATAGAAAGAGATGAAAACATGATCCTGAAATGCTACAGTCTGCTTCTGTTTCCCCTTTTCTCTTTTTCTTCCTTTTTCTTCCTTTTTCCTTTGCCTCCTAGTCCAACACTCTCTACCTTCTCTGAAGCAGGAATGAATGATTTGAGTAACACAAGTTTTAGCACTGAAGACATCTGTAATAGCTGGGTAGTTTGGAGCCAGGGCTCTATACCTCACACTGTGCTTCTATTTTAGTTACTGCTGACATATCCTTCAATCACAGCATGGGATTAAGTACACAGGTTACCAGACAATTTTGTCCCCTCAGTATAAAACTAGATCACTGGGTTCCCACCCTTTTTCTTCCACTTCAGTGAGCTGCAGCTTTTCCTTCCACCTATTTCCACCTGTGATAGCCTATGCCAATAACATTAAATAGTGCATTGCCCCTTCCCCTTCCCCATCCTCCTGGCCCCAATCCCCACCCTTGAGGAATGAAGTTGCTGAATTGTATTCATAGGTCCCATTCTACTCTGACTGTATAAAATTAAAGGTTTACAAAATTCAGTTCGATTGCTGTTGCTGTGGTATCTAGGAAAGTCTTGAGAAGCACAAGCAATAGCAAACCAGGCCTACCTTTGCATAAGGGATTTCTCTGAAGGAGGGAAGAGGAGCCAGTGCAACCCCTGTGGATTTAGGAAACAAGTAAGCAGCTTCTCATGAAAGGAAACAAGCAATTTCCCTGGAAATTGCAAGGGCACTGGTCACCTTTCCAGTGCCTTGGCTTGAAAGGAGAATCAGTCTCTCCTGCCACATCCCAATGGGGCCTAGATGAATTACAAAAAAGCAACAGCGTATTTCTCCTTTGGGTGATCATGCTTCTGGTAGTGCAATGCTGGGGAAGGCTGAAGGGACAGCAGGGAGCTCCCCTGTGTCTGCTTCTGGGTGACAGTACTGAAGCAGGACAGCCAGGCTACAGTGCAGGACTGACTCATTTGTTCCACACCACCAACTATCAGCATTTTGGAGGGACTTGTCTAGCAACATTAGCAACATAAAAACATGGGCTGAATTGGTCCTTAAGCCCCTTCCCCCATCTGTATTTTCTGAGGGATCGATTTTTTTATCCTAATTTTATCTTGCTCTCCTGCTGCCCTCCCTGTGTTCCCATCTGGCCTGATCTCTGTGGGAGCTTGGATAGCTCTCTCTGCCTCCAGTTGGACATCTGGGATGAGCAACACCAACCTCCATTCCAGAGAGATAGGCTTGTGGGGGTGATGTTTGGTGAATTCATGCCTACAAGCGCTTTGAGGCCTCTTGCAGTCTCACTATAGAAAATGACTATTTTTGATTGCTGCTGTCTCTCCCACAGGCCACTTCTTGGGCTCAGATCAGCATGATGTCCTGCCTAAAGCTCTTGTGCCCTTTATACAGGGACATGACAGTTCCTGAGCAGAGCCTCCTTCACACGGGTTATTTCTGTATCAGAGTTGCTGCACACTAGGCTGCCTAAATCCGGTGCAATCCAGGAAGAGGTGATTCCTCCTCTGCCTGCCCTGCTCACAGTGTGTTGTCACCACTCTGTGAACCAGGCCAGATGCTCTGCTGCAGCTTTGCTTTTACTTGGGAATTACATGCTAAGATGGTTCCTCCTTCCCATCCCCCATATCTCCAGTCACGAAAACAAGCAAATGCTTGTGAGCTAATCCCGTGCAGAGACTTTATAAAATAAACACAACTGGTACTGGTGACTTGTTTGTTTGGGGTTGATTTTTTTTGTTTTGCATTTGCTATCTTTGGAAAGCTAATCCTCTGGAGTCCACCCAGCGATTTCAGTCACCTCCAAATAACACTTACTAATAATCTTAATAAATCCATCTCCTAAGCAGCAGTCACTACTGCCTGCCACTGAATTACACAGAACACCTCAGAAGCTCTGCTTCAGCTGACACCCTTGTTTATCTTGATCGTAAGTGAAATGGAGCACTTGCTCCATGCATTCTCAAACCTCCTCAAATGGCTCTTTTGGGCAGTGTGACTGCACACATCAATGAAGAGGAAGGCAGTCAGGAGGATGTGACTTGCAGGCTTCCTCTTTTCCTCCACCCTGCTCCTGAGCACTTCTCACAAGATTGTTTATATCTGGCTTAAGAGAGACACATAAAATGTATGTGTAGCCATAAACAGAGAAACTGTTGGATTTCTAGGGAAAAATTGAAGCTCATAAACAAAATAATGATCCTAATCAAAGCAGGGAAACCTCGGGACATATTCTTCACACTTTTGGTGGCTGGTCTAAGTGGCAAGAGATGGGGTGTCAGGAATAGACATTCTATTCTCATCTGTTTATTTAGCTTTGTGAAGTTGAGACAAGTAATAAAAGCAGAGGTCCATCAGGCACCATGGCTGGATCATAACCACTGCAGGTGTCTCAGTTCAAACTGCAAACCTAACTTTTCCTAGGTTCCACAGCCTAATTTAGGGTCCCTGAAAACTGCAGTGCTCCTGTTTTTAACATTGTCTTTCCCCTGGTACTTGACCTTCATGCTTTCTATGATGATCTCATGCTGAACATGCTTCCTCAACTCCGCTTCTGAAGAACTTCAGACTGCCACGCAAATTCACACAGACTCCTTCAGTAAGTCTCCATTTCCTTCAAAACAACTCTATAGGAGGCCCTGCTCTACTCAAGTATTATTAACTGCTGGTGGTACTGATGAGAAAATTAAAGATCTATGTGAAATGACTAGCTTATAGCAGTGGCAAATCAGGTACCAAGGTAGAAAGAAGACTGGAAATTTCTTGCATTCAGATCCTCAGTCTACACAGCCAGACCTTTTTGAAGTTCTTAGTTTAATGATTTAATCACCGTTTATTATATGCTCTGAAATATCTGGATGGCAGACATTATTCATATTACCACTTTAACTTGTCTGTATATCTCCTTTAGAGTGGCTGACACTACAGGCAGCTTCCTTATTATACCACCGGTGAAATCCAGTGCTTGCTACAGTCTGGCTCCACTTTTTCTGACTGGTTTTCAGTATTCTGTGTTTCACAGGGAGAAGAAAGCTCTTGGGAAAGATGCCAGGGTTTTGGCTCTGATTACATTAATTGAGAAGTGAGGCAGTTCCAAACCTCTACCAGCAGAAACTGATAGAGAATTTTGTAGCACTGATGCCCTGTGATACTGGAACTGGCACAGGCAAGGCTGGGCAGAAAGAGAGAATCCTATTTCTAATACAAGCTCATCCTTACTTACCACCATCTCTTCAGTGTCAAGGCAAAGTTAAGCTAAACACTAAGAGAATTAAGGGGTTTGCAGTTTTTATCCTACATTAACCATTTGGCCTCACCCCTCCAACCACCCTCTAAGGATTTTATTAGCTAAACCTTCTTCCAAGACCTCTTTGAGCCATTGGGGAACTACAGATTTTGGAGAGTTTATTTTTGTTCTGCTTCCCTGTGTTGTGCGCTGTGAGATTCTGAGTGCCATAAGCAGAGGACATATGAAAGGGAAAGATACCAAACCAAACTGTGTACAGGAATTTGCTGTGTTAAGGATTACTATGAGTTGTTTAAAAAAAAAAAAAAGATTACTGTACAAGAAACATGCTATGAAAAAAGGGACTGATTGTACAGGCAGGATAGATAACATTTAAAACATTTGTTATGGGAACAGGAGTTTGCAGTGTGATGGGGGAAAAGGGAGAGAAAAGAAAATACATGACTGGGAAGATAAGACATGAGAATGTAGACTGTAGACAAAAGAGAAAGAAAGGAAAATAAATAGTCTCATTTTCTTTTTAATTCATACTTCTCAATTGTGAAGCATCTTCTTGACAAAGACATAAACAAAATGCAAGCTATCCCTACATTTCTTTCCCCCTTAGTGTACAGTACAGGATAACTCATCTGTGCACAGAAAATAAATGCAACTCCGACACTTAAAAGGAAAAAGACTGAGCAATGCAGACGCAGAATGACAGATAAATATGGAGATGCACAGATACATATGGGCATAGAGCCACAGATACACAGCACCCACAGACATGAGAAAGAAACAACACGATACCCATGTGCATGCAACAGACCCCACACACATACATCCTGAATTAAAGCAATAAAATGCTTCTAATTGCTAGAAGTTTGCACTACCAGACCGGCTTCACTCTTAAGCAAACAAAAAGCTCTCCTTGTCAGAGCTGCCAGCCCGGCATGGCAGCGTGCAAATCCTGCCGCATGCTCTCCCTCTTCCACCAGCCTGGAGTGCAGACACCCAGCTCAGCCAAGGTCTCTCGCTGCTCTCAGAACTTTTTATGTGGTACTAAAAAACTCAGCAAGTTTCAGATGGCTGAAACGCTGAAATCACTGCCTCTGACTAATCTTCATTTTGTATTTAATCTGCCCTTCCCCCGCCCCACCTCTTTCTGACTGCGTGCTGATTACATGCAGCATTTCCAGGCACAAAAGGGAACTGTATTTTAGCTATGTGTACATGACTGTACAATCTCCCGACCGGACCAGCATGTGCTTTTCTCGATGACAACGTTGAGACAGATCCCGAGTGTCGGGTGGCAAAAGCTGCAGCCAGTTTCCCATAAGTCTATTTCTGGTGCAATGCAAGCGCATGAGCACGGGGCTGGATGTATATTTAACTCCACATGCTTTAATCCAAAGAGGTCAGGAAATAGGAGCATGAATGCTCTTGTTGTGGCAGATGGGAATGTGTTGGATTGCCCACATTGTCAGGCAAGGGGCCCTGGGCCTGGAGGTAGTGCTGACATCATTGTCTCTCTCTGGGTTTTGCCTGGAGCTCCAGACACAGAGCTGTGCAGACAGTAACCCTTTCCTGCCCGAGCGCCCAGCCAGCACGCTCTGCCACAATCTCCTCTTTGTCACTGTATCCGCAGTCGCAGCCAAGGCAGCCTTCAAAGAAAATTGCTTTGGGCCTGCTACAGCTCCGATATTTCCCTTCCAAAAGAAGAAATAAATTGTATCAACTCTTGGGGGAGAAGGTTAAACTTAATGGGAATGTGTCGCCTCGGCTGTGGAAAAACACAAGCCCCCACAGAAAGCCTTGGCATTTATCATCATTCAAGTACACAGATAGGAGTGCACAAGGACACAAACCTTCTGCTGTAAACACCCGAACCAAAGTAAATTTAGGAACTACATAAAAACTTGACATTTAAATACCCTTGACTTAAGACAATCATATAAAATCAGGAAAAGGAACAAGCTGCAGCCTCTGCTTCTTTAGTGCTTCCAGTGGTTTTCAGACCTTCAGGAGCTGGCTGAGGCTCAACTAGTCCAGTTATCACTTTGCTCTGCCCCACAGACACTCTCTTTCTGGTCTCAGGCTCTCATTTCTCCATCCCCACAACCTGTCCCTGACACCTCAGCAGGTACCCCACAATGTCAACAGCTCCCAGGGCACTCAGCGCAACAGGGGATCAAGTGTTAGATCTGCAGAGAGGCTCTGGCAATGCCAAAGGGGTATGCAAATAAAACCTATAAATCAAAAAAGAGTGCACATATATCTATCGCTGTGCTTCCATGCATTGCTCCATAGCTTTTAAGCTCTCTTACAGTTTATCTCCACCATCCAGACTGATGTAACAGCAATTTGGAGAATGTGAAACAGCAACGCCCAATCAGTAGCTCTTGGGAATCTTTAAAAGTACCTTTCCTTGTATATAATTTTCTTCACCATTCTTCTCTGTGGTGGCATGGAAACAAGCCATGAAAAAAAGAATTTTGCAGGAAAACAATTTTATTTTGTGTTTGCACTTTTCCACAGACAGCAATCCCCTTATGACTTGGGGTCATTTTCTCTTGCCTGTTCCTTTTTATTCTAGCAACATAAAAAAAAATCCTTAAAAAAATACTCACTCACTGTTCAAATAACAGAGAAGGACTAACTACCCTTGCCCCAGTAATGCCACAGAATCCCACAAAGCCCCACTGACCTCTCCTTCCCTCCTCCCTGCTCTGCCCAGGGATTACAGGAGTCTCAATACAGGGTTGTCCATGCATGGGCTGTGATTCCCAACCACTGCATGATCTTTTATGAATGTAATTTCAGCCTTATCCACATTTTCTGACTTCTTTGTATTCCCATCAGACTTTCGATGTAAAAGTAGCCAACATTGTTAACACTTCAGAGCAGGAATTTTGCATTTTCACCTATATGTAAATGACCCTGCAGCAATACTGTGTCATAAAAAAAACCCCCCAATTTGGTAGTGTGTATCTGTGCATGCACTCACCTATATGTAAATGACCCTGCAGCAATACCGTGTCATAAAAGAAAAAACAATTTGGTAGTGTGTATCTGTGCATGCATTGAACTGCAGAGGGGAGTGTGAGAAAGAAGACAGCAGTGTTTTGGAACAAAACATATTTAGGCTCTTGTATCAGGGTTTGTGAAACTGAAAAATAAGACAAATCTTCAATCTCACCTGCAGCTTCTCTGCAGTATAAATTAACCCCTGCTTGAACACAGGGCTATGAATTTACTTTTCCTCAGCTTCATGTGGGAAAAAAGGGCAAAGGCAGAGTACTTGCTCTCTGAGCAGCACTGCTGCTAAGGCTGTGGCAAAAAACCACTGTTCAGACATAGTACCTCACTTCAGCTCCTGTTCTGCTGGAATCCACATTAGCCCACAGGTAGGTCAGAATTAGAGGAGGAAAAAAGTGGGGGCCACTTTCGGCCCCTGTTCTCCTAAACTACAGATAACCATTGATTGTCCACATTCAGTGTCTGAAGCAATGGAGTAGAAGACCATGAGGAGATGCTTTTAAAGTGCCTGGACTGCAAAGAAGTGTGAGGCAGAAAAGAAGTGTTAAACTTGCACTCATTGTCTGACTTGATAAGTCTCCATTAGATGGCATTGGCAAAACCTTGTAAACCTTAGGGATCCCCTGCTAGCTACCAAAAACCCCCACATACTGTGGTGAGTATGAGCTCAAAGTCTTCCTTTCTAAGGTCCTGTCTTAAATAAGTTGACAAGTACGAGCCCACAAAGCTTGGATTTGTACTGCAGACCGGGCCAGCCTTATTCAGTTGCCTCTCAGTTCCTTCATGTGGTGCCAGTCTGAGGCGTCCCGCGGGCTCCCGGCCGAGGCTGTGCTCTCACAGCCCCGTGAGTCAGCAGTCCCCAAGCGCCCTGCCAGCGGCTGCCTGCCGCTGCTCATGGGGAAGAGAAGAAACCCGCAGTTTGTGCACACGCCTGGGGCCGCGCTGCGAGGGAAATTTGCCTCAAAGTGCACGATGCGGGTTTATTGTGTGTGAACTTACACATATGAGAGAGGAGTTTCGGCTGGGATCACCAGAGGGAATTTTTTTTTTTCCTGCTAGGAAAGGGTTAACCGGAGTGCCCTTGCTGAGCTCCGAGTCTCCTTGCATTCCAGGGTAAATGGTGTTTTGCAGAGCCCGGTTACCTATGGCAACAGCGGAGAGGAATACTGCAGGCGATCTTCTGAATCACAGGATTTACAGCCCGTATGTTTATTCTGCAGAGAAACACTTCCAGCCCTGCTTCTGATGTGAGCTGGGAACCGCGAGAGGGCTTTACAGAGCCATTTAAAAGGCAATGTGAGCTGGAAGCGAGGCATTTTAATCAAAGGCCAGGTTCAAAAAAGAAAAACACAGCAGAATCAGAGGAGGCTGCAGAATGAGCTCCAGTGTCACCAAGTACCTGCAGTCACACGCACCGCCATTAATAACCTCCTCACAACTCCATGGCTGCCCTCCGAATCTCTCGCCTCTGCCTCAGCCCTTGCCGAGCCGCCCGGGGCAGATGGGCAGCACGCAGCCAGCCCGGCCCGGCTCTCCGCGGCCTCGAGCGCGCCGTGCCCGCCCGGGAGCAGCACTGGGCAGGGCTCGGCCCCGGCGGCAGCGAGGGCGCACGAAAGGTCTGCTTTCATTCTGTGCACGTACACTGACTTACTGACCACTGCACGGGCGGTTTTCCTTATGGACTGATAAACATTTGAACACGATTTAAAAAAATCATCACAACTGGAGACGGTACTTTGAGCCTGTTAAGAATTAAACATATTTACGACAACATTTGAAAAACAAGACTACAAATACATACTTTTACATATAATTTTGAAATGCCATTGGCTTTGCTGTACTAACTGCATTTCACCTCATCCCTTCTGAGAAAATAAGCAGTTCCAGGCCTGGCTAAGCTGTGGTGGGAAGCCATCTGGGAATTCAGGAAGCTAACGGCACAAGCCAAGGCGCTGTGGTTGAATGCTTGAGCAAAGATTCATTCCACCTAACTCTAACCTTCAGAAAGTTGGGATCTGGTTTCGGCTGCCTCTGTAGTAAGCAGAGATAAATTCAGTTGCTCAAAGACAACTCATCACACCTAAAAGAAATACCTGTGTGGCTGAGTGTGTGCTCGCAGATGCATCTTGCAGTACTGGAGACAGTAATGCAGTCTTGGTAATATCAGGGCAGGTCACTGTAAACACAGATAGACAGACACATCAGACCAAACCCATATGGAAACGTCCAATTTATACTCTTCTTTCTGGAACTTGAATGCTCCCATATGTTGCTACTTTTTTTCCCTAAGAAATTTGCCGTATATGCTACATATTAATCAAGCTATCTCAAAGCTTGAGAGGAAAACATTATCCTAGCTGAATGAGGAGATGGATGTTTTGCAGGAATCTGCTGCTCATTTTTGAAAGCGTGGAGACAGGTCATTCCAAACTGTACTTGCTGTAACCTAGGAGGAATTCGCCTTGCTGATAAATATTTAACAGTCACAAAGGACTTATCTGCTAGTCCTTGTATGGACACTCTTTCAGTGGGGTTCAAAGAAGTACACACAATTTTTCAGGGTTGCAGTTCCAAGTACACATTATTTTTTCAGGAATGGAAAGGAAAATCAAAAGTAAGATACAAAACAGTTGAATCACAGGGCTTCTGTGTAAGCCCTAAGAATTCAGAAATAGGCATATGTGTTTAATTCAGATTTTTGTTCCATTTAGCTAAAAAGAAAACATTTACTTTATCTTACTATTTTTCTTTCCCTCAATTTAGAAGAGAAAACAGAATCTGAATTTATTGATCCATTGAAATTTATTTAGGAAATTGCTTTGCAGGCTGAACTAAGATAAACAGTAATTCATAATACATGTAGAAAATGATCATGTAAATCACAGAATAAGAGAGAGTAGAAGAGAGTGGGAGGAAGATTTCATTCCTTAGATGGAAAATGAATGGGTCTTTAAAATAGGAGAACTAGCAGGGAATCTGCTGCCTATCTGTACATTGTTTTCTCAATGTACCCACCTATTGTATACAAACATTAATTACCAAATTAAATCTGGAGTTCAGTTTGCCTATTCATGATTCCCAGGTTAATCTTTTTTGTTTGTTTGTGGCTTGTATTTAAGCTTTCTTCTTAAGGGAGATCTAAAGGGCTACAGGCTTTGTATTGTGCAGTGAAATCACTCAAACTTCAGATGATTTTGGTCAGATGGAGGGAGGGGTCTTTCTTTTTCCCTACAAATCAACCTCGGAATTTGCTTTGCATCTGGCTGAGGTTTCAGAAAAAGAACTGGCAATTCTGCTAGCAGGAGGAATTTCGCGTGGTTAAAGAATGGAGTTAAAGCAATCTTTCCTGCAAAAGCATGTGTGCACGCTTGTGTTAGTTTCTCATTCTCCACCATTTCCTGAAAACAGGGCTTGGGGAAAAAAAGCACATAGACACATAACATTTTTCCATTAGCAGAGCAAGCGGGGGAAGGTAATGGTTTGGGGGGAGGGGGTGGTAATCAGAGATCTGCTTAGTCTTCATAGAAAGAAAAATGCCTGGGCGCCTGCTTTGCCATAAATTGCATCTGGTGGTTGGAGCTACAGCAAGTTATTAAAGTGACTGCATTAAAGTCATAATTCAGCAGGTCAGCAGCACGGTCTGCAACCCCTCCTCCATCACTCCTCCCAGCCCCATTTGCTGAAGGGACCGAACACCCGTTGCCTAAATCAGCTCCTGCTGTTGTGCTTGGTGGCTTTTTCCTGGGAGGGGAAGCAGAGGGGAGAAAAAGAAAGCAACCTCATGCTACTGAGTTATTCTGCTTTGCAGGGCCAAGTGGAGATGGTGCTGCACACCCAAGCCTCGGTAATACAGGAAAAATCTCACTTCCCAAATGTAGCCTTCCCCCCACGGCAGCAGGGTGACACCCTGGCTCCAGGCCTGCTGATTCTCAGTAAATTGCTCTCCCAGCTTACTCGCTGGGCTGCGAGAGGTGGAGGAGGGGATGAAATCAAGATGTCAGCATACCTCAGGGTCGGGGTTGAAGGCAGAGGAATATATGTTGCTTGTGCCCGATCAGAGGGAGGGATGGGAACAAAAACAACATCCCACAAACCTCAAGATGGATGCCGGAGCGGGGGCTGTAAACAGCCAGCTTAGCGGAAGGCGCTCACTGTCGAGGTCAGAGGCTGGCTCAGAGGAGGCAACATTTGTCTCACATTTTGTCTTATTATACTTGAGCTGCTCCCTGCCTCGCTGCTACGATGAAAGCTGTCTTCAGATAATAGCTTCCATTTTGTTTTCTTCAATGAAAAATCAGGCACATACTACATTAGAACAAAAAGGTTCAGCTGTCCCCGGCAGCCTTTCTGATAATACAGTGCACATATGACTAAAAAGAGACTTGTAGGGGAAAACCTCAGTGAACCCCAAACTGAAGGGAAAGCAGATTTTCATCTCAGCCTCCCAATCTAAAACCCATGATTTATTACAAAACAAGATTTTTTAAAAGTGAATCACCTTGCAAAGATCCTATTAAACATCCTCAAATGCAGAAGGTCATCACAACTAAGGCTGGGTCACTTTTTGTAGATGTGACCCATTTCTCCTGTTTCCAAGGGAACAGAAGTGCCCTGGAGTCACCCTTGCACCCTCAGAAAGTGCTCTAGGGCTCTGTTTTTATTGGCCTGGCTGTAGGGAGCACAGCAGGCCACAGGGTGCTTCCTTTCTTTGGATGCTAAATATTTTCTTAATGAATCTAAGGAAGAACAGTGAAGCTGAAACTGCTGAGATGACAAATAGGTGTATGAGGTCATCCGGCAGTGCCAACTCGAGAAAAATGCCAGGTTTTCAGTACATGTCCACGGAACATGGAAAACAGCACACAATATTCTCTTAGCAGCAAAGATTCCTTGCTTAAAATCAACATGCAAATGTGTATTTTTCTGCAGATTACATGTGTTAGAGACACTCTCATTTTTCCTTCTGTTTTTCACTAGCAGTATAAATACATACCTCACAGTGACTCCAGCAGAACACTGGGGGATGGGTTTCTTCTGATACACAGGCTCCACAAAATTGTCACACAGCTCTCTTGATCCACAGCCACACTTACACCCACAACTAAGGAGGACAAGTAGAACATACCACTGCCTTCTGGGTCAGGGTTTTTTGTTCCCATTGAGATTTTATTATAGGCTTGAGATCCTCTGAGAATTAAATCTGCTGCTTGTCTACAGAATAGATAATGGCAGGGCAACCTTCCCACATCACTGCCTCCTGCCAATGCAGCTCAGCCCTGACCTGGCTACCATTCATGACTGGACAGAGTAGAGTTCGTTCTCTGAATCCCATTCATAGCCACTGGTCTTTGCAAACAAGGAGCAATTTAGAATAAAATTTGATTTTTTTTTTTTCAGAAGAGAAATCAACCAGCAAACCAAGCAGGAACTGAGCTGCAAGCCACAAAAATTATTTCAAATAAACTTCATGAATGCAATGTGAATGACAACAATGTCAGAGTACTAGTGATCTAAGGAAAGAAAATAACTAATAATACAAAATTAAAATATAGAATCTCTGGTAGCCATACAGAGCTGCTTCAAGCCTTGTGTGTGTGGCATTCAGCTTTGAAAACACTCAGTCACTTTAGTCTCAGTCTCTATCATTTACTAAAGCAGCAGTTGCGATGCCCTAAGCACATCAGAAAAATAAGCATGTGGGAAAAGCAAGCATGATGGGAAAGCTTGTACGGCTGAAAGCTCATCTGTATTTTGCAAGACTAAGAAATTGAAAAGATATATCGCCTCTGCCTACAATCCTCTCTTGAGCTTGCCCCTCAGTCGTGTTTGTGCTTCCGAGTATGCGGCAGTTCAGACGAGCGCTGGGCTCTATAGCTGCGATTGCCGTATTTGTTATTCCGGATGCCACAGCAATGAGACAGACATTCCTATGTGAGGTCTACGATTTCCCCCCAAATGTGAGGATATTAGTCAAGCTCCCATCACAAAATACTGCGCCTGTTTCCAGTGTCATTTCCAGCAACAAGAGGGCAGCAGGGAGCCTCCAGCAGAGCTCGGGATCCAGCAAGAGCAGACGGGTGTCAGCTCCTTATTTCCACTCTCCTTCGGGCAGCGATCATAGATTTGTAGAATCGTTTAGGTTGGAAAATGGAGGAAAGCCCACTTCTTGCGGAATATAATGCAGCCAAACCCCAAGAGAATACACGGGGTCTTACCGTGTTTCTCAAGCAGACAGACTCAGGGGTATCCTGCCCAGGCTCTTCGGGGTATTTCATATTTGTTTCTAAAATATCTGATGGTACAAATAAATTTTCTTCATCAAGCATTTATGTGGTTTCACTGGACTTGTAAGGGACAAGCTGGGCTTCTCAAAATTTAGATTTTCAAGAAGTCAGTTGCTGATCTTTCATATATATAATTTAACTTGGTAAATGTACCGGATTTCACAATTAAAAAGGGTTTTGAGGTTGAAACCATAATTTCAAACCTGCAGGTGCATCTTCACCAGTGTGTCAAAAGGACCATGAGTGTAATTTAATTTCCTACAGGATTCACCACGGGGAGCATCCCTACCAGATTCTCACCCCACTGCCTGGCTGTCCCCCTCCCTCACAGCCAGGTGTACAGAAATCCACGCATGGCCATGTCTCCCCATTCTCCCCTGAAATGCCCTATAGAGAAACTACCTGTGAAATGTCCCTAATATTTTGGAAGCATTTAGTGTGCACAGCTGCAAAGAAAACCCTACTTGCAGAGACACTACAGACATGTTTGGGAAATTCACAAATCAAAGGCAGAATGTGATTATTCCTACTGTTCAGACAAAAATGTAGAGTAATATATGTGAAGAAATCTGAGAGCAGCTTCAGCAAGCAAACTGCAGTTTAGCCAGACCCAGAGCTGCTGTCATTCCCTGCGACAGGGCTTCTCAGAAAATCACAGCAGCTGTCCCTCTAGTGCCAGCAGTAGCCGGGAACACAAGGAACCATTTCTTCTCTTTCCAGTGCAGAAGCAACACAGGAAAGTCACAGAGCAGCACTGAGTCAGGGCTCTGCGGCACAGTAAATTTCTGAGGCTGCCTGGTATTCTAGGCACATCCTTACGGCAATAAACTCCCCAGCATCATATCCCAGCCAGGAGAGAATCTGGAGCAGCTAAAAATATAGCCTGTGCATCTCAGATGCTTGCACACAGCAAACTACTGCCTGTGACCTCTACACCCTCTCTCCCAGCACACACACACCCAAGGCAGGTGGGCAATGGCCCCAGTTCACAAGGACAAGAGACAGCATCACTCTACATTGTAATTGGCATTGCACACAAATTTAGGAATAAAACTGGACATCTCGACGGAAGGAGAATTTCTTCTTTCTTGGTACATGAGAAAAGTCAGGTAGGGTCTGCATTGCCTTGGTCTTTGAGGCATTTTGCTTAGCACAGTGAAACACCCCAAAGATTCTGGCATTAGCAGGCACTATAAATCTCGAGGACACCACATGTGTGACCGGATTATATATAGCTCTGCTTTCACATTACCAACTCCAAAACACCACACAAAGAAGATAATGAAATATCCACCTCTCCAGCCGTCGCTCTCTAATCTGAAACGGCATTTCCAGGAGCCATTTTCACTCAACCACGGAGTCTAGGAACAAACACGTTCTCACCCTCCCACACACTGTCAGACAGCCCCACAACTGGCACACACGTACGCAATCACACACATATTCATTCTCTACATTTCTTACCAAGAGATACAAAAAGTCTCATGTATTTGCAGTTTATCACATGCAAACATACACATCTCTCCCCTTTCAGTCATGCAAATGCACAATCGAAAACGCATTCTGGGTTAAATTCTATTTTCACTTATGCTATGCAAATATAAAAGCTGAATACTTCCATTAAGATAACAGATTTACGACTGTGTAACTGAGATCAGAATATGGTGCTGACTCTCTCATACATAAATTTCCATAGTTGCTCCTGAATTTGTCTTTTTCCTCAGCCGCCTCTCTGTGCATTAATCATTCAACATTTAAATCAGCCATCCACTTGCTTCTTTTTGCTTTGTCAATGAAAATTGTTCAGCATTAATTATAAAACTCATTCTCTGCTGAGGTTTTCTTGGCTTTTTTTCATTAGTGGGTGGAAGTGTCAATTTACAGTCATCTTGTTCTGTCTTCAAAAATACCCTGTGTACCAGCTATACTGCAGAACACATTCTCTGTGTGAGAGCGCCTGTGAATGTGTGTCTGAGCTGGTGAATGTGCGAGCTTGTAAATGTATATGCAACATTGGGAATGCATGTGCATACATGTGTATATGTAGAAAAGATATGGAGATGGTATTTGCATTAGCAAGGCTAAGTGTTTCTCAGGCTTTATTTTCCAGTTTGAATTTTAACCCTTTTCTTGAAGATTTTAATCATAGTGGTACAGATGATTTCTGTTACAAAGCAGAGTTTATGGCAACGGTAAATGTGTCTGAAATCAAATATCTTTGGTGACAGCAACACAATACAGATCTAATTTTTGTAGCAGTAGAACCTCTCCAGATTTGCTTTCATATTTTGTAATCAAAAGGATTAGACATTCTTGGTCCAGCATCCTATGCAATTTTGCAGTACAAAACTAATGCAAGTGCCACAATGCACACGGTAAGATAACAAACCAGTATGCTGTAGCCAACAGCACATCACAAGGTAATAAAACACAAGGGCTAGAGAATTTGGTTTAAATAGGAAACATTTTAGTGTATGGATGAAATACAGTAAAGATGGAGGCTGACTAAACTTGTCTTTGCAGGTATAATATTGACAATTGTGAATGCCTTACTCTGTTAGTACAAAGCAGAAAATACTCTAGTGTGTAAATGTTTTCCGATCTTTTCATTATACTGGAATGCTGCAACCTATATTTAACCCAAGGGGAGGGATGTTCTCTAAAAACAATTCACTCCTTGGCAATAATTTCTGCTACCAGTTACATAAAATGTTAGACCACTTCAGCTGCCAAGCAGGGATTACAAAAAAAGAGGGCAAAAAGGCAACCAGGAAAAAGCTATATCTCTTTGAAAAAATTTATTATGAAGGAACATAAGATCTGAGTCAAGAAACTACAGTAATCTCTCAGGCAACAACAACAAGGTGAACAGTGCAAGTGCAAATGCTCTTCTCCTTCTGGGATTCTGGTATGAGTTTGTCCTGTCCTAGTGCATTTACAGTGTCATGCCCTTCATGGGGCCCTTGTTTTGTGAAAAAGATGGTTCAGGCAACCAGGTATGCTATGTGCTGACTTCCCTTCCCTTCCCTTCCCTTCCCTTCCCTTCCCTTCCCTTCCCTTCCCTTCCCCCTGCCTGGGCTGGTGGCCATTGCAATGTGGTGCCTGCTCTGTACGCTCTGTGCTGCTGAGACAGAGTTGCAGTTTCAGCTCAGTTTCACAGGATTGATGGCCACCCCAAAATCCTGCATTGCAACAGGCAGCAGCTGCCTCAATTGCAGAAAACACATGAAGTGAGACTCAGAATAGAGATCAAGAATGGAATCAGTCCTGAACACTAAACTGGTGAGGAACAAGAAGCTGTTGAGAGAAGGAAGTTAATACTACCCAAGGTATATCCATTGTGTGAAAAAACAAGGAACCTTCAATCTTCAAGGCTATCAGGCAGTGCTTTTCACTCATACTGAAAAATTGGAAAATAGAAAGTATCTTTTTACTCTATGATGAAATTATAATAAGTAGAAATAACAGTCTTTAGCCAAACAACAGAGCACATCTCCAGCAGAAGTCCTGCTTTAGCTAAACACTCAGAGAGTGAACTGGGAATACAGCCCAGGGTCTGGGTTTATTTTTTTTGTACAGACCTCTGCATATGCTGCTCTGATGAGGCTATCATACAAACAAAGAGGTAAGACAACTAGTCAAGCTGTGTATTCTCTCCCACTGATAGAACAGGAGGAAAAAGGTAAGTTTTATTCTCATTTAAATCAAAACCATTTTGTATGCCCAGGAGCAAAAAAAAAAGAGCTCAAAGTCAAGTCTGCATTTAGGAGCACTTTTCTGGGGTAGGTAACTTGTGAAAGCACCATAAAAATGCCTCTACAGGTGAGCCATGCTTTTGTGCATGGAACAGACTCACTGTGTGAGGAGACTAAAAGAGCTGTGGCCCCAGCTTTCACATGGCTTCCCACCCAGAGCACAAGCTTCCAGACACACCATGCAAAAGTGCTCGGCAACTCTCCTTACCTTCCCCTCCATGCTTGCTGCTGTGTATTCCTACAAAAGTAAGATGTACTCCATCTTGTCTCCTTCTCTCAAGTAAAATAGCCTCTTCCAAGAAAGGTATGTCTTTGCCATTACAAACACATTGATACTAGAAATTATTATTAGCAAAGCTACACTGGTCAGAAAGCATCTGAACCACACTCATGTCAGCAGGGCTAGGAGAGACCAGCCCTTAGAAGGACAGAAAATAATTTTGTGCCAAATTCTAATCTACACCCATAATTTTTTAGAGTTCTTGCCAGCATGAAGGAACATTGGAAGAAGCATATATCATACCTGTTTTGACCCTGTTTGCACTTCTTACTAGTGTGAATGAGAATTTGGAACTGTGAGTCCATATGTGCCTTTAAATTGCTTCCAATTTTTCTACATGCTTATTTTAGCAGTAGTTGTCACCCATGTGTATGCAAAATAAGCTTGCAGAGGAGCTCTGAGTAATAGGGAGAAAACAGCCTACCACTGTATTAGACTACAGCTGATGCCACAGTAAAAAATGCAGTTGGTAATTTTAGTTCCCCTCCTCAGGGACACTTCCTGCTCTTCCACATCATTATGAAAACTGCTGGTGACAACGCATTTGATCCCAGTACTGGGAGCTCCTCAGAAAGACTCATAACAAAACAGGCTCTTGAGCCTGTGGTTTGTTTTTTTTCCCTGCAAATCTTCCAAGTCTGGATCTTCTTTATCTTCCAGATCAGAGATGAAATGCATGGCATGGCAGAACAAATGAGGCTTTTCTATCCTTTGCCCATGGACCTCCTTCTCCTAAAGTCACAGAACTTCATTCACAAGAACTGTCAGCTCAATTCCTTTCACAGCCATGATACTACCTGAAAGAGTTTTTAATGCACTTAGATTTTAGCATTGTATTTTCACACTTTTCATCTTAGGATTAATTGTCTGATAAATCATCTAAGACTTTGAAAGCCACGTTTTCTTTCGAGTGATTCTGTCTTCTTCCACTTGGGAAGTGTCACATTTTTCTGTGATTTTCTTATAGAATTAAAAGCAACAGGAACCTTTTTATTTACTTCTCTCACTGGGCATTCACATAATTCCTTGTTTTTCTAGAAAAATTTACAACTCTAGGGTTACTGTACCTGCAAAATCATCCAAAGAAGGCAATCTACTTCGTTTAACCTCTAAAGCTGGTGGCAAATTTTGGTTTTTATTTAAGTGAAAATTCTGAGTTATTCAGATACATAGATTCAAGTTTTCAGCCACTTTACATATTAGGCATATACTAAATTTGAATTAAATCATTTGCACATGTGCAACCTACATTTATGCATGCAAATCAGGCAATTAGGTACAAAATTACCTGATTTGCATACATAATGCTAGAACTGAGCAAGTAATATGCAACAAAAAACATATTCTATTAATATTATTTTCTTCTCTTCTGAAATTAGCTGCAACTGGATTAGAAAATACTCAAGATTTTCATCACTCAAAATGATTATTTGATGAACATTTTTAGATCTACTGATATGATGGCTAATTACACATCTCAAATGATACCGATTTTGTATCATGTTTGGTAACCTAGCATGAAGTTTATAACAAAATGTGCAATACTACCTTTTTCATGTTTAGAATTCCACTTAAAATTCATTTGTATGAATAAATCTTGAGTGCATGAATATTAAAGCATAGCAACACAAGTCCACCAAAATTTGCTTTTGAATTCAAATTGAAATTTTTTGCTGTTTGTGCAATGCAGCTGCTTTTCCATGCACACAGATATGGAGCTGCTGTAAAAGCATCTGAATATGTAGAAAAAGAAGTCAGTGAAAGCCATTTGTGGAGTCTGGAGGGTATTTCCTACAGTACCACAGTTGTAAGCAGACAGGTCACACCTCATAGATGAAACAAGATGTTTTCCTCACACAGCAACACTAGAGGGGCCTGTCTTATTGGAAGGTAAGGCATTATCCTGGGAGAGCTCTGGTGATACCTTTGACCCTGACCGTGGGTCTTTCTGCCTCCTACTGCCTCCCTACTCTGCACATGTACCAACACACTTCTTTTGGTTTGCTTCCTTTTGCTGTGCTCCGTCTTGCTCAGAAGGCAAATTCCTCAGGCACAGACCTGTCCTATTTGTCTGCAAAGTCTTATGCATACTAAGGGGCTTTAGCTGTAGAATAAATAAACAATAACTGCACTTCTGCTGCGATGCAGAGACATTTTTGCATGTCTCTAACTGTTCTCATGGGCTTACCTCCAAACCCCTTTAAGCGGTTCATTATAATTTTTAAGATGGGGTCACCAATACTCTTTCAGGTAAGGGCAGATCTTGGTTCCTGTCACGGCGGTACGAAGCTCCACATAGCATCCAGCATTTCATTCCTCATGCATCCTGGCAGTCACTTTCTGATCAGATGCCCGTTTTACAGACAGCTTCCAATAAGTTATCCAGTGGCAATCAGACCTTCCCCACAAACACCATGGTACCTTTAATAAAACTAGGCAATACACTTAGGAAAATTATTTTCTCACAGCATGCACATCTGCGTATGCCATAAACATAACCTGCTACAGTCTGGATCATTCACCTATCAGCAGCGTGCCAAGTCCTACTGGTTTGATTTTTTTTATGCTTAAATAGCACTTTCAAACATTTCAACATCCCCTATTGGTTCTTTAGTATTTAAATCATAACTATTTTTAAGACAACCATGTCTTTGTCTTCTAAAAATTATGTTGCACATCTTTGGCTAACACAAGAATATAACAATAATGACTACCAAATTATTTGACAAGATTCACATTTAAGAACCATCATCTTGTAACAATCTTGCTTCTCATTATCTATTGCCTCTCATTTCAGAAACTTCTTTGTTTGTTATTCATTGACAAACTGGTAATGAGGGACTCTTCACCTCGCAACCTATTGGTTAACTATAATTAATTTTATTTCCAGTGCCTCTGCTGCTCTGCAAAGTTTTGCTGCTCATGACTATGCAATTATTTGGCTTTTATGTGTCTGTCTATCACAACAGCTTCAGAGCATCTCTCAAGCATTTAAACCCAGAAAACTCTGCATGTCTCTCTTTCCTTTTCATCCCCACCTGCTGAAGGATAGAGTTTGTATAATTTTTCTTTCTTGCCTTTGCCACTGGCACTTGTTCTTACTTTGTCCTCTATTTCAGGTAAAGGATCTCCACATCTCCTTGACACACGCTCCAAAAGAGGTACATTTCCATTTCTTGCTCTTTCCTGACAGCAAACTTCCCTTTCAACACTCAGCAATTTCATTTCTAGAAGGAAATGTATACAAAGGCAATTCAGCACCACCTTTGTAAGCTCAGGAATTTGTAAGAGGGACTGGAAAGTCCTGCAGGCCAAGAATGGAAGTGTATCTGTAAGTGATAGCTCAGTTGCTTAGATTACAGTGTTAATAACATTGAGGTTGTGGGATTGATCCCTGCATGGGCCATTCACTTAGGAGCTGGACTGGATGATCCTTTTGAGTCCCTTCCAACTCAGAATATTTTCTGAACACTGTGATACATATTTCAAGCTCTGAAGGTAAAAAAAAACAGTAGTTCTTCTGTCCCAAGTAAGGTGCACTTCATTCTAATCCTGACATCTATCACACTTTCAAGTGAACAATGACTCATGGCCTTTCATCATGCGTATTTGTCACACAAATCTAAGTTAACCTCACAAATTCCCAAAAAGAAAAAAAATGTTTGTAGCAGTTGCTATGCTTATACCACAAATAACATTGCTACCAGCAAATTGCTAAATGTAACCTGCCTCTCCAAAGGATCCTATAGCAAACCAATTATGTAAAATCATCAAACCCAGCAGAGAAGGAGCCAGAGGAATTACAGAAAGGACTTAGTAGTGGGAGCAAATTAAATGGCTGGATTTGTGTGGTTTGCCTTGCTGCAGCAAGCAGATATGCACAAAGGGGGAGAAACTGCTGACTGAATGGACTTGGGACCTTGAGATGGAGAAATCCTTGGGGAAAGTAAACCAGAAGTTTGTGCACCATGAAGCACATTGACAACAAATAGACCCTATCACTAAGAGAAAAACAGAGCAACTACATAAAATATATTGGCAAAACCAATAGGTAGATATATCTCAATGGACTCTTGTGCTGTGAGGGGAAAAGACAGCAATGTCATTTTTCTGCTGGTGAAAAACCAATAGCAGACCAGGCACTCCTCGTGCAGAGTCAACAAAAGCAACAGGAAGTGCAGCTTGCACTTCAGCAGGACAGACTGATGCAATGTACCCTGACATGGGGCCTGGGGAGTTCTGCAGGACTGGCAGGAGGTGGTTTGGGCCAGCTTAGCTCAGGGCTGATGGAGTTAAAATACACATGCACACTTGTATCTCTGGATGCCTAATGCTGCTGCTGCAGAGGGTTAAAACTGAGCAGCTACAGAAAACCTCCCCTCAACAAAGGAAGGCCATACAGCATAGGGAGTATTGAGCTATTTGGCTCTTGTTCTGGCCAGCCTGAGACTGGCTCCAGAAGCATACTCTCATGGCATCTGGGCTGCACTATACTCATGGGAAATGTGCTCATTTACACCCAGGGAACATCACTACCTGCGTGTCCAGAGATGAAAATAGCCTCGGAATTACTTCCACAGGGTGTGCTGCTAGAGCTTAAATGGATTGCCACCCCGAGAATTCCTCCATAACATGATGGAGGAAGTGGCATGGAGGAAATTAATTCATATTAGATGATAGCATTTCGCTACAAGAGACAAAGAAGAATTATTAGTCCTACACCACCTTACAGAGGGTTCTCCTGAGAATGGGATACTCCAATGATACACAGCTGACATGCAAACTTGCACAAGGGAAGGGGTTGTTCACTGGAGCATATAAAGGCATGTGCCCATCATATACAGATAAGTGTGCCATTTGAGACATGGAGCTGTTCAACACAGCAGTTAGAGCAATTCCTGCGTGGTAAGTGAGTGGTGTAATGTTGAATTGAGACCAAATGGTCTTAAATTGTATGGGAACTCCGCTGTGAACCAAATGAAAAACCAAGAGAAGTCTGGTAACTACATTGCCAGGATTCCTTAGGGAACAAGAGCCAAAAAGGCTTAAGAAGCTTAGTAAAAGACCAGACATCTTTAGGCATCAAAGAAAGTTGGTGTATCAGTACACAGACATTACAACCCTGAAACAGAACATCATTGAGGAGGCTGTATGGTAATAAGAATTTTACTGGCTTTAAGCATCTTCCATCTTTTCTGAGCTGGAGGACATATCTGACAGCTATGCATGTGCTGGTCAAGTGAGAAAAAATACAAATGTATTTACATGTTCTATGCTGGAAGGATTATTTTCCTTAAAATATTAGAAAATACATCTTTAATTTTACCTAAGTCCTCATTTACAACAAGAGAAGGGAAATCGGGAGGTTTTAAAGTGACTTTAACCTGATGTTGTTTAATAGAGGTGCTATTATGAGCTTTCATTATTGCATAGTTTATGTTGTAAATTATTTCCATAGCAACCCAATTGTGTCATATATTCTGGGCTATAACTCAGAGGGAGAAGGGATGGGAAAAGCACAGAATAGAGACTACAGAGCAAAACCTGTCCTGATTATTACCTGAATCTTGAATGTTCTTTTTAGTCCAATTTGTTTAAGCAGTGTTTATTTGCAGGCAATGTTGAGGATCCAGCCAGGCTGCACCTGCCTTCCCAGGCATGCTCAAACACAGCCTAGGATTGCACATCTTCAAGGGAGAGCTGGGTGGGGTTCCTTCAAATGACAGAACCTTCTGCAAGGAGGAAGCTTCAAGCTGTAACTTGCAAAATATGTACTGTAAAAATCCAGCCATCAGAACACAGAAGATCTATGCAGAGACCTGCAACTGATCACGCAAAAACCTGAAAGGAGCTGCTCTTTGTACTAAGCATGTGCAGTGCAGTTCTTAAGAAATGCTGTCATCAGTTCTAGCATGAGAAAAGACAGGTACAAAAGAGCATGAGAATTTCAGCATTGCTTCCTGGTATTTAACTGTCACACAAGCCACTGGACATTCTATCAAGGCTGCTGACTAATGAATCAATCTTAGACCACGGGTCCTTGTTAGCAGAATGTGACTAGATATCCACAGATCACACAGCTGATATTGCCCTTGATGCCCGCACCTCTTGCTGCCTCCGCGCAGTGAGCACAGCTGAATGAGTGCAGTTGGATTAACAGAAAAGTTGATTGCTGAATGGGAGGGTGAAGAGCTGGGTGTTGGAGTCAGAGAACCATTCAAAACCACAGCAAATGTTTGCCAAAAATTAGTATATATACTTAGCAAAGTACAGCCCTTGAAAGGCTGCATCTTTTTGATAAGATACACAGTATAATCTTTAATTGCAGGAGATGGGATACAATAAATGTGCCAACTGGCCCTTCTTATCAATTCAGTCTGAATTCTTCAGGGAGGAATTATCTTTACATGTAACAGGGAGTCAAGAACATCAACAATACTTGAGCAAGTAATAAAAAAATACTCCAAAATTTACTGCTGCAGGAAGACAAGAGCTCTTTCAGTTGTTTCAATCTCAGATGTTTTATACCTTGTCTTTTTATTTTACAGAAATCAGTTATAGACACTGAGTTCTAAGAGAAATTGTCTAGCATATCAAACTAGATCAAATAAACTTTCAACATCTACAAGTCAGTGGCCTATATTTTCCAGTAGCAGACCAGATATTCAGGCTTCCCACTCCCTCCCTAATTTTGCCCCTAGCTCTTACATACATCAAACCTACAAAAGTGTATTGTCCTTACTCCAACAGTGTGCCAGTCTGGACATGTTCAAATGAAAACCTGAGCTACACTATGATCTTGTCTCTTGTTGCCATGATGTGTGCAGTGAAGAGGAAGATTGCCTTAGATAATCCGGAATATAGCAATTCAAAGCAACCCAGTGCTGTCTTTGATTTGGATGTGGTGTGCTTTCCATCATAGCCAAAGGGGAGCTGCTACCTCTGACACACAGGTATGCACTCTTCTTCACCCCAGCCCTCTGTATGTTGCATCAGCAAGAACAGCAACAGCCTCCAGCCTTGGAGCTATCAGAGTGAAGGACGCACGCACGCTACAGGCAACTGGCCTGGCACTGAACGTTGTTGTTCCCAAACACCTGTGGCACACAAGCGCTTTTCAGTTCAGCTGCACAGTTGTTGTAACAACGTGCTTTTATTCCAGAGGAAGGGAGACTAGCATTTGGGGCAGTAACCAATGGCTATGGTCTCCCTTGTTCTGATAGGAGTTTGTTGTGTGACCTTGGCTCAAACACTTGAGATTATGCATCTGGAAAGTGGATAAACTAATATGGTAACTTAGGAGTAGCTTCACCCTTTCCTAGGCACAGTTCTCAAATATGGTTAGCAAAGTCCCAGGCAGCTTTGCATAAAAAACACTTGCTTAAGGAAGGGCAAAACGCTGGTTTGGCTTCAAACCGACTCGGGGCTGTCCCCCCTGGAGAAGCCCCCCATGCCTCGCCAGTTGGGCAGCCCAGAAGCAGAAGCAGGCTGCTAAATCAGTGGTTTGCCTGAGGAGCGAGCGGAGGCTTGCAGCAGCATGGCTGCTTTCTCTGCACATTCCTCTGGTGACGCTGCTTATTACCCAGCATGCAGATAACCCTGAGTCAAGGCTTTGGTATGAGCGGCGCTGCCAGGAGCTGCGTGCTTGGAATAGAGGGTTACAGTTTAAACCGAGGTGAAGCGCCGTCCCCAGCCAGCTGCACCCTGCCTGCCTCTCCTACTCGGCTGGAGCCAGCCACCCCTTCACCTATTTGCAGAAAAGGAGCTTTCCAGTCCCTCCCCTCCACCCCATCGCTCACCCAGGGATCATTCCCATTGAGAAGCTCTCAGTCTAATAGTAATCCCGACGAATTTAGCTGCTGCTAATAAATCCCACCCTCTGCCCCTCCCAACCTGCCTCCATGCAAATCCATTTGTAGGTTACTTGAACAATAGCGGAGCTGTAATCAGCCCTCCTCTCTGGCAGCCTGCAGGGAGGGAGGGGAGGAGGATGATGACAGTGGGGAATTCTGCTCGGCTCCTTGAAGCTGCACAGACATGTTTCATGTCCCCGTTCCCATCCCCTGCGCAGAGGCGGGCAGGCAGGAGGGCAGGCAGGCGATCACATGGCTGTCTAGGTCGGCCCAACCCAGCGGCAACTGCATGCCCTGGCGACCCTCCCCAGCCCAGCCCAGCCCGGTTTGATTCAGTTCGGTTCAGTCCCTGCCTAAGCTGCCGTGCCGCAGCAGTGCCAAGCCTCTCCGCGCTGCGGTGGAGTTGCCAGGCTCAGCCTCCACTCCCTAAACAAAGTAAAGGGCCTTTGCGCTGGCCAAAAAAGAAATAGAAAAATACCCCAGTGAAGCAGACTTGAGCGAACGGGTGGCCTGGCACACCCAGGACTGCCGGGAGAGCAGTGCCAGCCAGAGAGAAAGGCACAGCTCTCCATTACAGGCTCTTCGGGGACGACAGAAAACCAGAGTCTTCTCACTGTTAACGATGATCATGTAGGAAAGGGGAAAGGGAAATTTTCTGAAAATAAATTGCGATTTGGAGCAGTTCACATTTTAAAGGTTTCTTTGCAAAGGGTCATAAAAGCAGCAGCGGGTGCATATGGCCGAGCAAGGCTGGGGGGGAGGGGGGTGGGGCGGGGAGGGCTGTGAGCGGATGCCAAATCAGCTGAAACCTAAGAAGCTTGACCTTCCTCACCTCCACCCCTGCTCCCACCGCCTCCAAAAAACCTTGCAAGGGCGCTTCGGGAAGGCAAAGCACAGAGCAGCGAGGAGAACGCAGTCTCAACCCGGCAACAGGCAGGATTGCACGGCTGTGTCAGTGAAGGGGGAGAGGGGACACTTCAGGGTAGTTGTGTCCCCTCTCAGCAATGCAGGCTTAACCGCCTCCAAAAAACCTTGCAAGGGCGCTTCGGGAAGGCAAAGCACAGAGCAGCGAGGAGAACGCAGTCTCAACCCGGCAACAGGCAGGATTGCACGGCTGTGTCAGTGAGGGGGGAGAGGACACTTCAGGGTAGCTGTGTCCCCTCTCAGCAATGCAGACTTCTACCAGCATGGTTCATTGCATCCAGCCAAACAGTCAGACCTTGGAATCTTGAACCTACCTAGCCCCAAGCAGCTCAGCCAGTCCAACCAGTCACAGACTGTTCTGGCCAGACAGACTTTTGGTGAGCATCCTCCCCCTCCCATTCACATGTCTAACTGCTCCCTTCTGCTGTTCACCCTGCAGTTCCCTGAATGGCTGAAAGAGAGTGGGTTTGCTGTCAAAAACTTGAAATGACATGTAATCTCCCATGTTTCTTCTCATGAAGTTAGGCAAGTCAATTCCCAGAGAGAAGAACTGGATTCCTGCAGAGCCTCCCAGTCAGGAGTGGCAGCGTGGGGCTGGGCTGCCCTGTGGAAAACACGTGGAGACAGAGATGTTTGTCTGGCTCATCACAGGAGCCCTGTGGTAGCCTCAGTCAGTGCACACATGACTAATTCTTCTTTGAACAAACATCCAGTGACACACATGTTCTAACCCATTTCTAAGAAAATAGGCTACAAGGCTATTAAAAGAAATGTCAAGAATATCTAACTGGAGAAAAAAAAAACAAAAAAAACCCACACAACCAAAAAGCAAAACACAACAACCCTCCCTGAGAAAATAAACCATTTAAATACTTCCCCATTACAAGAAGGAATGAAAGCACAATAAATGACCATCTGGACAAATAAATTAACTTACACCATTTATTCAAGCAAACATTGGGCTGTACCTTAAATAACTGCCAAGTATGGGGGATGGGAGCATTACTGTAAAATACAGAAATATGCTGAATCTCTGTACATGAGACTCACTTGACAGCTCCCCTTTCCTCCTCGAAAAAAGGTTACAACTTGTTTGTCAGCTGTGGACATCTTCAGAAAGATAAAAACCTACAGAGTGGGTTCAAAGAAATGCTGGCTAATATGCCCAGACTGGCTGCTTAATGAGCCGGAGTAAAAGAAAAGGTCACATGGTTACAAAAAACCTCCATACAACAAACGCCCCGTAGCTATGGTTAACTTTAATTAACTGCAGTATTACAATTCACTTCAAGCTTATTTTCCACCAATGTTTACTGCACCTTACCTTTCCTTTGCCTGCTAAAAGTCACACTGATCAGTCTCATAAGTAGGCTTATGTTTCAAAAAATAAGAGCTTTTCAAAAATTATCTGAAATTTTAAAAATCCATCAAATGTGTCTCTTTCTAGCTATAACTACTGATGGATGATTTCAAGATTACAGGAGTGGTTCTGTTTATATAAATCAGGGTATTCACACTTCTGTGATACAATTAAATGTTGAATAGCCAGTCTTTTAATAGCAGTTGCAATTCACATATGAATACTACTTCTCCTTAAGTTTAAACTTGAATTTCAACCATGTGTACAATTTTTTTCTCTGCCAGTCATGAGCTTACAATGTTAGTCTCCCTATCTCATGATTTAAAAATAAACTGCTGTGTGAGAATTGCATGCTTAGAAATAACTGAAAATAGGAACAGTACAAATCTATACTCTAAAAAGCATGTAAGTTGTATCCAACAATTAATTCAAAACATTATTTTTCTGCATTACTTCTTTGATCCATTACATAAGAACAATATGTGTGGAGGTTTTTAAGCACTGATATATTACTTGGCAGGAAAAAAAAATATACACACACAAAGTCATTGTCTGAAATCACAGATATAGTGATGCCAAATACTAAATCTCAGAACATAACAAACCCCACCCCCTCCCCACACACATGAAACAGCCAGAGTGTATCTATACAAGACTGCAAAGATCTGTAGGCACACTAAGAATATAGTCTCAAGGCTTCTACCATCGTTCCCACCAGGAATGCAAATCAAGTATGTATTAAGACCAAGCAGATACCAAACGCCATCCAGACTTTCCTTTATACAACTCTGGGGCTTTGGCAGGTGGGGATCCTTACTATTCAATAAAATGAAGAGCTCTTAACCTATGGCACTGTTGCATTTGGAACAGCTCTATATACTGCTGGTCAAACTGCAAAAGATTTCAGCAGTGCTGCTGGGTTTTTTTTCAGGTTTTCCCCTCTTTCCTCCATTTGCCTCGCTGGAAAGGACAAAGTTCACACTAGGTTTGTTTGCATTTTCTAGCTAGCATGAGGCCTGTGTATTTACTTTGCCTGTTGATCACTTAACAGGTATCACACTGCTCCCCTATCTCCAGAAAATGCCAATGTCACACAGAATTGTTAATTATACAAAGAATCACATATAATCATTGCCGAAAAGAAAGCATTCACTTCAGCACTTAAAGGAAGCTTCCTTGCCTGAAAACACAATAAAGCCCTTGAACAGCTCATCAATTCCAGTTATGAAAAGCCAATGCCTAAATGGGGTAGCAACCCACCAGCTGCAACACCAACTGCAGAAGCTGTTATTTCATGCTACCCTTTTCTTACTCTGTTCTGCCTTACCATGAGTTTGTGGCTAATGTCAAACTTTGACAACCACTCTTAAAATCAACTAAAATTATTAACTATGGGATGCTGGGCGGGTTTTTTGTTTTTTGGTTGGTTTTTTTTTTTGGTTTTTTGTTTTTTTGTGAAAAGAAGGCTTCATTTTAAATCTCAAGCCTTACTAAATTGCACAGGCAATGTATGCATCCTGTATTGCAAACAGCTTGCAGCTGGAGAGCTGGTGGGGGGGAGGAGAAGGGAGGAGGAAATGAGATGCAGGAACAGTAAATAGAAAATGCTTAGTCAGCAACCGTTACTGCAACATTAAAGGTGAAATGTAAATAGGCACAGTGCCAAGATTTAAGTAAGTTTGATAACACCACCAACATCATCATATTACTACATATTAGTGGAAATGTGCATACAAGTGCCACAATTATCACAACGAACTGCATTGGTATAATGGAGACCTTTAAAAAGCCAACACGGTTTGTGCACATTGCCTAAGCTTAGAGAAAAATAAAACTTGCTACTCAAGAAGTATTAATATCAATTGAATTTATTACAATTTACTAAGCTCCAAGGCACATTACAGTGTTCTGTTAACTACAGAAATGTATAAAGGACAAAGAGCATGTTTCTCATGTACAGCATTTTGCTCTACTGTTCAAAAGCATCCGTGCATCAATAAAAGCAAAAACAAAAAACACATGAAGATTAAAAAAACGTTCAGATCAATAGAAACAAACTGAAACATTTTCCTTACAAACTTGCAACAAAAAAACACCCTCCCCCCACAGCCACCCCACCGTTTTGCAACAAAAAAAACAAAAACAAAAAAAAAAGGGGAAAGACTAACACTCAGGGCTTGTAAAACGTAAGCTGTCACCATTTTTGTAGCAATTTTTTAGGCATCAACACTGGCCTTGGCAAAAATAATTTTTTTTTGTCTTTTGTGTTTTTCTTCTTCTTTCAGAGAAGTGCATACATTTACAAAAATACACACCAGCAGCAGGTAATCGCTAAGGGCTATTAACTTTGTACCTAGCCAACACACTGCCAAAGAAATGAGAACAGGTATTATGTAGTAACCAAACAATATTATATTCTGTTTAACAAAAACCAGCTCTATCCTTCAAATGAAGAAGAGTACATACCTTTGTTTCAAAATATAGAAACATACGACGAAAATAATGTCTATACATAAGACTAACTTTTGCAGTTTGTTATATTCACAATTCTACATCTTCAGGAGTCTGAAGGGATTGGATTTCTTACTCAAGGGTCTCTCTCCTTTTTCACTTTAACGTCCCCAGCTAAAATGGTCGCGATCTCGCCCTGCATAAATGCCCAAGGCACATTGGAACCGACTAGGGGGCATTTCTCTCCACTGGGGCAGTAGACTTCACCAGTCGCCCCTTGGGCCTTGATGCTCTCTCTGGAACAAGGGAAGCAGAACTTGTGGCTGGGCACAGAGGGGCACTGAACAAAGTGGGTGTCCTCCAAGCGTTCGTGGCAAATGGTGCAGCACAGGGGCCCGCTGTTGGCCATGGGGGAGTCCGGAATGTTTTGGGGGTGCACTTGGTCCATGGCAGGGTGGGTGCTAGGGGGAGGAGGGGCCACTTGCAGGTTCATGTCCCCGTTGCGGGAGGCCAGACGGCGCTGGCCCGGCACCGAGGCCGGCGACACGGGGCTGCTGCTGTTCCTGCGGGTGGACGTGGTGGAGTGCACCGAGCTGCCGTCCTTGGGCGAGTGGGCATTGCCCAGCGTGTCGGCCACCGACATGAGCGCGGCCATGGGGGACTGTCCGTTCTGGGGGGCGGACTCGGGTGGCGTGGTCCGGTTGGAGTGAGGCCCGAGGGGCGGCGGCGGCGGGGGGCCCCCGCCGTGCACCGCCCCGAAGCCCCCGGCCGACATGGTGAGCTTGAGCGCTTCGCTCTGGCTGGCCATCCACTGCTGCCGCTGCTGCTCGTCGCTGAGCTTCAGAGCCCCCTCGGCCGAGTCCGAGGGCTCAGGAGAGGCTTTCCTCTTGCGCATCGCCCCGCCGCCGCCGCCGCCGCCGCCACCGCCAGGTCCCCTAGAGGCGGCAGCGGTGCCCTGCGCCCCGCCGGCCCCGGCCCCCGGCCGCGGGAGACTCACCAGCGCCGTGGGCAGCATGGGGCAGCTGGCGTCCAGGTAGGGCTGCGGCAGCATGTCGGCGCCCACCAGCTCCTTGAAGAAGCGCACAGACTCGGGCAGCAGGTCCCCCAGGAGCCGCCAGTCGCCAGAGCCATGCTTCTTCTCGTACTCCAGGTACTTGAAGCCCGAGGAGAGGCCGCGGCCGAAGTCCTTCATACAGTCCTGATACATCTGCTTGGCCACGCCGGAGGCGCTGGAGAAGACGGTGCCGGAGCCGCTAGGGTACTCGATGAAGAGCTTCAGCTCATAGTCCATGCCCGGCTTGGAGACGGCGTCGAAGGCAAAGACGCGGCCCAGCAGGGCGTGATCCTTCTTGAAGCGCACCTCGTAGGGGGTGCAGCCGGCCAGAGTGAGCAGCGTGTCCCTCACGATCTTGGGCTTGCTGGCCCACTCCTCGGCCCGATTCCGCAAACTCTCGCTGAGCTCGGCCAGCGCCTCCGCGTTGCGCTGCTTCTCCTTCAGCTCCCGCTCTTGGTCACTGCTGGATACCGAGCCCGGCCGCTTGCCGCAGGCCTCGGAGGACGAGCCGCCGCCTCCCCCGGCACCACCGCCGCAGGTGCCCCCTTGGGAAGAGGCGGAGGGAGCGGGGGGACCCCCGCCGCCGCGGCCACTCAGGCCCCCGTGCGGCGGAGGCAGCGCCACGCCGGAGGCAGCGGGGCCGTTCAGCAGCGTCTGCGGCAGCAGGTTGGGGGGCACATTCATCTGAGCGCCGGCAGCCCCCGGGGGCAGGCCAGACACGAGCCCCCCGTGCGCCCCGCGACGAGAGGAGGAAGAGGAGGAGGAGGAGTTGGGGCTTTGCCGGTTCAGCTCCGGTGGCCCGTCCTCAGGCTGCTTGGGGAAGCCATTGGGCCCCCCCAGTCCGTTGGGCAGGCGGGCGCCATGGCTGCTGCCCAGGCTGCCCGGCGGCGGCGGGTACTCGAAGCGGCTGCGCTGCTCCGCCGCGGCGGCGCTGAGCCCGTAGCGGTCCAGGCTGGACTGGGTCAGCCCCGCTGAGGCCGCCTTGGAGGTGGCATCCACATGGTTGAGCTGCTGCTGGGCCGCCGCCGCCGCCGCTTCTTTGGCGGAGAGCGTCACTGCCTTTACGCCGACCGGCGGCGGGGGGCCCGGGGAGCGACCGTCCTGGAAGCAGCCGTGCGCCCGCTTCAGCTGCCGGGCCGTCTCGATCACGAACTCGATGCGGTCGGCGCCCTCATAATTAACGCAGCCCCGGCAGACGGGCTCCGTGAAATCCCAGATCATAGCCCAGGGCATGCGGGGCAGATCGCATAGGTAGCATGACTGCCTCCGCGACGAGGACACCTGCGCGGCGGACATGGTGCTGCTGGCTGGGGAGCTGCTGCCGCTGCCGCCGGGGTAGGGGCTGGCTCAGTCTTCCCCCCGGGCTGCAGGGAGGGGGGTGGGTGGCTCTCCGTACCTGATCCTGTTGCCCGTTTCAGCAAGGGGGATCGTCTGCTTTTAGTTCGCTCCTGCTGCCGGAGATGGCTTCCTCTACCTGGTCCTGCCGCTGCTGCCCCGGTGGGGTGGGAAACGATTCCACCGCTCCTCCGGGGGGCTGGGTGGGTGGGGGTCGCTTTCTAGCCGCTTCTGTTTCCCTGCGCTCTCTAGCTCTCCGCTTGCTGCTGCTCCTCCTCCGGGAGGAGGCGGAGGTGCACGGAGGAAGATGGGGGGGGTCACCTTCCACCCGCCACGGCTGCCTCGTGAGCTTGCAGTTCGGTACGTGCTGATCCACCGCCGTGAGCAAGACAGGGGCACCCGCACGGAGCTGCTCGGTCCCGGCAGCGGCGGCTTCCCTGAGCGCTGGCGGAGCTGCGGCTGTCCGGGAGCAGCAGCGGCGGCGGCGGCAGCAGCGTGGCGAGCGGCGCCGCCTGCTCCTCACTCACATCCTCGCCGCTACTCGCAGTCCGAGCGCGGGGTGCTGCGCGCCGCCGCGTGTGGCTGCGCGCCCCCTCCGCCGCGCCGCGCTCCCCCCGCGCCGCGACGCCCCTCCCCTTCTCCGGCGCGCATGCCCGGCGCGCTGCCCGCGCCCTCCCCGGCGCGGCCGCAGCTGGAGCGCGGCGGGGCGCGGGCAGCCTGCGCTGCCGGCTATGTTTGGAAACTTGAACGCCAGATCGCGCCCTCAGCCTCCTCCCCGGCCGCACCGCCGGCCCCCCGCCGCGGCACCGCGGCCAGGGCGCGCATGCACAGTCGTCGTGGTGGTGGTGGGTGGCGGCGGGGTTTTTTTTGTTGTTTTGTTGGTTGGGTTTTTTTTTTCCCTGACTGCGCTTTCTAAGTTCAGATGTCTCGCTTTCGGAATTTTGTAAACCCGCGGTTCGCCCCGCTTTGCTTTCGTGACGGCTGCGCGGCTTTCTGCCACCGCGATTGTCGGTGGGATTCCCGTGCGCTCCGGCTGCTGAGGCAAATGGGGGATCCCGCCTTAATATCCGATTTCGTGTTTCTCTTCCAGTGATCCCAGTGACAGAATGACACAGTTTTTGTAAGCCTGTGACTGCATCAGAAGCTCTTCCACTTTTGATTTGTTTAAACCAGCCATGTTTGCCAAGTGTTTAAGGCTGGGGTGGGAAAGATAGTGCTGTGCATTGCTCAAGGGTGTAGGAGAGGCCAGGCAGGTGAGTAATCACTGTGATCTCATCTCGCTAATGCAAAGGGACATAGGATTTCCCCGGCGTTGTGAGAACACACGGCTTTTTTTTTTTCTTCTTCTATTTCCCCCTTTAAATAGCTAGCTGACATTTGCATAACACTGTTAAACAGTCAAATTACTTAAAACAACCTCGGTTCATGCAAATAAGCCAAGAATTCATTTCACTGGGAGGAAAACAAAATAAACCCCCCCGAAGCTTTCCTTCTCCCGCCCGCGATCCCCGAAGTTGCCCGCTCCCCGCCCGGCCCCGCGGCCACGCCGGTGCCCGCGCTGGCCAGGAAGGGCTCTGCACAGCCCGCTTTTGCTCTCGTTGCAGTCGGCGGCTATTTTTGCAAACATCGACATCGCTGCCCGCGTCCAAAGAATAACAAACTGTGACTGCGGGGACGCGGTTCGGCCGGGACCCGGCGCGGGCGGCCACCGGCATCGCGTCACGGGCGCGCGGTGCCCGCGGAGACAGCGCGCAGCGGGGCAGGGCGGGGGGCGGGGGGGAAGCAGCCGCACGCTCGGCGAGCGCGGAACCTCTCCCAGCTGGGCTGTGTTGGATGGATTTCTTTCTTTCAGTACCTCTTCCTGATTCCTTTGTTGCTACAAACGCCGAACCCCCCGTCCATTGCAGGTTTCCCTCTGTGTTTAAAAGGACACAGTGTTTCTATGGCGGGGTGCCACGGCTCCCTTACACCGGCACGCTCAGCAGCCATGCAGCGCCGACGGGGAAAGATACCTTCCATTCGATTAATAACGTTTTGGAATTCACATGACAAAAATCCCTTCCTTTAAATATTTCATTTCATATCACCAATATGTGTCATTTGCATTTTTAGTTGTCTAAAGCATTTTATATGTGTCTGGTTCTAGTCTATAAAGCTGGCAAATGAGTTTGATTATATGTGTGTGGAATTATTTTATAGAGAAGGCTTAATGAAATGCTCACATTGAAGTTACAAAAATGGTAGGACCAGATAAAATACAGTTAGAAAATTAATTGTGACAAAGTGACTCTTTTTCAGGGGAAGCTTGTAGAAGCAGTAAGTAGAGATAGGAAAGTATTTGAATTATGTGAGTCTCCTGTATGCAAATTGGCTGAAGAAGATGCGCTAAAGGGGAGTGGATTTCACACTTACAAATTTCACACCTAAACTGTGGACATTACAAAAGCTCCACAGAAGTATGGCAGATGAAAGCTGGTCAAAGTAAAAGTCTTTGCCTCCAGCCACAGTGATTTGGGGACGGCTGCAGGATTTCTACATTAATATGTTTTTACTTCACTAAATAAACATGTGTTCTTTCTGATTCATACTGGAACGTCAGCTCCTTTCCTATCCTTTTACTGCCTCACGTTGATCTTCATATGAAGAGCAGAACTGGGCTGTGGTAAAAGGTCAGCCTCTGCTTTAAAAACTCGGGTTGAGAGACCTGAAGCTTTCCCTTCGTCCCGCACGTCTAAGAATGCAGAACTGCAACATATCCTGACTGTATTTCAGTCCCCGGGTTACACAAATCCAACATAGGACAAGGCACTCCATGTGCTTGAACTACCCCTCACCCTGGATCCTCGATCTACTGAATCCTCCTTCAAGAAAGCCCTTTTTTGGTAAACTCACCTCACAGAAACAGACTTGTTGGCTCAGAAGAGCAGTCTTTATAGTGGGTGTAAATAATAATCACCTTAGATATAATCTAGCCTTAGAAAACCATTTACAGGTGCTGTCAACTCCCTTTACAGTTTGTGAATAGAAAAAGAGAGAGATTAGCATCTGTGACCCGACCAAACTGCCTTTACTCTTACTTGCAGGATACACGGTTGCGGAAATATGTTTGTCTTTCCGTAATGATTAAACTTTGATTTAAACTTTGGTCATGGGCACGTACTGTACCATTACGCAAGCAGCACTTAAGGATGAAGTGTCAGCATAGCAACAATATGGCCAGCAGCAGCAGTGATCTCTGCAAAGCTGATTGATGAACAGAACTGCAATGTAAATGCAAATAAATGCCACGCTGTGGCACCTTCACAGGGAACGACTTGTCAGTATCAATCTAATCTGTGTAGGGAAAAATAGATTGAACGGTAGCAGTGTAACAAGCTTCCCCTCTATGGCAGCACTGTCCTTGCGAGGGTAGCAGCAAGCTTTCCCACTCACCTTCTGCCTTTTCTCTTTGCCATGCAAGTGATGGGACAGGAGCAATCCAGATTGGTTTTGCTGGATTTATACTAAACATGCGTGGTGTTTATTTAGCTCTGAAACAATCCAGGAATTAATATTACTTTTGGAGGAAGCAAAGAGGAAGCCCAAACAATTAATCCATTCAGGTGTCTAATCTGGCTAACTGAAAGAAAGAAGCGTGCAAACAAAAAATAGTGTAAGAACCCCCAAACAGTAGATTGTTTAGGGAGGTGAAGGGGAGTGCAAGGAGGAACGGACCTGCGGCTGTGAACAATTGCTACCCAGCTACTGTTTTCTGTGCAGAACACAAGTCAGCACTGTGGATGTAGCATCAGGGATTCCGCAGAGATTGCCCAAAGTTTATCACCTGCCAGTAGTCCCAAGGGACAAGGACTATAATTTTCACAATCAGAAGTGAAATCTACTAATTCCTTCCTTTCAGTCCTAGGATAAATACTGCCATCTGATAATCCCTTTCCTTTTATTCCTATTACCATCTTTATTTGAAAGTACACACGCGCACATATGGGTCTGTGGAACAATAAAACAGCACATGAAGCATCGATTTAAATGAAGGAATCAAAATGATCCTACAAAATACAGTGTGCAGGAGCTGGCCACTAGTTTTCCTAGAGCCACCAGCAGGTATGGAAAGCAGAGGGTGCAACACACCATGAAGGACAAAGCGACAAAACCAGGTGGCCTGGCTGCACCCCAGGCACTACTCCGTGCCACTCCCAGACATGAGCTCCCACAACAGGGCGGTTACTGTAGATCTGGATGGGAGAGAAGTACTGTGGGTTATCGATCAGCTGGGCATTGTTAATTATGCAGAATACAGGACAGCCCCAAAGTTTGCAAGCGATAATAATTAGGAGCCCATGATCTCAGCAGCTTGGGAATGAACAGTCTGGTCTGACTCTAAATGCTCACAGCCTGGGAATATGTTTAACTCTTTCTTGTTTGCTTTACAAAGTTTTGGCACTGATCACTGCAGCCGTCAGAGCAGCTGGCTCTTCTGCAGGCACTCACAGAAATGGCTCTTTCTTTACTGATCCAAACAGCAGCTACAGCTGGAAAAAAATACAAGAACGAGAAGGGTAGTGCACTCCAGAAAGTGTAATTTACATGGATTTACCTCAGAATAGCAAATAAAATCCGTCACAATCAAATGACTGGCTTCAAAACAATGCAGAGATTAGCAGTGAACAGAGCACTTGGTGGTAAAGAGAGTGTGTTCAGCAAATCAAAACACAAACACTTCAGGAAGAAGTTGCATAATTTTGTCAAATTAAAAGTTAAACAACATTGTCTTCTACTAGAAGCTGCCAGGAAGTGTCAAAACACTCAGATACAAAGAATAGGAGTAGTTACATGTTTCTGTTTATCATTTCAGTTCTCATCTCATTATAATTCTAATTTTTTCCTACCATTTTTCAGGTAGTGAGCCTTGCTGACATAGAGAGTTTATTGCATTCCCGCCTAGAAACTCTTAAGACACATTTCATAATGGACGTTGCCTGTCGTTTCCTCTGCTTTTCCCGGTCCCATTCCCACAGGGGCGGTGGAGCGCGGAGCCGAGAGCGCAGCGGGGCGGGGGCTGCCCTGCCCTGCCCTGCCCAGCCCTGCCCTGCCCTGCCCTGCCCTGCCCTGCCCGCAGCCGGCCGCGGCTCCCCGCGTCCCGACACAGCCTCCCGCTTCTGTCCCGGCTAGCACTGAGGGAGGCCCTCTTTGAGACCCACCCCACACGGATTTTCCTACAGCTGTCTTTAAGGCTTGAAAACCTGCCTGGGAGCCTAGATTTCCACACATTAACCTTTGCCAAATCTTACAGTGCAAAATAAGACACCTATAATTAATTCTGCTCACTCTGCAAGGGACTAGCGACTGGGCAGTGTGTTTTGGGCTGGGATACGCAGAGCTGGGGCCTCTGCTGTTGTTATTTTTACTTTTTCCTGGACTGTTTTCATCTTACATCCTGTGGACGTAGTAAACAATCAACAACAATGAATCAACTGAATCGGTACATTTTTTAAGGCTATTCCCACTGAGAGCCACTTGCACTTTCGTGACAGTTAAGGATCTGCCAAACATTAGCTTAGTTACCAGCAAGACAGGCTCCTCCCTCCCTTCACCCCATACACAGATTGTTTATCAAAACGTGCTGCCAAGAAAAATATCCCTGCTTTTGGCCTCCACCAGTGATTAATAACACTTGAGAACTGAACAAAACTTTACTGTGTTTTCCAAAAAATAAGGGAGGTGGGAAAGGGGGGAAGAAGAGAAGAAAAGAAAAGAAGAAAGACTCTGACACTATTTTCAGTTATTTCACTCAGCATAACCTCCTTTTCCTAACTAGGCCATCTGAAAAGACCAAACCCACTTTTTCTCCAAGACCACATTATAAATGCTGATTAATATTGTTATTGAAAGAAGGATGATATGGACAGAGGATAGTGGTGAGAATAGAAGGGGGGTTGGGGGCAGCTTCTTTTATTAGCACATATCAAGATGAGCCATGGGGAGAAACCAAGAGGAAAAAAAAGATCATTTACTTTCTTTACAAAGACTGTTGGTAAAATTCCTAAGGGAGACTAAGTGCCAAAATTAACTGTCTTGGTGTATTACTTTTAGACACTGCTGCCTGGGTGAATTAAGTCAAATCTTCAAGCAGCAGCCAAAGATAGCTGCAAGGTGAAAAAGAGGCTCTACATTTCCTTGGTTTTTTTGGTGAAACTCACAAATTTGTGGAGATTGTCTTTGCTCCAGGGTTTTTCATCCCTCTCTCTCTTTCTCACTCTCTCTCTCTTTTACCTTCTGGGCTATTTTTGCTATTTTATAGTTGGCATTATAAATGTGTTTTGTAATGGGAAGGCAAGGTAAGAAACAAGCAATTGTTTAGAAAAAGAGAAAAGTAAAAAAAGAAAAATAATAAAAGAATACAGCCTCACATACCATATCTACTTATGTGTATACATACATGTGAGAGCATACATATGTATGCAAGTAATAGCAGGTATTTTTCATTACTCTGTTCTCCAAAAAAACATTATTTAGTAAAAGATAATAAACAGCTCTTGAACAGTGGGATATAGACTAGTGAAAACAGTTTATTGAAATTAATGATGCTGGATTGAACCAAACCTTCCTCCCTTTGGAATTAGTGCCAGACATAGTTTTCCTGAACCCTGTCCAACTGCCTGAGCGACAGACAATTTTCATTCTATTTGTGCTAAAGGCTTATGACTAGTGCTGGAAAATGAAGCCCTTGCCCTTGATCTCAGTGCAGATTAAAAAAAAAAAAAAAAAAGCAGAACTGTGCCAATTTGTTTCCTCTGCCAGTAGAAGCCCTTGTGCAGTAGAAGCCCTTGTGCTTTGGGGAATGCAAAACAATAAAAAGTTCACATGAAAACTCACCACTGAAAGGAAACCCACCAAGAGCCACATATCTCTGCTACATTCATCAGCCAGTTTCCGAGATTCTCACAATGTCATCAAAATGCAGAGGGTAAGGGCAAAAAATAGTTACCAGCCAGCAATAGTGCCTGCTTTTTCTGTTTCACATCTCACTGCTATGCATTTGATAATGACTGCTAAGAAACACTGCACTGTAAATAACCATCCTCTCCCTTCTGCTAACACCAATCTTCCCATATTCAGGTACTAAATGTAGATTTAGGGCTGTGCAGCCCCTGTTGTCTGAGCTAATTCTGTTTCTAAGGGATGAAATACACATTTGACATGCATCCCCCGAGTTATAAACAGTGGCTATACCGTAGTGCTGTCAGCCAGTTAATCTCTGATTGCTTTTTCCTAGATTATTAATAAAATTAGAATCCCAAGCAGAAGGCGTTTGCTTTCATTGTGCAGTCTGCACTTGTGACATGGTACATGTGGAAAATTTTGAGTGCACTGCAGTGAATGGTCTGGGGGTTAGTTTTTAGCTTCCGCTAAGTACCTGGCAGGCTGCCATGCTGAAGGATTCTGGGAACTGAAAGGCTCCCAAGTACAAACTGCCAGCATTAAGCAGTCCTGACAGCTCTGCTCCTTCCACACTTGGCAGCAGTTCAAAGTGCTCTTTCATTTGAAAGGCTGGAAGGCTGCCATGTGCAATGCAGATTTGCTGTGCCTGCTCTCATAAGGAACTGATAAATGCCGTTGCTGTTGCCATGGGGACAGGAGGCTATCAGAATGGCCTTGTGATCTGCAGCCTCTCAGCTCTGCAGGTTTGGGTTTGGGGGTTTTTTGGGTTTTGGTAGTTTTTTTGTTGGGTTGGTTTTTTTCGTGTGTGTGGGTTTGTTTTTTTTTTTTTTTTTTTTTTTTTTGTTTGTTTTTTTTTTTCCTCTCTGAGATCGTGAAATAAATGTTCTAGAGAAGGTTAACTCTTGAAGGACAGGAAGCACTGATTTGAAAGGACAGGGTGAGTCTCTGTGCCTGGCTCCTCCGAAGTGCTGGGAACAACATTAACACATACCTGCCAACTGTCCCTATTCAGGAAGGACTGGCCCCCAGGTTTTTTTTTTGGTTGGTTTTTTTTTTTTTTTTTTTTTTTTTTTTAAGGCCAGGAGGATGGGAGGAAGGAGAAGGAACAACCTCCTTGTCCCCACTCAGTCCCTTTAGATTTCTCTTCTAGCTCAGGATCTCCCAGTATAATTAAAAGGCCATCCTCTTTTCCTCTTTCTTCCCCTCACTATCCCTACATAGAGTTTTCAGATGCTGTGGAAAAGAATTAATTTACCACTGGATGTTGTAGCATGCTTGATGTCTGTAGCTCTCATTAACATCAGTGAGCAGGATTAGACCCATTATGTGCACTCCACGTGTGGTTAGTGTGAATAAAAAGAATGAACAATGTGATATAAGACTGCATGTTTAAGAGCAACCTTACTGATGATGCAAGTCCTGAGAATGAATTTCAGCTTGTCCTAGTTCCCAAGATTAAAATAAACACACCTTTGAGCTATGCACTGTTTGAATGTGTGTATAGATGAGTGTGCATATCTACTTCTGTAAAGATGTAGAGAAAAATATGGGCAGCAAATATTTTAGTCAGAATTTATATTCATTTCCCTATGTTGTCTTTTTTTGTTGTTTTTCACATTGTTTCTTTCCATCTCTGCCACAGCAATAGATCTGTCTTCCCTAAAGACATTTTGCTGCAGAGCAGTAAACTGAATTCTGTTTCACCGAGGCGAAGTCTGAGCATGACATCATAGCAGGGAACAATGGAGTGCATCACTGCTCTCCCTGACCATGCAGCAAACTTCAGGGCAGCATTTCAAAAGATCAGTATGGGCATGCATCTGTGTTTACAGGCACACGTAAAATGCAATACGCATTTAGATAGTGGCACAAAACACTAGGAAAGACAAAGCACTGGGGGAATTTTGTATACTCAAGTGTTAACAGTCTGAGAGCTTTGTTCAAACCCGGGGAAAAAAAGTCAACCACCCCCCCTGTGAACAAATCCTCCCTTCTGTCTCTAAACATGGATCTCTACCTTTCAGAACTCTATACTTCTATCTTTCCAATATATGTGAACAGTGTTACATGAAATGAAACATTAAAATAGAATGTCAAACCATATTCAACAGATAATCTGGTTAACTACCTGCTGGCTAACCTGTAGCATTTTTAAATAAACACCACCACTCTTACTTATTTGACTTTCACTCCACTTTGGTTTTACTTATTTTTTTACTGTATTCAGATTTCAAGCTTTTTGGTTGGGTGTTAATCTAAGACTTGAATGAAGAAGGTAGTCATTTGAAAAACATACATGAGGAATTTTTAAGGAGTAACAGAGAAATACACACTATAAGTGTGTGTACACACACATATCCACACACCCCCTCTACCTTTTCTGAATTTTCTTTTAGCTTATATTTTCAAGCAAATTAAAGCATATGTGATTCTGAGTTTTGTATCTGACATTAGATTCTGATGGTTAAAACAATCAGCATATTAAAATAAAGATAAAAGTTACTTGTATAAATTTACAAAGCAATTTCAAAATTACAAACAAGGCTGTATTTCACAAGCCTTTGCACCACAATGAGCTAGGCCAAAGGAAATATTTCTTCTTTGATTACTTGGGAGTATTATTAAAAAAAAAAAGTGAAGTTAATTGTAATTCTACTGTAATATCTTTACCTGATTCTCTCTGGGTTCTTGCCTATGGTTGTCATGGTAATTTGATAATTCTGGCTTGTTCTCTACACATTCTGTTTGTCTCACTGGATTTCCTGATTATTCAGAAAACTCTTTTAAAAAAAATCCTCCTGTCTCTCTCCCTCTGCCCCCATTCTGACTCAATCCTGCTTTTTTTCATTCATTTAGCATAGAGGGATGTGTACTATTTTGCTACTAATCTGCTAGGGTGAAGTTGTTTGCTCCACTTACCCGAAAATGGAGATAATGAGCATACATACTAGAGCTCTTCTTAAATTGTCTTCCATAGTCTATGATAGGGATAGAGAGGAAATGTGGAAAGATTACTGCATATAGATTTCTTGTAGAGTACTTGGATCTTAATCCTGTAGACATTATTTAGGGTTTAACTGCTGCATTTCTGACAGCAGAAACATGTATTTAACTGTTGCCTTTTCAAATGTGACAGACACATTTGTACCTAGAGCGAGAGTCAGAATATATTCTCTCTATATGACAGAGTAGAAGCAATATTTTTATTCAGGGGTTCAGGTGACAATTTATGCCACAAGAGCAAACTGATCGTGTTCTGAATGCACCAGTGAAACTCAAAGAAAAATGCACACAGCTAAGTAATATTTAGCCCAGGTGTGTAGTTACAAAAGGTTTATGCCATTGATATGTGCATATTTTAAAAGCACTCATCATTAAATTATGTATACAAAATATATATGTACATATTATAGATGTATACATAATATATATGTATGAAGGTACCAATAAAATTGGTTTTTTGGAGGCTGGGGTTCTTCCCCAGGCAGTAGAGGATTTTGTGATAAAAGCATGGAGTACCATTTGTACCTATGATTACTTTGAATAATTTGCTTGACTATTACATCTCATCTTATTGCCTTTCATAGTTCTTGTACATTTAGCCTCTACACTCTTCAAGAAAGGGTGTGTATTTTATTTTGCTGGTCAGTACCTCATACAACTACAACCTGAAATCATAACAATCTCTAAAGAATTATTTCAAGGCAAGTAATTCACCATCATTATGAGTCATTACTGAAACTATGGTCCAATTTATTACAATTCTGACACAACAATTTCCACTTTACACTGTCTTTACAATGTATCAATGGAATTTGCAGTCCTGCTGAATAAAAGTATCTAGTATCAACTAGAAGTACCTGTATCAATGAAAGCTACAAATTCTTCTGTGTGGCCTCCTTTGCTTACTTCTTCTTCTCTTTCTTGTACTGTAAAGCACATTTGGGGTTTAAGTCCTTTTGATGGCAAAGTGCTGTGGAATCTGCTAAACTCAGTAAGCAGTCCACCTGTGATAGCCCCTCTATCCCAACCTATTGCCATAACCTAGGACATCAGTGACATCATCTCACAGTCTGTGACTGCAGCCTGTGAATCACAAGACTAGTAAAGGTTGCTCGTGGTGTCACAGGTGGTATTTGTCATGTGAGCGCAATGTTCACACTCAATTTTAACTGTGAAAGTGCTGTTAAAATAATCGCTCGTACCTATAAATTTATTTGGAATTTTTCAACTGTACAAATCCTATCTTCTTCTTACTTTGATTTTCAGATTTTTATTGTCAGTAAAATAAAAAAATTACATATTTTGCCCAATTCCTACTTAATGCAATAAAGCAGCAATGAACACATTTTCTTTTACATGCTATCTCTGCTACTGAGCAGAAAAGGTTTCAGTAAATTACATGTAAGACATCTAATGCAGACACTGCAGAAATCAATAGACCATACACTTCATACACAGCACAAAAATTGTGCCCTTTCATTTCTGAAAAGAAGACCGAGCAGGGCAATGGTCTATTTTACATTCTGCTAACACCTAATTAATTTTATGAAACATAGCCAGGAGCATTTCTTATTTGAGCAATCACAAATATTTACAAAGAAAATATAGTCTTGAAAGCAACCTACATGATGATGGTTTTTTTCTTTTCCTAGAATGTTGTTTGTTTTCATACCTGCTAATTGTTAAAATTCAGTAATCTGTAGTGATCTTACTTTCATTTGTGTAAATTAGTAGTCTTGCTGCACAAATTATGAAGGCTTTGCCATGCAAGGGTACTAGGCTAAGCTATTTCATTTAAAAGTCAGTGTGCTCCAGTCCAATTTTTTATTACTGTTATCTTTAGTTCTGTGAAGCCTTGGAACATTTCCCAGCCTGGATCCACAGAAAGTTTCCCAGGAAAATGTATAAAGAGCCTGTGTTCTGCTTTACTCTGCAGTGCCTATGTGCATTTGGTGAGCTAGGTCTTTGAAGACCCAGCCCATGCATGGAGTCCAGTCAGGCTGAAAAATTTAGCAATTGAGACATTTTACAATCCAAAATCTCTTTTAAACAAAGGTGTGGTTTAGCAGGACTGGCTGCTTCTGACCTCTTTCAGGCTCTTATTATTGCAGCTGCTATGATGTAAGGCTGAGTATGGCAAAGCTAAAGTAGCTGAGGCTCAGGGAGAAATGCTGAGAACAGCTGTTTTACTGTAAACATTAACAAGGCTTTGACTTCATTTGCAAGCTGGGAGCATTCACAGTTTCTGCACAAATAATACTTCAGGAATTTGTTCTAGATGTTCACAGCACACACAAAAAAATCCCTTCTATACATTACTGCAGCTTTGAAAGAAGCAAATTCTCTACAGAGAGATGCATCCCATTAAAATCAACAGGGAATTTTTCACATTAATACACAGCTTCACACAGACGATACAGACACACAGGGAAAGAAGCAATATTTATCTGCTTTAGCTATTTCTAAAGCTCCTATCACATTAGTATCTAAGTGCCAATTAGGTACCAAAAATACTCAGTTGTAGCAGACACTGATGTCTGCTGATTATTACAGAGCTACAAACAGAATTCTATCCAAGAGGGCAGAGAGAGATTTGAATGCTTTCCCCCTAGCTTGGTGCTGCAATTCATGGATGTTAGGAAACAAATTTCAAACCTAATTTCCTCCATTACATTCTCAAGGCTGCTTCATTCTGAAGCAAATGAAAATTCTCACACAAAGTGACCTTTGCAGGGAGCAGGGGACATTCAGTGACATCACATGCATCTGCATATGCACACGCAGGGCCAGATCCTCCAGACACTTAAAGCTGGTTTTTTGCCACATTATCACTGTCTGTGAGGCAGCTCAGCCAGCTCCTTGCACATCAGCCAGTGCAGATGACAAAGCCCCAGCTGGTTTGCAGCCACTGCAGAGACTGCAATGGCTCTCCCTTCCCTGAGCCCCTGTGAAAGGTGTACAGTTTAGAAATGGCTGGGCCAAGATTATTTCTTATGGATTCCCAGTTACCAGAGTAGTTTATTTGGTATAGTGGTAGCTCCTGCAAAATTCAGTAGCTCTGCTGGTGTTACAGTTTACACAAGGGACCACACTGGCAGGGAGACAGCCCTGGGATGATGTAAGGATGGCTTAAAGCTGCATTTTCACCACCCTCTCTGAAGCCTGCCAAGAACTGCTTGGCCAAAGCTTGGAGCCTGGGCAACAGTCCCTACTTGCAGACTCCTTCTAGAAACTCCCCATATTAAATATAAAGCTGTATAAATCTTCACTATCTTCTTCATTTGCTACTATTATGGTTCACAGCTAAATAGCATAAACTCTGCTGAGCCCTTTGATAAAAGACCAAGGCAAACTTGGAATCCAGAAAGGCTTGTTAAAATTCATCACTTCATCGTAAAGTTGTGCCCATACTGTTGGATATGGAAACCTTCAAATGAGAAATAAAATTACCAATTGGACATGTGATATCTTTTTAATGTTCCCAGGACATTTCCCACAATTCTGGAAGTATTGAATTTAGTATATCTCTAAAATTCAACGCTAGTTAACTATATCATGTTCTTAGTCTGTGTTTATGCAGGATAAGGGGAGGTTTTTGGGTGTCTGTCCTGTTTTATAGTGTTAATGTCTTGTGCAATGAAATAGCTACTGTCTCCTCCTCCAGAGTGGCTGTGTTTCTTCAGATCAGTATTTGTTTTTATGTTTTGGGATGAAACAACATAAAACTCTGTCTACCTGGTACAGCTGCAAATAATGCTTCTCTTGCATGCCTGTATATAGTGGAAAATAAAAATATTCTGGGTGCCACTTCTTCCTGACCCCAGGTATATTTAAATCTCTAATTAGAGTTTCACCATTCATGTGTGACAATGGAGGCTTTGAAAGGCACCTGGAAATATATTTCTCTTTTTTTCTTCCTTCCGTCCTTCCCTATGACAGGATTTCAGACTTCTGGAATCACATCTGTTGTGAGTTACCTTTCCCTAGTCATACTTTTTATTGTACAAATGTTCAAAAAAACACTCAGTTGTTTGCCTAGATCTTGTAACCAAAACAAGGCCCCAGCCTGTCTTCCTCCACTGCCCATTCCTATAATTTCTTCTGAAGCTGAATGCTGAATGGGGATAAAGCCAGCATACTATTATGTTTGGAACCAGGTTCAATCCAGGAAAATGCTACAAATGAACCTGGGAAATATGCTGCAGCTTGAGAAAGTAATAAAGCATGTTAGAGTGCTCATGTGTAACTGGAGATGGAGGAGTTGCTTCCAGAACAGGGACTGGAAAGGACATACTGGCACCTGTGTAATTTGTGAACCACTGAAGTCAAATTCTTTCCTCTGTGTCTTGGCAAGCCCAGTGATCAGATGAGACGCCGTGGCCTGGCCAAAAGAGAGAATGCTCTGGCACTACAGAAAACTCTTCTAAAGCAAATTTTTCCTGTGCTAGTAGCTCTTCTCACCACCTCAAAAATGCTTCCTGAAGCACCAACCCAAGCTCACTTTCTGCAACTCAATGAAACATCTGTCACCACCATTAGAAACATTCAAACAAAGTGTGATGAGGCACCTTACAGCACTGGGCCACCAAAGAATAACCCTGCTCAAGAGTGGCAGCACACATTCAGGCTGCTTTATCAAGGCATGGCAATTCTGAAGGAAACTGAATGCTCTTTGCCAAAGCTTCCCGAGAAAACTAGGTCCAAACGTTTTTTGGTGTTATATTGAAATTCCTGTTAAACATCTCTGTAAGTTGAAATGTTTGGTCTTGTTGTCTGTTCCCTTTTACTAATCTCACCTAGAATCCTTCTTGCCTACAAACGTGCCAGACACACACAGATGTCCACCAGAAAGCAGATGAAACCAACAAATTGGGTAACTCACAAAACTAGCCCACACTGTTTTTCCTTTGTTAAAAACAGGACTGTTAAGGTATTTAGAGACCTGAGAGAGGCTGACCTCTACACACACAATTCAATGCTATTGATTTGCAATCCAAATTATAAATATAATTTCTAAAAATTTCACCCATCAGAAATAAAACCTCATTTCTTAAATAAGAGTATTTGAAAATCAGCCACTTCTTGCTCTCACTGCTGTCCTGCAACTCATATATCACCACCACAGCCATTTCCAAATGTTCTTCATGCCAGCGAGACACCTCTGGTCATGAAGAACTGCACATAGATCCTTTCCTAGTGCTCCCTTTCAGAATGCCCAACCAGTCAGGCTTAAGGAATCACTGCAAAACTGTAGAAGTTTAGGTCAGAAACTGAACCCCCCAAAAGCCAAAAATATTGTTCACATTGCTTACATGAATGTTCTAGTTTAAAAAAGGGGGGTGGGGAATGGGTGGAGCAGGGAAAGATTCCTGTGATTTTCCTCAGACGTTTTTCAAAGTCAGTTTTTCTCCAAATACAATCCAAAAAATCATCTGTAAGGGTGTGTATTATTCCAATGCAGGCAATGTTTGGGGGAAACGCATAAAACCAAACTGTATCACAAATGGTTTTGATTAGAAATTCAACTCCAATCTTGCTTGTTATCTGACAACAGGCATAGTCAAGCTTCTGTGATGGGAAAATGGCTGCATTCTGTAACAGGTCAAAACAAAAATGTACCCTAGTCAAAGATAAAGTATGACCTGATTTTTGAAGCTTTTCATTTTAAAGCTATCCAGAAGAGCCAAAGGAATAATGGAGCACTTGTAAGAAGGAATACAAAAGAACCATCAGTGCCAAATACACTGGGAAGGGAAATATCATGGAGACTGTGAATCCCTGAAACAGACTTCTGAAGTGATAGCCTGAGGATCAGGTCCAATATGAGAATTAGTTACACAGAACTTCAACCCCACAGTGCCAAAGTGAAAGGGTTCCCAGAAGGGAGTTCAGAACCTTTTGTTCTGTGTCTAGATTTCCTATATAGAGCATGGGAAAAATCAGGCACCTCCGAGTACGGTATTCAAAACATCTGTTTCTGCATTTTATCCAGTGACTATTTATACGAAATATTTAAGAAGCAGGCCAGGAAGAGAATCTAAGGCTTTATCTGTCAGACGGGTGCCTTATAACCAGAACAGTCATGCTTACGCTTTCTCTACTCCCTGTGACCCCCCTTCTCTTTCTCTGGACCAATGAACTTAAATTATTTTCTGCAGCATGGCACAGTTTCAATAGGAAGGGTGGAGACTGCCTGCCTCCAAAACAGCCTGCAATCTGGTGGTCAGGCTGCTCTCCTGGGACATGTGAGTCGGAGTCTCCTCACGCACAGAACATTCCTATGCTCAGAGACAGGAAACAGTGAGGGTGCACTTGAGAACTCACCTTTTTTTTTATTTTTTGTTTTTTGGTAAGCAGTAGCTGCTATGATAATAAAAGGAAATATTTAACAATAACCATGAGAATTAAAAGCACTTATAGACATCTTTAATCTTTGAGACTCCAAAACAAACAATGGACTATGCTGAAGCAATTTTGTCCTTTGGACTTAGCAGAAGCACCCAAGAATGCAGAAATGGGCTTTGCTGTACTTCTTAAAATGTTGTAATACATGTGTTTTTGTGAGCTAGATCAACTCTAGGCTGAGTCAGAAGAAATTTCTGCTTGCACAGTATCCTTTTCTGTCCACTCTGTGAAGACTTGCTAATACCATTTCAGCTTTTACTTTCTTCAGTTCCTTCTGCTCTTCTTGAGAAAAACTACAGCAGTTGCATTTAAGCACTGTGAAGGATCTCAGAGGGGTCTTACCCACAGGTATGTACATTTGAATCACATGGCTTCCTATGAGTTTATCATCTCCTGGGGCATCACACAAGCAACAGTGCTCAAGACATAAAGAAAGCTACTTCAGCTTCTCACTGGAAGTTCAGGAAAGAGCTTAAAGGACGCAGAAAATAAAGCATGTTGGATTTTGTCCCAGACAAAAGAATTAATAACCTGACTTCCATCAGCATACCATGGGATCTACTGTAGCTATGTAACTATGTAGCTATGGCTAGTTGACTACCAGGTTGTCGTTTTCACATGGATTTGACAGTTGTGCAGGTTGATCCACTTTGAATCTACTTTAATTCCTACTCTATTTAAACAAAAGAAAAAGAGGAGGAATTTCTCAGTCTGCACAGCACAGCTCCTGCTGGCAAAACTCCACAGAGCTCATAGAACAGTAGGAAGGGAATTTTCCAGAAAATGGATAGCTCTTTCCAGCCAAAGTAACACTTGCTGTTCAGATAATGACAGCCAGTCAGTCCCAGGCTGTCTCGGCCAGGAGTCTTAGCAGTGCAGGTCCCATTTCAAGGGCTACTCCATCATCCCTCCAGCTCCTGCACTTACATGAGATGCAGCTACGATGGCCCCTTGCGGTGCCTTCATTTGAGTCAGCCTTTCTGTGCCAGTTTCTGTGCATTAGCAGACCTTGTATACAGAAGAACACGAGCCAAACCTATCTCAGTTTCTAGTTTACTCAGGAAGTTTATGTAATGCAGGAAGTTATGGTTTCCCAAGTCTTTTCCATAAATAGTGTCTTTGGTGATCATTTTGCTCCTCTATGACTCAATCGAATCACGGGCAGTTAGACTGCCTGTAAATAACTTCATGTCTGTATTTAAATGTTTTGCTGAACATGGGCCTAAGTAAGATGTATTCAAAGAAGAAAAGATTCATAAAACTGTGGATTGGGAAACTTTGTACATAAATAAAACATGAATAAGGACTAGTGATATTTTTCTAATAGCTTCAACAACATTCTCTACCAACTCCTTCTTTTTCCTATTTAAATGTAGAGTATTTAAGACTTGTGAAATATGTGCTTTGAGTTTAGAATTTGCTGTAATTTTTGCTTTTGCATTTTTTTGCCATACAAACATGTGTGGTTTCCAATGTTATGCATTCAGGATGATCAGATTTGGCCACAACAAAGGAGGACTTCCTTTAAAAGACCTCCTTTACAGACAGAAAATCTCCAGCACATGACAGGGTTGAGAAAAATGAGTGTCACCTAATCTGTATCAGTCAAGATTACATCCTAAAACCTTAGCATGTATTCTTTTTTCCCAACTCATACAAATTCCTACTGCTATATCTTATTATGGCTTTAAATATTTTGAATAATGTAGACATTGAATACCACACAGTTTGTCTCTCACAAGCAAACACACAGAGACACATATACACAGTAATATATTCTCAGCACTTGTAATTATGAGCCTTTATCATAACAATGGCCACACTGGGAAAACACATATTCTCATTGCATCTTTGTTAGACATGTCATTTTATATACCTGGGCATGTGACATGGGCTGCACACACTATTCCAGTCTGAGGACCTTTTGAGAAGGCAAGACGTGCCCCCACTTTCTGAGCATACACTGAATAAGCAGATAAGAACAACAGCACAAGAGCTGTGCTCTGGCTCTGCCTCCCAGTAGCACCAGTCCCTGCAGCATGTGCTCCACTCTCACTCGTGCCACACAGCCTGTGTGTATGCAAACAGGACTTCAGCCAGCACTGTCCATCATCTTCTGCTTTGCAATTTTGATATGTACACATGGTGCCTCTTGCTGCAACTTCTGCTTCTGCTGCTATCGGTTCCTGTGGGATCAGACTTTGAGGAACTAACTTGGACACAGTCGGATGGGACACGATGATTAGAGTTTGGGGCTGTAGGACTCTCCCTCACCTTAGACAAAGGGAAACTGCTCTGTTCAGAACAGAACACCTCTGCTACTTATCATCTAGCTTACTCCTATAGCAGAGCCTATCAAATACACATCTCTCCAGCAAATGGAGATGGGAGAAGGTAAGAATGTAGTGGAGGACTGCTTCACATTCTACAGAGAGGATGGACAGTGACTCCACCACCAGAGCCTATCAAATACACATCTCTCCAGCAAATGGAGATGGGAGAAGGTAAGAATGTAGTGGAGGACTGCTTCACATTCTACAGAGAGAGGATGGACAGTGACTACACCATTTTAGATAAGGAGTCACTCTGTGCAAACTATTGGAGCCTGCCCAGCACAATGATGGGTTTTATCCTTATCTCCATAAGCACAGAGGTCTGTTCATAAAGCCTGGACATTCCTGACTCCTGCCACCAGCTTTGCAGTGGCAGAAAAATTGTCAGCTGGTCGACTCAAATGTGCTCAGGTCCACCATACCCAAATGGTGTTGCCCTGAGATCTGTTGTGGTTTGACACTGGCCAAACGCCAGGCACCCATGAAAGCTGCTCACTCACCCTCCCCCATTACAGCTGGACAGAGGAGAGAAGAATTTAACAAAGGGTTCATGAGTGGAGATAAGGACCAGGACAGAACACTCCAAGGGCAAAACAGGCTAAACCTAGAGATACAAAGTGAGTTTATTACCAACAAAACCAGAGGAGAATAATGAGAAGTAAAAGAAGGCCTTAAAAACCCTTTCTTCCTGCAACTCCTCCCTGCTTCCCACTGACAGTGCAGGGACACAGGGGGTGTGGGTCTTGGTCACTTTGTCACCCAAAGTTTGCTTCCACCACTCAGGAGAGAAGTCTTTCTCGTGTTAGACCATGGGGTCCCTCCCACAAGAGACAGTGCTCTTTTCAGACATGGGCCAAATCCCACAAACAGCAGCTCTCCCAAAACGCTGCAACCTGAGTCCATCCCATGGGCAGACAGTCCTCCCAAAACTGCTGTAGTATGGGTCACTCTTCCATGGGGTACAGTCTTCCAAGGACAGGCTGCTCCAGCCTGGAAGCAAGGGCCCCTCTCTCTCCACTGGGTCTCCCACTGGATCACAGCCTCCTCCAGGCATGCACCCACTCCAGCCTGGGCACCTCCCCCACAGGCTGGGATAGATCTCCACATCCCCCGTGGACCCAGGGGCTGCAGGGGCACAGCTGCTTCACCATGGTCTTAACAACGACTTGCAGGGGAATCTTGGCTCCTGAGCCTGGAGTACCTCCTCCCCCTCCTTTACTGACCTTGGTGTCTCCATGCTGTTTCCCTCACATATTCTCACTTCCTCCTCTTGTCTGGATGGAATTAAAACTATGCCACTACTTTTGTTTTGATTTCTTCTTAAATATATAATCACAAATCTCTAAGTGACCCAGCCTTGGCTACCATATGTCCATCAGGGCTTGGCTCTACCAGACATGGTGGAAGCTTCTAGCAGCTTCTCACAGAAGCCAACTCTGTGGCCCACCCCCCACTACCAAAAACCCGGCCCTGCAAAAACAACACAAGACCAAGACCATAAGACAGTTACCCAGAAAGTACGCTCAGAGGGAAAGAGGTCAAGGGAGTAGCTAATTGTACCTGGTGCAGAGGGCCTTCAACAAAGTTATTCAGAAAAGATTTCACTTCCTTGACCTATAGAACCTTGCTGAGTACAAGGAAGAATACAAGGACACCATGACACAATGCAAGCACTGAACATGAGATTCCTGTATTTTCTGCATTAGGATATTGATTACAGTTTGATCAGTGCTATCTATCTTGTGCTCGCCTGGTCATGCTGTCCTACCAGACAGGGAGGCAAACATGAGTATTTCATCAAGCACTAAACTCCTGATGGGTAGAGAATAAATGAGCTTTCGATCAACTCATCAAGGTTACCATGTCCTCCAAAACTTCTGCACTGGGGCCCATGAGAGCCTTTCCATTCAGAATGGATGCTGCAAATAGAGTCCTACCTAGCAACATCTTAAAAGCACCAGGGCAGGCAGTGAGTCTAGCTTCCTAATGGGGACACAAGTCAGAATTAATTTTGCAACAGAATTCACAGCATGCTCAGAAAATGCAAATATGGGAGTAAATGGCCACCATCAGTGGTCATTTCTCTTCCCCATTTCTTGTAGCTACTATTTTCACTCCTTGATTTCCCTCATGACCCACACCTTCAGCCTCTCATGAGTGATGTCTTATTCCCCAGGAATGTCCATGGGCTCCAGCCCCTAAAAGGAAGCCAAAAGCTAATTAGTGTGCTTTTCCAGTCCCTGTGTTTATGGCCATTTGGTAGGAGCTCTTTTCTACTATGCTAGAAAATCTTTTCTCCTGTCAGTGCAGTGTCCCTCTGGGCACTGTAGGGAGTTTCTCCCTCTACACAAGATGCCTATTTTGGCACAAACACAAAGCCCAGAAAGGTGAGGGAAACATAACATAAAGAAAGTGCCAGCAACTAAAAATTCTGAAAAACATAAGAGGCCACATCATTGTAGGGCAGTATTCATTTTACAATTGCCTCATTACTCTTCAAAAAAAGCCCAAAGAGAGCAATAAACTATTTATCCTCTGCAAACAAATAATTGAGGATTTGGGCACTAATAAGAATATAGCAGAAGGTTTGGGAGGGAGTCATGTAAAGCCTTATTAACATGACAAAAAGGGACAGAAATACCCTTACATTTTGCTATCTCTCCTCCCATCAATTCCTGCTTCTCACCACCCACCAGGACAACACCAAGTTTTGCAAGGAAGCATCTGGACTTGCAAGGCCAGGACACTTGTCAGGATATCTCTGGAGACCTGAAACTTGATAACATCTAGCACAGGTTGAAACTTTACTGTTTGCCTATAAGTCAAAGCAAGTTTTTCCTGCGCCAAGATCTATTAGCTTCCCCTTTAGTAGAAAAACTTGGAATAAATTAAGCTTGTATTTTTTAAAGATGGGTGAGGGATGAGGAGATCAGCATGAAACAGGGGTTGATGGTATACAGATACACACAAAATAGAATAGGACATCTCTAATTTTAACATAGTCTTGTAAACTATGCTCTTGCCTGGGTCAGGTAAATTATAATGTCCCAGGTTAAGCCTAGTGCTTCTCAAAAATACCATTAAATGTCCAGATCTTCCTTTTCAAACAACTATCATATTAACTGGCAGGTCATCCATTTTGGATGTCGTAGTCCAGTGTTGATACAGCTAGAAAATTAATTATACTTCTAATTAGTGGAGGTATATGGTAACTGTATTAAATGAGAACTACTGATCTAAGACAGAACACAAGTTAGTATTTTGTTCAAAACTTAGAGCTTTTGAAAATCTCACCTAATATGGGTAATAATACTGTATACTGCAACAGAGATTCCAATTAGCTTTTTATATAAAAAAGGAGCTGCCACTATATCTATTTTTAAAATTCAGTTATTTTAATGTCTTTGAATAAATTGACAATAAAACACTTAATGATCAACAGCACTACATAAATGCTAGTGAATTACAGAAGACAGAAACTGATAGAAATAGCAAGATAAAATGATTCCATTTTACACTTGCCATATGTGGGTTTGTTTCCAGCCAACTACCAAAATAAGTAAATTGTTTTGTTATGAGACTATGCTTCATACAAAGGTCTTCAGAAATGTCACAGTTTATAGTGACTAAAAATGCTGAAAGGAGATGATCAAGATAAAATTTTCTATTTTGAACGCCCTTGCTAACAAAACCTATTATACTGAATCCAAAACTCCTTTAAAATATTATTTTGCAACAATTAGTCTGCTTAGTTTTTTAATTGATTTCCCTAAATACTGGCAGTGAAACAAAGCTGACCTCTGTCGATGTTGTTTTTAATCAGTTGTGCTTTGAGTCCCGAGTATCGATGTATATGCATCCTCCCTATAACAGCCTCAGATCTTACTGGGAAAGTTTTGCATTTGTAAAGATCTGGTTAAACAGAGTGTAAGTTCCCTAACACTTGATGTTATGGGGCCTTGGTTTAGTTGCTTGTAGCTGCCAAAATTTGAATTTAAATTTTCTGTGCCATTGCACCTCAGGCTGACACATTTTACAATGTCAGCATAGATATCTCTGTCTTTTCTAATTAATAGCTCAAAGACAATGATATTATTTTCTCAATGCTAAAAAAATCTTACATTTGTTTGCAGAAGTTCAGTACCTTGACACTTCAGAACTGCACACCAAATGCTACAGTAGCTCTGGTAGAGAGACTTTTTTATGTTTCCTAGTAATTTGTGCTGGTAAGATGGAAAATAACCTACAATGGCTAGCTGTGTATACCCAGTACATACTAGAGATTAGTACATAAATTTGTTGATCATTTCATCCATACTGAGCACGTCCTACTAAAGGCTGAACTTGGCTGATGGGAAGTTCCTTTCCAAATACAGGAGACAGATTTCAGAGAGTTAGAGCAGAGGGTCTGTAGCCATTAGGCGCTTAACAGTACCAAGGCAGGGCTTCCCAAGTTCCATCATTCCTCAGGTACCAGCAAATAGTCATGAAATCCCTTTGCAAAGTGGCTGTCTCATTTTGCCTTAGAGGCTGCTTGTAGTAAAGCATAGCTGCCTGTTCTTAAGGTCAGTTAGCTCAAATGGTAAAGGTCTGCACAAGCTGAGTTCCAGCACTGCTAATGATCCATATGAAATTTATTCCATTATGTGGTTCAGCATGATGGAATGATCCATATGAAACCTATTCCATCATGTGGTTCCACATGATGGAATTAACATAGGAGATTACACATTAAGAGATTTTGTTAAAAGAATATTATGGCCACAAAGTCAAACACTTAAAAATTTAAAATACTAAAATGCACATTTCCATGAAATCTTAATTCATTCTTTTCCTGTCGTTCACATAGAGCAGAAGATGAGCAGCAGGTCAAAATTGTAGGTACAATCAAGCTCCAGAAAATCAGCTGCATTATTTACCTTGTACTTGGCAGAGGATGCTTACTTAATTGTTGCGCTGAAGAGGACTATGCAGCTTAAAAAAAAGGACAATTATATCAATTTTTATCAGCCATTCATGTACCATGCAAATATTTTGAAAAATTAAACCTAGTTTCATGAGTAATGCAAATCTTATCATCATCAAAAGTGCTTCATGATGCATGAATTTAGGCCTTTTCTTTGCCTGTGTTTATCTCCAAGAGATAGAAAATTACTTCATGTTTTAGGAGTGTGGGACTGGTACACGCTGCTCAAGACTCCTGATAATATGGTTAGCATACCTAGCACCATTTTATGAGGCAAAGTCGTTCTCTGTGACAGAGCAAGTTGTGTATGAGTTCCTTTTCCCCTTATTATCAGGGCCTGAAGTTCCTGTGAATCCAGTACACAAAGCAAGGAGATTTCTTCTCCCCCTCCTTGCCAGTATCAAGATTCCTGGGCACCTGGCTGATTAGTTCCCTCCTTACTGGCCTGGAATGTGCCAGGTCCCAGACATTGTCACAGGACAGGGAAGCCTAACAGCACACAGAGCACTCTACAAAATCAAGCAGCTGCAAGTCCTAAGTGGAAAACTTGGACAAGAAATGCTGCTAGAGAGTGAGACCCATGACCCTCCCATGGCCAAGGATGTCTCCACAGTCATTTGCTGCCTCCGAGGATTAAGTGACTTGGATTCTTTGTATGATTTTTTGAGTCTAGGTTATACTGGTTATATTGACACTGGAAAATGTGTATTGAGATCTAGTCTGATCTGCAGGAGTCTTGGTGACTAGAAACCATAAATTAAGCCAGGGTCTAGGTGATATTAAATAATAAATTTTATTATAAATTCTGTGTTAAGCTACTTATAAATTGTACTACATTGATTCTGCTTGTAGAAATCCTGTGCAATTCTAATAAAAAATTCTGTGCTATACTAGACTTAATATAATATTGAGAAAAGTTTTATTGTAGCTACAGTTTAGTGTCATCATCACTGTGCCATGGGTCTCTAAAAGAATCTGTCTGTCCCTTTAGTGTGTTACAGGGTTTTAGCCCTATCAAAATTAGTAATAGATTATAATTATTGTAATAGGTAAGCAATCAGCTTCATCCCCAAACAGAAACTGGACTGTGAAATAATCTGCTAATTCATAGTAGTAAAAAATTTAGATGCTAGGCTATACATACACTGCCTACACAGCAGCTTAAACCATGAAAATTTCAGCTCTAACATGTATTGACTTGGGCTTCATTTCCACCATTCTCGGTGTCACTTGTTCTTGATGGAATTATAGCTTTCACTTATGGTGGTGATTATTGATTTTCCATAAGTCTGCGTGCAAATAATTAAATGGATAATTCTGGCTTATACATGATTGATGAACATTAAAATCCAGCGCCTCCCGAAGCTTGGAAATGTTTCTCTCCTAGTGACGCCACAATTGATCTTGAATTGGTCATCTGAAGTTTGACTCCATAATTTCTTTAATGTTGTTTTCATCTTACTATTGAACAGACTAGCTGTTCAGATTATCACAATAAATTTTCCAAATCAAAACCTGAGTTCTTCTTCTGATACAACAGGCACTCTTTGAAACAACCCACTGTCTTCCAACAAAAAAAAAAAAGTACATATTGAAACAATTTGTTTTATTTGCCTGACCCTCAAGGATTAGGTACCTTAGCTTTCTGTACTGTGCCAGCAGAAAATTAAATGCCCCAATCAGAATCTCAAAAAGGACTAATGGTGAGCTGCACAACAATGCATAATGGGAGTGAAATGTGAAATGCTCTTGAACCCAGGGCTTGCGTCTTAAAGGCGAGAAGTCAGAGTACCAGGTTAGTGAGTTCTGCTCCTTCTTGTCTGCCGTTTTTCTGGAACCATAAATCTTGTGCTCCTTTCAGCACAAAGGCTTAGAGCCAACAAGAAGAAAAGCACTGTTCCTACCTCAACCAGTTAGTTAACTGTTAGGGTAGGTTCTCAGGGAGGAAGATGGCATAATTGAGCTTTCTTAAGCAAACCCCTGGCTTAGAGGATAAGAGCTCTAGCACAAGGTAAGGTAACTACCATATAAAAGGTGGTTACACTGTACAATCTCATTTGAAGAAGAAATTAGTTATGATGTCTTTTGTAGTTTTTAGTCCTGAAACTCTTGTATAGTATAAAAATCCATTGTTAAACAGCTGCAATATTCCTACCCAGAAGTGGCAGTATTTTAGCCATGAATAAGCAGCCACCTGGGATATATGTAACTGGAAAAAGGAGAGAGGATCTGATTATTCATGAAATACTTTTCTATCACCAGGATGAATGACAAGAGCCAAAAGTAGTGTTTCTTTCCCCACCGTTTCTTATGCTGCCTAAAAAAACCCCAGGTAAACCATATTAATACCTTTCCATAACTTCCTTGTTCTTTCCCCTATGAGCAAATGCAGACATACACAATGAGCTTAGCTTTGCTATCTTGATAGGAAGCCATCTCCCTAACTAGAAAACATGAAAATTATCAACAGAGTGGATTTTTACTTGGTGCTACAATGCTTTTCATATTAAAGTCATAAGCTCTCCCTTAGAAAGGTCCATAATAAACTCAACAGGTAATTTGTATTTGAAGTTTGGCTTCTTCCCTTGTTACCATCTTTAAGAGACACTTGCTTTTAAATTAAGCAGAGGAAAGACTGGCAGCTAATACAGAACCAGATACATTCTCTTACTTGATATTACCAGATACTTTATACCATTTTTTTAATATCTGAAAATGCAGTGATTTTTTTTCTTTCATTTTTTTCCATTTCACTTGCATTCTCCTTTCTATGAGCCATAATAATCAGAGGAGTGGATTGAGAGCTGTCGCATAGAGACAGCCTCCCTCAGTACCTGCCCTGCATACTAATTAAGTGCTTCCAGACTGCAGGCTGGGACATGGATTCAGTCTTACAAGTCAGCCCAAGGCTGAAAATGAAAATGAAAAGCTATAAACCTCACTCAGCAGAATGGGAAGCATAAGGTTGCTGGGATGTTGTATTGTGCAAGTTACATTCATGAATACAGTGAAAAGGACTAAAAGAATCTGCTGTGATAAAAAATGCAATGGATCAGGAAGATTTCTTAGGAGAGCTGGGTATGAATTCCAGCTACTGATATGCTTTCATTTAATCTGCAGTATCTGCCATCTCATTGTTCACTCCCTCTTTTTTAAGTAACTGCTCAATATATCACATACAATAGGAATAGTTAGTATCGTACCTTGTGGCTCCCCACTATTAACCTTTTGTCATGTGGAAAATCTAACAGTTCTGCATTTTAGTCTGCATCTAATTCATATAAGTATTACCTCATATCTGTGATTTTAATAGCCTTAATAACTTAGTCTGAACCTTTGCCTGTGAGAGTCATGATTAGTGAAGGTATAACTCCTGTGCTCTGTAGTATCCCTTCCTACTCTGAACCAGCAGACATCCAATGGGAAGACTGAAAATGTCAGGCAGCCAGGAGTTTCCTGTGCAATTTCTGGGCAAAGAAGCTCAGACTAAGCAAAGTTAAAGCTGATTGTTGAGCTGAGTGGAGAATGCAACCAGGGAGAGGTAAGGCACTGTTCTCAAATACTGGTTCTTCTCATAGCTTGGTTATGGAAGACTGAGTTTGCTTCCTTGTTCAGAATCTTAGAAGGAGTGAGAGATTTTGGTTATTTACATTTTGTTTCAGTTGCGTCCGCCTCTTGCACTGGAAAAGAAGCTCTAGCTTCTCTATTTTGCAAGCAGAAGCAGCTTGGGGTTCAAGTAAAAGAAGATGACATTTTTTCCTTCCAGCAATAAACGTGGAAGAGCTCTGTTAATGTGCATGTTTACCACACATCCAGAAGACATAAATCTCATTTGATGAGCTGTTGGCAAACCAGAGCTATGGTAGAAATGTCCTCCCACCTTTGCGGTGGAAAGATGCTGTGGATGTCCCAATTTCTAGGGGCTCTTCTGGGCACAAATCTGGCAAGTGAACTGCCAGAGAGATAAGCCATCTGGATAAGCTTATTCTGATGATGTTTGACTCCTAAAGCCCACGATTGGATGTCCTCAATTATTATTTTTTTCTTTAAAGGGAAAAACTCTGTGAGAATTAATACATTTTACCATGAAACTGATGCTGTAAGATCTTCCTGGAGCACAAAGGAGCACTGTAACCTGGCTGACAGAAATGGGAGCTGGTTAATGTAAATGGTAGGCCATAGTGTACTGATTGCAAAGTTTCCTCTATGTTGGCATTTTTCTCCTGAGAAACATGGAAGTTTAAAAACAGTTCATTACCCTTTAAAGTAGTGGAAGTAGGCAAAGCAATACCCCCCTTGGCTTATCTGAGAGCTTCTCGGTCTGCTCAAAACCAAAAAAGAAGCATATCAAGAGATAGAAAAGAAAACACCCATTGAGAACTACAAAAGCATTCCCAGCATGTGCAGAGGTGCTGTTAGAAAAGCAAAACCCTATCTCAAATTGAAATTGCCCAGAAATGTCAAAAAACACAAGAAAGTGTTCTTCAGGTATGTAAACAAGAAGAAATAGAAGGAAGGCCCATTGTTAAACAGAAGAGGTGAATCTGTCACCAACAACACTTAAAAAGGAAGAGGTTCTCAATACTTTATTCACACCTGTCTTTACCAGCACTGTTGGGGTGCATGCCTTGGGAACAAAAATCCAGGTTGATGCAAACACAAACCTACCATCAGTAAAGAAAGAGTTGGTATGTCAGCTATTACAGGAGCTTGATCCCCACAAATTGATGGACCCTGCCAATAATCACCCCAGGGTAAGAGAGCTGGCTGATATCATTGCAAGGCTGTTCTCCAAATCTTTGAGAAGTCATGGAGATCATGGGCCATCCCAGAAGAGTGGAAGAAGGCTAATGTCACCCTCATCTACAGGAAGGGCTTAAAGAAGGATCCAGGAAGTTATAGGCCCATCAGTCTTACTGCAGTCCCTGGGAAAGTTATGAAAGAATTTATCATGGGGTCTATCACAAGTCAGATGAAACATGTGGTTGGGAAAAGCCAGCACAGATTCAGCAAGGGCAAGTCATACCTGACAACCCTGATCACCTCAATGACAAAGTAACCTGTTTGGCTGTTGTGGGGTGAGCAGTGGACATTGTCTACCTGGATTTTTCCAAGGCTTTTGAAATGGTTTCCCACAGCCTCCTCCTAGAGAAACTGGTGTGATCTGCGTGGTGGGTGGGGAACTGGCCAACAGGTGACACCCAGAGGCTGGTGGTGATTAGCTCCCTTTCCAACCAGCAATCTATCACAAGTGGGGTTCCCTTGGCATTGATATTAGGCCAAACCCTGTTTAATATCTCCATTAGGCATCTGAAAGATGGAATTAAGCACACTTTGCCAAAGTTTGCCAATGATACCAAACTGATTAGGGAACTGGACTCTTCAGAAGGGAGAGCCAACCCTGCAGGAAGATCTGGATGGGCTGGAAAAGTGGGTTAAGAAGAACCTTAGAAAGTTCAGCAAGGACAAGTGCAAGGTCTTGCACTTGGAAAACACAATCCAGAAGTGCAGCACAGGTTGGTATCTACTGGGCTGGGGAGCAGCTCTGTCAAAGGGGTCTCAGAGTCCTGGTGGACAGAAGCTCAATCTGAAAGAACAGTGTGCTGCTACAGCAAAGAAAGCCAACAGGCTGCTGGGTTGCATCAAAAAGGGCATCAGCAGCAGAGATAAAGAAGTCATTCATTATCCCACTCCACTCAGTGTTTGTCAGGACACACCTGGAATGCTGTGTTTAGTTTTGGTCCCTGCTATACAAAATAAAGATGTGGACAGGCTGGAGAGGGTGCAGAGAAGAGCCACAAAGATGATCAAAGGGCTGGGAAGACTTCTGTGTAAGGAAACTCTAAAAGAGCTGGGTTTGCTCAGCATGAGAAAAGAAGACTGGAGGAGACTTTGTCATCATGTGCCAGTATTTACAGGGCAAAGAAGATGGAGACCCCTTTTTTTTTCAAGGGGTTCCATGGAAAAGATGAGGGTTAATGGGTATAAGTTAATCCTGGGGAGACTTCCGTAAGATACAAGAGGAAAGTTTTCACAACTGAACAATCAACCATTGGAATAGTCTCCCCAGGGAAGCTGTGGATTTGCCAGTGTTGGACAGTTTAAGATTTAGCTAAACAGAGTGCTGGGCCATTTTGTCTAGACCGTCTTTTTGCCAAAAAAGGTTGGGACAGATGATTCTCAAGGTCCCATTCCAACTTGGTATTCTATGATTCTATTATTTAAGAGTTGCTCGGGTTTTTTTGATTGGAAACCAATCATGACTTTTGGAAAAGGGCAAAAGAAGAACACATTCATCAAAGTACTGGATCCAGTCTTTGATGTGTTGATGGAAAATGCATCAAGTCCAAACTTCAAATGCTTATTTTGTACTTTAAACTCTCTTTCTCTCATATAGATAGTATCCAAAGTGCATATCATTCTTCAGTATAAAATTAACAAAATAATGAAACCTGTGTATTCTGTTGTGGACATAGCTTGATCTGTCCACACTAAATTTTAGAAGCTGTCTAAGCACATGTAAACTAGAGCCCTTTTGAGACCCCAGGTGGCCTCTGTCAAAGAAAGAATCTGAAATGGGGGAAAAGAAAGTCTTATTTTACAGAGATTCTGAAAGTAATGTTTCCCAGAAGGCATGAACTTCCCTACTGTAAAAATGATTTCTAATAAGCAAGTCCTCTAGATATGCACCTGCAGACATTAACAACAAAGATAAAATAAAACCACTACTAAGCATTTAATGACAGTCTAAGGACTAATGAAGGTCTGAAGGATTGCAGCTCGAAAGGCAATGGTCACAGCCCACTGAGAACATGATGTACTTTCTTGTCTTACTGAGAAATAGGTGGAAATGATTCAGAAGCCTAGAGACCCAAATTCATCCTCCATATTGAAAGGATGCATTACTGTTCTCTAGTAGAGCATGCAGAATTTCCTTCTACTGAGGTGTTTGTCCGAATTGCAGAAATTTAAATTGAGTATATATATATATATATATACACTGTGTGTGTGTGTTTGGGTAAAGAATACAGGAATTGAAACTCTTTCTCCTGGCAATGTCTCCTATGATTGACATTTTCACAATGGTCATGTATTACTCTTCATGGGTTTTTTTTCCTAGATAAAGGCAGTTCATCACAGAATATTCTGAATTGGAAAGGACGAGGATAAATGAACCCAACTCTTACATGAAAGGCCCATACAGGGATCAAACCCACAACACTGGCATTATTAGCACCATGTTCTAATCAGCTGAGCTAATCTCAAGGGTTTCATGAAATAGATACCAGAAGCAGAAGGGGACAAGACTTTGGTTCTGTTTCCAGTCAGAACCCTTACTGTTTTGAACCTTTCAAACAAATGACTAGAAGGTAAGAAAAATGATAATCAGGAGAGAAATAAAACCATCTCCTCTCTGGCTTTAGATCTCTCACTCATAGTCAAAAATATATCTATATTAAACTTTGTCTTTAACTTTGGATATCAGGAGCAATTTTGATTTATTTTAGAAAAGTAAGAAGAGCAAGAATGGCAAGAGGGGTTTGTTTCTTGCATTCTCTCTTGATTTGGTCTGACAGATTCTTGTTGTTTTTGAAAGTAGCCGTTTCTAAAAGAGGACTGCTAACTCTGTTAATCCCAGAACTGGAAAGATTTCCTGCAACATCCAAGTTTCATTCAGGCTCTGAAAACAGGCTGTGAATTCAGTGGCTTTCAGCTCTTCCTAAAAGTTGCCTGCCTTGGGCTGAAGAGATCTCAGTGAATCCAGTTTCTCACATGAACAGAAAAGGCATTCTCATTTCTCTATTTAAGCTCTTATACTAGCCCAGTCTCTGAGATATGAGTCAGAAATGTCTTCTGAGAGAAACCATCATGTCTAAAGGCCATCAGCAGCACAAAATATCAAAGGAACATTGAGGAAATGTTTGGACACTTCCCTAGATTTCATTGAAAAATTCCAGATATTTCGGAACCTGAGAGCCAACCATGAACCACAGTGAGTCTGTCTGGCTGTAACTACTCAATAATTGGCAGCTACAAGTATTGAGAGAGCCAAAGAATAAACCTTTCCTCCAAACATGTTCAATTGTTTGGACACGGTCTCTAGGGGCTGATGACACTTCTTTCAGTTTTAGACTTGCAATCTTGCAGCCAAAACCACAACAAGACAGGATAGGATGCAGGAAATAAATCAGATGCCACCCTTTTCTGGAAATTATTTTTCTGCAGCTATTTGGCAACATTTTTAGGTTTGTGGACCGGAAGGTTGTTAGACTGAACAATTCAGGAGACAGGGAAAGGAACAAATTTCATCACTGGAATTGCTATGCATCCCTGCCCATCTTCTCCCACCCAGTTTAATATCTATTATCTCTCCTTTAGGACCTTTTAAAAATTGTCTTTGAAAAAGATATACAAATGGTTGAGTGAGGAGACAGTACTGGATATCTGTGCCACCACATTTAGATGAATCCATAATGAAGGAAATCTTTAATGATTCTTTGATTCCTAAGATTTCTATTAACATTTTCTTCCCCAAAGTAGTGGTGTGCTTTGTTCTCTCACAAATTATTTTCTGGTCTGTCCTATCTTCCTTATGTTTGCTTCCTGCCTAAAGAAGGTTTGATGCAGGCAGCCACAACAATCCTCAATTTGCACAATGCTCCATGAACCAGTGACCAGAAAGTGGTGCCTTAAACAAATCAAAACTAGGAAAAGTCTGTCTGAGAAGAATGCTGAACCTGCCACTTTCCAAAATTAGTCTGTGTGCTGTGACACAAATGAAAGTCACACTCACCCTCTATGCTATTTTTTGCCCATGGATCCTCATTTTTTTAATTGACAAAGTAAAACAATGAACAAATTAATACAAGGCATGTGGTGCCAGCATGTCAATTCCACCTATGTAATTCTTTCTACTTGTCCAGTTTATTTTTTGCTTTCTAGAAGGCAAACATAATACCACCTTTTAAAGCTTTAAACAGAATGATTAAACTTAACTGTACACACCTGGTGGACAAAATAAAGACCTTGCTTTGGTTCTTTTTTTCCCCATGTCAAAACTCTTTCCCCCATTTTCTGTATCTAAGGAAAAATGAAAAGGTTTTCATTGATCACTTGTTGTGAAGTATACCTGACTATAAATACATTTGCAAGGCATGTCACAAGCCAGTCTGAAAATTATCTGTAGAAGTATTCCCCTGAAAGAAGATAATGCCTGAATTTCTATGCACTGACAGGTATAGAAACAAGGTTTCCTGCCAGAGGAATGGGTGATAGATGAGTAGAATCTTAACACCAATAGCCCATGCTACAGAATGTGTGGAAGAAAATTGAAGTCAGAAGGTGAACTCCAGAGCTACCTGAATGATCCGCAATAGTTTCAAAAGTTTTCTCTTGCTTAAACATGATTTGTATTAAGTGGAGTTTCAGAAGCCAGGCCCTCAACTCTGAGGGGTTTATGACAGCAAGATGGGATCTATCTGTTTCAGAAATTTGGTGACCTAAAGTTGTCTTTGAACTTTGATTTCCCTTACACAAAGCAGTAATTTTTCTGGACTCTCATTTAGTCCAGGGAAAATGCTTCCTAAAGATGATAAGGCAGCAGTAACTAATTATTTGGCACTTCCTTCATAAGTACCTCAAAAGACATCAGCTGATGGTATCTTGGCCAGGCCAGATTAAGTGGCACATTGCTATAGACGAATGATCCAGTCAGTCTAAATGCAAGAAGCCTTTCCTGAGATAGGATCCAAGGTTGTTGACTAAACAGATCAACAGATCCAATAGACTGTTGCAGCACCTTCTCTTCCTTTCTTTGCTCCTATAACAGGAGTTACTTTCCTTCATTTCTTCTGACAAAATTAAAATTTCTGCCACCGGAAACCCCTTAACAGTTCAGAGTCAAGGATAACATACATAAACCCCTTCCTGGTTCACTTTGCATTTAAATTCTCCCACTGTGTGAGAACAGGAAAGCAGCTCCTTCATGCTGCTTGAACTAACAGCTGTGACTTGTTAGACTACTAGAAAGAAGAGCTCCTTCTCTTCTTAGTAGGGGAGGCTATAAAATAGAAATCAGGGGTAGAGGGCAGAAGGAGTACATTCTTCCCAGGGAAGGGAGCAAGGAACTAAAAATGAAACCTATAAGCCAAGGAGGTGGTCATGGCTTCCCTATAGCTTCTTCTAGTCTTACTTCATAAGAGAATTCCTCCTTTGAAAGAGGAGGAAAAACAGTGTAGCCATACCTACATCCCATCTTTTTTAGAATCCTATGTTTTTAGGTGTAAGTGGAGAGGCTTGAGAGACAAAGATCTTAAGCTGAGGACTGTATCCCTGAATACAATGTATTCTGGATCCCTTAGGGAAAGGTTTTCAACATCATATCCCATTAACAGTTTTTAATGGCATGAAGGCAATATCTGTGTCCTGGAATGACAAACACTGGGAATGCCACACTGAGAAAGGTCAAAATGTCAAGAACCTACTCTCAAGTTTGTTTTTTTTTTTTTTTTAATAACTTATAATTTCATGAATTTCTTTCTTCTATAAGAAAGGTTTCTTCTGAATACCAATGTCCAGTGTGGCTATCTGAAAATAAAGTCTCTGATAAATAAATTGGTTTAATTGCATTTAGATTGTAAATTCTGTATCCTTCACAGCAGCATTTATAAATAGGTACAATATTTACCTCTATGCAAATGTTTGGAATATTGTGGTAACTTATTTCAGATTTTTAAAAATAGATTGAATATTTTATTAGTAGCTCAGTTACTTCAAGAACTCTGTAAAAGCTAGAAAGTGGTAGAAGATAATATTTTTGTCCCATTAGAATTGCTCATCTATCCTTTAAATTCTTCCTTACACCTGGTGTTTGGGCTGCATTTTTCTTTTCTGGAGATAAAAATACTCATCTGTCTTAAATTACAATGTGAACTACTTCACTTAATGATTTCCTTTACTATTTGTCTGGTTTGGAGTTTACTCATTACAACCCCTTCTAAGGCAGGATATTTTTTTATACTTGAGATGATATTTAATAGTAAAGTCATAATAATTTAATAAAAATCTAAGATGATAAATGTTAATGTCTCAGCACAATGTGTCTTAGAAACTGCTCTCTGCAAGACAGCATGATAAGGATTATAAATTTATCTGTCCCATAATTTAAATGCATCCAAACTCTCAAATGCAGAAAAGCAACCAGCAGTATTAAAAGCACTTCAGGGAGTGATGAAGTACATCATGCCTAGTTCAAACTTTAGAGGGAATGCAGTAAGTCAGCTGGTAACTCATCAAAAAGCTGTAGTTAGAAATTCAATTCTTGAGAAAGATGCTACCAAACTGTAATAAAATTAAACAAGAGCTTGGTTTTATACTTCATCAATAAAACAGTAGTTTTGAATCATATCAATACCATGTGTCAGTTCAATCCTGGAGAAGTACACTACAGGCACAAGAACATGCAGCTTCCAGAAGTCACTTCTGATGCCCCTATAATGACAGGGGTTTTGTTAGGTTGAACTCAAATGACACTAAGGTGAAACTCTTCATACAAGGAAAAGAACCCTCCACCCCGTTCTGCTCCCTCAAGAAGATCCTTGCCAGCTTGACCCCTAAAACAATTTTCCTTCTGACTTGAAATCAGTGCAGCAAAACTAAAATCCCATCAAAGCTCATCTCATGGCCAATCTCTTCAGAGAAAGTTGGGAGAGTGAAAAATATTTCAAAAATGAAATTACACTACCAGAAAGGAGTGAAGAAAACAATATATTTTTCTCCTTTTCCTCAGGCAATGAGTGGAAACTCAGAAGCATGTGATACATTAATTAAATACAACAATGAAATACTATCACTACTGAAAGCTCATGATCCAGCAAGAGATAAATAACCTCATCTAATAAGTGGGTATGGGTGGGCTCAATCCTCTGCCCTTGCACATATGAGCCACAGAAGCCCTTGGAGCCCATTCTGAAACCTGGGCTTCAACAGACAGTTGCTTTGCTTTCCTGGACCTGCCTGATAGCCACAGGACAGAAACCATGTCAGCACCTAGCTTTTCCTTTTGCCTGTGCTATTGTATCTCATTGCCAGCTTTTCTGGTGTTATTCTCTTTTACTTAATAATTTTACAGCAAAGCTTGTGGCACCAAACACTTCCTGGCACAGCTGCACGTGAAGAGCAAACCTTCCTTTAGTGCTCTCATAAGAATGACAGAAAACCAAATGCACAAAGCCTCATTTCACAAGCTTTGCTTTTGAACTTCATGACCATCTCTAGCCTGCTCTAAATTTACAAAGCTTCACCTTGTAAGCCATTAAGGCTCCTTGCACCCATTACTGTGTCTGGGAGATAGTTCCAGAAGTTCATTTTTCTGATGGCTTGAGAACTTCTTTCAACTTCCTGTCTAAATGCATTATTGATTAATTCATATCCATCTGATCTTATATTTTAACTTTAATTGTTCTTTTCCCTACTTGCTATTTACCTCCAAATGTATTTCTAGAAAGTAATCATATCTTCTTTGAATCTTCCTCTTGGTCAGCCAAACCAGCCATGTTCTTGTAATCTCCTCTCAAGACTTTTTTACTATTCCATTAAAGGTCCTTGAAGACCTTTCCTGGGTTTGTTCCAGTTAAAATTCACTTTTTTTCCCCAGTACAGAAAATCAGTCTGATACCAGTAATCCAGATGAGATGTAACAGTATTTTGTCTTAATTGTATCAATATTTTCCAACATCCAAGGAGAAATCTAGGCTTGACAAGTCCTTCTTCATGACTGAAAAATACTACCAGCATTTATCTTCTTAAACACAGAGGTTTAACTTCTTACATGCCTGCTGACCAATGAGCCTCCAGCTCACAGCAGAAGGTCCAAAATGCATGACTTTGCAGTATTAAATTTTTTTCTCATTATGGTGATTCCTGCTGTCATGTCATTCTTCCTATCTCATAGGCAGATTCTCCTCAATATTATTAATACCTCCTAACTTTCCATTATCTGCAAATTTCATGAGCACAAACTGGGTTTTGAATTAGGGTCATTAATGTGAAATGAGTAAAGAGAATCAGCCACAAGATGAGTTTTGAAAAATACCATAAATAAATCCTCTATGTTTTGCAACATCTCTTTCAAAAAAACCTCACTGTAAGTCTTCAGATAGTTTTTAATTCCAAATCGTGTCCTCTTCTGCTTAAATAAAAGATTTCCATTAACACAGTTTCAAATGTTTTGCTTAAAGCCAGATATATCAGGTCCACTACACTGCAGTTTTTGAAGAAAACCCTTATCCTGTCAGAGCAAGATGAAGTTTGTCTGACATGATCTACTTTTGCTAAAACCCCTTCATATTTTACCCCATTCTCTATTTACCTCTACTTCCATGATCTTGATTGCTCCTTCCTTTCAAACATTTTCTAAGACCTTGCACAACAGGAAGGTCAAAACAACAATCCTGTAGCTTTTCCCTCTCTTTTAAAAAACAAACAAATTTTGATATATGCCAATCCCATTGTACCACCCCAGAACTGAAAGACTAATTAAAAATCCTTGCTAGTGGAGTTGCAATTTCAAGTGCCAGTTCTTCCTGGCACATAATACAGGTTTCCTGTTTTCTCAGGTAAGAACTGTACATTTTCTATATTCTTACACACTGGCAATAGTAATTTCTGTTATCATATAATTATTCCCATTGAATATACTATCCTTGTCCTCTGAATGTAATTACCTTTATTCTCCATTTAATTCTCAAATCATGAAGACCACAATTGCACCTTATAAAACCTCTTTTCATATTTAAATACAGTAGGTCACCAAAACAACAGAAGTACATGTCTTATATTAGCACTATGGTTAATGTGATACAAGAAATGGTCAACACAGTATAAAAGAATATAAACGAAACTCCACGAACATAATTTGGCTCAGTGATATTAGAGAAGTATCACTGAAGTCAGGAAAACATTCACAAGAAGATATATTTCCCACCACTGCTTCCTACAAGAGGCACCAAGATTGTTGCAGCTTTTTCATGCAGTGTGAATAAAAGGTTATTACATTGGTTTCATTTCTTATTTCATGAAAGGAGGATGAGGAGAAAGATGTTGCAAAGGGAAATGAACATCTAAGTTTTATGCCATGAAATTTTATCAGACAAAAAATGTATAACACATATAAAATGCAAGTTTATAGACTGTAAACAGAAGATCACATGGATTCACTGGTTTGGTACATTTCCTTCTTATTTTGTATCTTTCTTTTTACTATTACTATTCCACGAGAAAAACCCATTTAAGTTCTTCCTGAGGCAGCATATGTCAGAAAAAAGCCATCCCTATGCCATTATATGCATCTAAGAAAAGGGAAAAATCACTAAAATTTAGTTCTTATTCTCTTTTTATTCAGAGAATTATGACATTTCTTCTATTTGCATTTTCAGCCTACAAAAATGTGAAATAAAATGTAGAGTTCTCACAGCTCTTCAGTCATAGTTTTCCATCATCCTTAAGATGGGAGAAGTACGTACAAAATTCAGAGAAATGGCATCTCTTTTCTTTAATTCCAGCATCTCCAGACTCCCATCAAGCTCTGCCCAGCCAACTTAGTATGCTTAGACAAACAAGGTAACTGATCAATCTGACAATTAGTTAAACATAATACCCTTTAAGATTTCTTCCAAGTTAACCTAAAACAGAACAAAGGAAAAGAGGAACTGGGCCTAAATAATTCTTTTGAATGCAGAAACAGACCCTAAAAGAGGTATTTTTCTTCCACAATACTTTTAAAGCACTCTATAGACATCTCAGGGAGATCTGCCTTCAGGATACTCTTCCTATTTAACTGCCTTGGCCTCTTTCTCATTCCCTTCAATCTCACTGTTCCCACTAAAGGGTCACAGATGTTACAGATACAAGCCTGTAAATGACAGCAGTAGTTTTGTTCATGTACATTCGTTAGATAAGTTTATAATTGCATGACCACATAGTATTTCCATGGTGCTATTCCTCTGCTCTGTCCAGGCAGTGCCTTTTTACTCATTATCCATTTTCCACATGACTTCGAACATCTAAGAACATGTAATTGGACTATTTCATAACAGTTCAGAGAAAATTTGTTCAGGAAGCCTACATTCTGTTTTGCCTCTTCTGAATGCATGACTTAGAACTTTAAAATACTTTTGAGGTATTTTTGTTAGCAAAATGTTTGTTGTTTTTTTTTTTCTCTCTAAAGTCATAGGTCAGAAAAGGCTTTTAAAATCCTTTAGTGGGATCTCTAGCATATCACAGACTATTAAATTTTATCTCATACTAAGGCTACTTATTTATTTTTCACAAATGCAAGAAAATAACCCCCAGTCCTCTTTTGATCTGAAGGTTATTAATATCTTTTTAGAGAAACTTTCAAGTCTTCATTTTAGGGGTTGAAGAATCTCCACCTTCCTCTGTAGTTCAGTCCATCTCAGTCAAAAATTTTTGAGTTTTGTTCCTAATGTGGATTTATTTGGATCCAGGTTCCAAAACAAAAGGATGCTACTGTACTATGTCTTTCTTCCCTGAAGTGAACAGCTCTATAGAATGTCAGATTTTCTCTATGGGAAAGTATTTATACATTGTTATCAAATCACTTCTGAACAATTTCTTTCTCCCTTCTCTTAAAAAAAATGAATTAGGCAGACTGGGCTCTTCAGTTTTCAAACTACATTCTCCACAATTATTTCTGTGGCTGTCTATCCACTCAAAATGCTCACCATTCTCTTCAAAATGCAAGTCTCATAGTTAGTCAGGATTCCAGCACCAATTTCATATGCAAAATTTAAATGACTTCTCAAGTGGTTCATTTCCAATTCAATTTACCTATTTTTGCCAAATCGTTACAGTAGGAACCCATGTTGACTCATTTGTCCACTGTGACCTTGAAATCTTTTTCAGAATCTCTTTTCTAGGAAACAACTCCTCTTCCTGTAGACGAACAGACAGCATGTTTTCTGCTCATAAAGGTATGATCTTGCTTTTGTCAGTGTTACAATATAACTTCCTTTGAATGGCCATAACTTACTCTACCAGTCCAAGTGATCCTGTAAGACTTCCCTGGAATCACTCACAAATCACTATTTCTACTATTTTTATATTATCCACAAATGTTTCCAAATGCCCTGAGTACCATTTATTTGTTAAAATAATGGGGGAAACAGGGATTATCATTAGCCATCCACCAGCCTATAATAACACGTGTCAATCCTTGTGCAAGGTAAACTCTGTTCATGATTAACATTAGCAAGTCTCAATTAACATTAAAAAGTCTTAATTAACAACTACTTTTTTGTCTTCCAAGTCCTTCAACCAGAGCAGCATGTGCTTTGTTAACACTGTATAAGATTCATTCTTGAATTAGGTTGGTTGTTGTTAGTCACAGTTCAGCTGCCTTATAAGAATCTGTACATATAAATGTCAAACAGACTGACTAGACTGATTTTCTGTACATCAGCTTTGACTGGCATTCATTATATTTCCATTATTTAATTCTTTTTTAAAAAAAACCAAATTCTTAATAACTTTTGATTGTATTGGCATTGATTGATGCCAGGATAACAGATCTATAATTATTTGGGACACTATACTTACCTTCTAGAATGCAAGCAAAACCTTATTGCTCCCCCAGTGTCATGGAATAAATAATTAATTAGGGGTGAACACAAATTCCATCATATGGACCTATGTTGATATCTGTAATAATAGGGTTCTAATATTTAAATTCTTACTACATGCTGCTGTCAGAGTCAGACTACACTACTAAAATCCCCAGTATAAATGCAATATAAGTCACAGTTTAGAAGTGGGTAAGATGCACTTTGCTAGCCGATATCTGATGTATTTTATGATAGCAAAAGAACACCAGGACTCAGGTTTAATTACCTGTTCTGCTAATTAAGGAGCTTCCTTCCCTCTTTTTCTGTTTACCGAGTCCAGCTGGTGCTGTGCTTCTTATGTCCTGACAAATATTGTACCTCTGTCAGACCCTTTCTACCTCATTGTGTTTTAAGTCAGGCAGCTTGTCTTATCTACTCTATTCCCACTCTTAGCAAGAGGAAGCAGCTTTAAGATGCAAGGAAAAAGGTTTTCCCAGCTTTCCCTCTGGTAACCAGGGCACTCCAGAATAACAGTGTCTGGAAAAGTCATGATCCATGTTAATCTGTTCAGAGTTTTTGGAAATGGACCATTTGTTCTCTCTTTAGAAAGAGGATCCAGCAGGAGGAGGAAGATGAGTAGAGACAGAGAATGCTCAGGGAATTTGGCAGCTGGATTCTGACAAGCTATTCCAGAATACTGAAAACTGTTTTTCAGAGATTAACTGTTCAACCAAATAAATCTGAATCACCAGACACATACTGAGCTTGCTGAACAGAACTGTATATATTTTGCAAAACTGACATCTGTCAGATTATGAGTATCTATTCACTGTGATTCATCTCCCAAATTTCAGTCTTTTGACATAAATTGTGGCATCACTTCTTCCCATACATGTCATGTACAAAGGCTGTTAGTCTTAAAAGAAGGAAGAAAAGTAGGCTTAGAGTCTACAATCCACATTTCTGCTACTTTTTCCTAATTTAGACAAAAAAAATAAATCAGGCAACTGTATGAATAATCAATGATGCTGGCTAAATAACATTTCTGATAACAAAAAATCTAGAAATAATCAAAGTATTTTTTTCTCCCTGTGTGGCTCTAGCTGTTAATTAGATGTGCCATTTTTTTCCCCTGTGACCATGGCTGTAGATTTGTCCATAGACATGTCCATTGAATTTCTATCTGCCAAACCCACATTGTAATAGCTTTTGTAAATGTAACATGCCTATTAAAAAACCCAAAAACCCCAAAAAAACCCAAAAAACAAAAAAACCCCAAAAACCTCCCCCCCCAAAAACAACAACAACAACAACAACAAAAAAAAAAACCCAGTAAAGTCTGCTGTGTTTTGACCACACTTTGGGTTCAACATGGATTTGAAAGCCTGTGTTATTTCTTATCAAAGTATAAAGATCTTTTAGATCTGATCTCATTTGACCAAAAAATGACATAGTACTGCTTGGATGCTGCAAAATGGACTTAGAGGTGTTTTTAGGTCACTCTGTGCTATGCAAGTCCTCTTTCTGTAAATTAAAATCAGGTCCAAAATTTTGCACAGAGCTTCTCTGAATGTTGTTGAGAAGGTGCAGCATCAATCCTCTTTTTTAATCAAACAAATATGAGATAGATGGTTGCAGGAAAATCTTTGAACTCTCAAAATATGCCATATGATGGTGTGAAATGCTCCATTATTTCACAACTGTACTATCAATGCATCCTGAACACCTACCATAGAAATGTTTAAAGTGATTTTTAATGTAAATAGCTTTATTCTCCTTATTTCTATCATTAGAACAAACAAAAAGATCCCTCCTCTGTTTTTCTTTTGAACTAGTAGGCAACATCTACACCAACCTGGACACAATATTATCTGCTTTTCTTTTCAGACACAAAATCAATAGCATTAAGTAGGAACCCCTTTTTCTCTATGGAAACTTGTATCCACTATTGGATCATTTCTCATGTGCAATGAACCATCTGCCTTAATGTCAAAGCTGATTCTTTTAGTTGTTCCTTTAATTTTTCCCCTGTCTCTTCACTTGTAGTATCTAATATGAAACCACAAATTTAAATCTGTCTGAATGAGAGTATTCAGGGCAAAGTGCTTCAATCACTTTCAAATTGCTCATTTTGTGCTACACTGAAGATGATGTTTTTAGAAGAAAAGAGGATTGCAACTTTCTAACAAGTTCAAGACTTTGACTTAATTTCTTTCTTTTCTTCCTTTTTTTTTAAGGTGCAGTCACCAATTGATCTGTCATATTGTGGTTTTCAAAGATGAACTGAGAATGCTCTGAAAGGAATTTGCAGTTGAAGAGCCGTAGGAAGACCTAGGGTAGGGAATTACATTTTCATTGTGGCTAACTTTCAATGACACTGAAGATGTCTCACTTGGAAGATCATCAAACCCATGTTTTCTCTTCTACTTCAACAGACAACGCTTCATTCATTTGATGTAGAAACTCTGAAGAAACTAATTTTCATTTTGAAATAAGTGTGAATTCTTTTTATCCTGAGATTTAACAACTCTTGACAATGCTTACATTTTACTTCAGAAAAATGAGCTGTTTTCATAACTTCAGTCTTTGCAATCACTTTTTCCCACCAAGTCTTTCAGTATTCCCTTTCTCAACCCAGGTTAAAATACATGGAATTTTAGTTACTACTACTTCTAAGCTACCTATTTGTTGTATTAATAAAATAACTATCCCATTTACTAAAAATAAAATGAAAATAACCACTTCTTGAAGTTAATACTCTAAAGAATGGAAAAAAGATTTCCTAATCATGATCTTCAATGATTTCTCTTCCATTAATTTCAGATCAAATCCATCCTTGATTACATGATACTCTTGCTTATTTTATCCTTCACTATATCTAACATTTAGCTCCATCTGTGTTCTCCTGTGGCTAAGAATATAATAAATTCCACCCATAAGGCTTCCAGTTCCATAACTATGTTTAGTACAAAGTTTTCTTTTGTTTTATAATATTTCTTTCACAAAGATTTAATGTGTAAAAATGGCTTTTTTTATCCTTTAAGCACTACATTTTTCCTTTTTCAATCTCTTAGAGACTTAGCAAGCATCTCCTATGTTATCAGAGATGCCTGCTGACACCTTTAAATAGTTCTGGCCAGTGCTCTAAATAAGCTAGAGTCAATTTTATTAGTCTGTAAGATTATGGTCCTTAGTTTTTCATAATAATTATTAGCCACATGATTACAGCAGACTTCTGTAGTGAATATTGAAACAAAAAGGCATTAAATTGATCTAAGATATTATTAGTTTTCTCTCTCTGTTTAGTATGGAATAGTTTCTCAGTCTTTCTCTCATTCCTTACAGAATTCAAGTAGAAACTCCATAGTCATAAACTGTGATGTCCTTATAAAAACATATTTTTTTCAGTTGGTCACCTATAAAAGGTTTCTTGCTCCTCCTAATTATAACTTCTTCTGTGCCTTCTTCTTTTTGATTTATGTCCCCACATACTTATGCATTCCTTTATACTAATGCTAGTAATCTCACATAATTTTCATTTCCTGTATGACTCACATGTTTGAGGTCAATGTATATGATTTAACCAGATGACTTCTTGCTATATACTCACTATTCTTTCCTTGCATTGGGACCACTAAATTCCAAAGTGTATGCTGTCTGTCAGGAAGTGCTTAATTCCTTTATTCCTTTAAATTTCTCTTCCATGACATGTGATCTTCCAGTATCCTGAGTTTGCTGAAGTCTGCTTTCTTGAAATCCTTTTCCTCTCACTTTGCTGTTCTCCCTCCTTTCCTTACAAAGGGTCATGGATACTTTCATTTCATATCCACACAAGTTCTCTTTCACTCTCATGTTCTCATCCACATCCTATTTAGCACAAAGCTGCTATTCTAACCTCTCTAGTTGCTTCCTCTACTTCTCTGCTTTCTGTATCAAGGCTGACACTATATAGAAATATGTATTTATTTATTTGTTTACTTACTTACTCTCTTACTGTAAGCTGTTATATTCCTTTCCAGCTGAAGTCTACCTAACTTTCCTCCCCTGTTTTTATGAAGCTTCATGCCCTACAGCATTTGGCTAGATTCAAAAACACCCCAAAAAAGTGTGACCCCACAAAATCCAAAACTGAATTCAAGCCTTACACAACAGGTATTTCTGGCTTGGGATTGCAGCGGAAATCTCCCTGTTTTGTCATCAGGTGTATGTTTCCTCTTTCTGGACAAGCCACCATGTGTGCCCTTGTATTTCCATCAAATAAGCCATTTTAACAATCCATTACTGTGTTAGTTGAGTTGGAGTTTCATATTAAGAATCCCAGCTTTTCTATTTTACTATTTTCTGTTCCCAATTTCTATGTGTGAAGAAACATTTCTACATTTGAAAGGAGAGCAGATCACTCAGGTTTCAGATTGACTGCATAGCCAGTCATCAAAGGAAAAACACCCATTCTTGTGGAACTGTTTATATCAGTTTTTTTCAATGAAAACCCCAAACTTTTCCCAATGTTCATTCGTCATTTGGGGTTTTTATGCTGACTCTCAGTCTGATATTTGGAGTTTGCTTCTATGCAGTATAAGAGAAATAGAAGGGCAGCTATACTCCAGATTTAGGAGCATTCGCTATATACAGAAGAAAAATAGGAGAATATTTGGTCTTAAAACCAGAAAATAGATTAGAAATCTCAAGTTATTTTCTCAATCTCCTACTTATGTAGATATCGTGTTTATTAAGAAGAACATGCATTTTTTATGTGTTTTAAATAAAGTACAGGTACAATTCCAGTAAAGACAATGGATCCACATAAGTTGCCTGAAGTAAACTCTAAGACTGAAAACTTTTTCTGATGGTGACAGTGCCCTGGTGTGTGAATTTTGGCAACTCATTTATCTGTCCTTTAATTTTTGGTTCCCCAAGTGCAAAATGGCTATGACAAGAGTTAACAAATTCATACAGTGTTTGTCTTAGAGTAAATTTATAAGCCCAAAAAGGTCCCTACATGATGAATACCACAGAAAGCAAAGAATTTTTATTAATGATGCCCACTCAGAATGACACTTGTATCTCAGTGATAACTTCATCCCTAAAATCACTAAAAGAAGATTTAAAAGCTTACAGAAAATGTTGAAATGAGGCAAATTTTCTATCATCTCTGTAGAGTAGCAGCACTGAGAGCTCCAGCACACATCTGTCATCTGGAGGCCAAGTAGGCATTCCACAATTCCAGGAAATCAATTCCAAAGACTGTAGATTGTCAGTTGCTTGTACACTGGAGGCCATCCAGGCAGCAGATTAAATTGTATGAGAAAATTGTAGCAGGCTCTAGACTGCATGTAATGGAGACCCTCAATGACCTTTCTGAGGACTTGGGAAATATGCATTGAAATTGCCAGTGGGCCCTTTTGTAGCACCAAAACTGCATACTGAATTTCTCTTACTTATCACACAGGGTCATTCACAACTGAGCTGTTTCTGAAGAAGAAAAACAAATGCAAAACAGAACAAACAGAAAATGTAATCACCATCTTTTCTTCTTTCAGAAAATGTACAAGGTTACTAGAGATCCATTATCTGTATAACCACAAAAAGAAAAAAAAAAAAGTTGGTACTTGTGAAAGCCACAGTCTTTACCAGCATTTAATTGGGCTACTGTTCCTGAATCTTTCACCCCTGAGAGATTTCAGCAGAATACACAAAACACTGGCTGAAATGATTGCTGATTGTAGAAGATTGATTTAAATGAGTAATAGTTTCAGGTTGTTGGTTTGTTTTTTTTTTTTTTTCCAGACTGTTAACCACCCCCTGGTTTTTAGGTTTTGTTTTTTCTAGAGTAGACCTCGACCATTCAAACTGCAAATGAGACCCTTTCAGCACTGCTGACCTGGGGGTTCAGGCTACAGTATGCAACTCTCCTTGTCATGAACAGAGAAGCTGCACATACACAGAGACTGGAAACCCCATAAAGAATATAGATGAGCCAGATGAAATCCTGTTTCTTACTTCTGACCAGCCTGTGGTTTCAAAAACTGGAGAGTTAACACCCTGACTTCTACTTTCCCATTTATGAGTGGCAAAGTGGGCTGGTCATTTTATCTCACTCCTTAATAGTATTTCTACTCTTTAGGAAAGCTGCATGGTTTAACATATATTTGTATTTATTTTTTAATCTATTAAAATATTTTCAGGGCATTTTAAGCAGATGGAATAAGTAGATTTATTGGTGTGGAGTGCAGTTGTGCTTCTCTGAATAGCTCCCTTACATTCACTATGACATATAAACGTGTCCTTGTGCTTTGCTAGTAGATCATATGGAATCATACACCAAGCTGCCCATAACTTAAGAGTTTTGTGTTTATCTTCAAAGCAGCTTTTAGGGCATCAGACCAAGCAAGTTTTTGGTCTGACAGCAAGGCTCTACAATCTCTGTAAGGCACATGATCAGAGAGGGAAGTGGTGAACAGAAATTGCCCTTATTATTCTCATGTTTTGTTGACTCTGCACAGATTTCCTATATGACCTTGACCAAGTTTTTAAAACTATTTCCTAATTCCCTGTACAGTATTCTGGGGTAATAATTCTCCATGTCAGAAGTATCTGAATAAAAATTTATTGCTAAATGTCTTCCCTGCTAAGACTTCTAAGTAATACACTCTTTCAAAGAAAATTACTTTTCTGCTAAAGGAGCAGTTGCTATACTAATTATAAACAAACATTGTTTATATTTTTAACTTTGCTTTATCAGAGATCTTGCTCTGATATATCTCTATGTTGTACTTTATGGTTTTACTTACATATCAGTAGTTTTCTGCCTCTTACATGAGATATTTTTACAAACATTTTGATCTGCTATAGCACATTTGGTGCTAGCTACTGTAGAATTAGATCTCCTGTTTTCTGGGAAGAAAAGATGGGGAGAAAGGAATGGAGCAGCAATCCTTGTACACACACAAAAAGGAAATCTATGGGCTAAATGACTGAAGAATGGAATGAAAGACATATGAATATAAAGAGCAGCCTTTCAAAGACTGTTTTAGCCACAGGCCTTTTAATGTCAAATATCTGGTGTATCCAGGCTGTAAAAAGCAAAGCAGGAATTTCTAGGATTGATTTTCATCCCTTTGACTCATCCCTTTCCTTTGCCCATTTGCTCTCGTAAGACAGGTCCAGAGTGTGCAACAGGAAACCAAGCAAAAACAATACAAGAAAAACGCGTTTTAATTTTAGCCACACAGCTGCTTCTGGGTTCTTTAAATACACTCCTCTCTAAGTGCTTCCATACACCAAGATATCCAAGTGCTCTAGACAGGCTGAGTCTCAACTGCAAACTCATTCCACAACTAATCTCTGTCTGGCATTGTTACAGCAATCAAACCAAGTTGGTCAAATGCCCAATTGGGGAAAACTGGGTGCTTATCCAAGGGCTCTCTGCTATGTGACTTGAGCTACAGACTCCAAGTTCTTTGGGCAGAAACAAGTTTGTGGACAGGAATTAAACACAACCTCTTTTTTTTCCTTATCCTCTCCCTCTGCACATTTCTATACAGCATAAGAAACCAAAAATATCTTTTGAAGGAATGGCTGTGAGTGACACTGTGCCCTAGTATAATGTGACAGGTGACCTATTCTCCTTGTTCCAGGCTGCATGTAGCCTTGCTGTCTGGAAAACTATCTGGGGAATTTAAGGCCTACCAAGAGAAAAATGGCAAATCTAAAAGCTCAGTCACATACTCAGTTCTTCATCTTGGGTTGGTGTTTTTTTTTTCTCTATGGCTTTTGAAGGTGAAACAAGCCACCTCTGAATTCCAGAGGTTTTTTACTGCCATCATGTGGAGAATTTCCTTAAACAAAGAGAAAAACTGTCTTCTCTGACAAGATATGATTTTTCCTGCCCTTGGCAAAACTGAAAGAATTTAATTCAGTCTTACATCTACACAGAACTAGTCCTGGAGCCTCAAAGGCCATAACATCTGGTAAATATTCAACTGTTCTTAGTACATTTTGCTTTTGCCCTATTGAAACAGTTTATTTGTTGGCATAGCAGAGCTGGACAAGATTGTGACAGCCTGGGTATGCCTGGCATTTCTGATATTCCATTACAGGTTTCTTTCTCTGGTCTGTAGGAACATACAAGCACTATTTATCAATGCTATGTCTCTCCATGCAGCAATGTAACAAAGAAAAACAATATTACAGCAGGGCATCACAAATCCAATTACATAAATTGTCTTGGGATCAGAAATACACATTTTTCAGGCATTCCTATTCCCACTATGCAATCCTCCATTTTATCTGACCACTATAACAATCACACTTGAGAAACCTGGTAAACATAAAACTGTTCCAGAAGGTTAGAAGTTTAGAGGGCTATATTAATTTTAACAAAAGAAGAAGAGTATTTCTACACTCCAGGAAAGTCCAAGATTGCAAAAGTTTTCAACAAAAACCAATGACTGTATTTCAATTAGGAATGCCACCACATTTTATACCTATTTTATTACTTTTTAATTCTGTACTGTACTGATTAATATTGTATTCACAAGTAAATTATGTAATTTTTCTGTGAGCTTTTCAGAGATATTGACAGATATTCCTTAAAGGTTATCCTTGTATTAAGTCAATACAATCTGAAAGACAATTACTGTCAGAACATTTCATAGAAACTCTGTTATTTTCCCAAAGACATACAAACAAAGGGTCCCATTTTCAAGACTGGTGAGCCCCTAGTAGCTCCTCATAAATTCAGCACAACAGAAATCAGCCTTCCAGTTTATATCTTCTGTCCATTTTGCTATATCACTACAAATAAAAACTGGTTTTTAGTTTCTCCCTGACCATAGCTTGCAAACAGTAACTAGGGACCTAAGCAGGGTCCATAAATTACTCCAGAACAAAAGCACGTTTTAATTGATACTGACATCCTCCTAACAAGACTTCTTCAGAAGATCTACTACACCCACCAAGTCCATAAATTACTCCAGAACAAAAGCACGTTTTAATTGATACTGACATCCTCCTAACAAGAATTCTTCACCCACCAAGTTAAAAAGTTGGTCTGAAGATCTGTGAAGTACTACCACCATGGCACCGCCTTGTTCTAGTGTCCTAAAAATCTGTTCAGATTTGGCTACATTATACACAGTCCACTGTAAAAAATCAGCACTTAGCATATTTTTCTTGATCTGCTCCCATAAGCCCTCACAATTCCTGTGGCACTGGACACAAACTGTTCTGAGTTTTGCTGTGCTAGTCAGTGCAGTGCAGGTTTCTAAGTTAAAGGTAAAATATATCCCACTACTGTTCCCTATAATAGGGGAACAGACTTTGCCCTGCAAACCAAGAGGCAGTTCTATATTTGTCTTTCAGATGGTTCTAGTAATTCTGAATGTTTCACAATCATACTGTTAGGCAAAGCTTCAACCACTACTAAGAGAACCCCCACACACCAGATTAGCTCAGGCATCTAACATAACAAGCCCACAGGGAAAGCAACTGAGCCACAGTGGCATCTGAGCTTCTGAGAAAGCCTGTCCAGTCTATGTGCCTGGCTCATCTATCCATACTGTGAGGCACAGCACAGGCTGGATCAATGTTACCACATCATATGATCTCCTACTGACTAGTCTGAAGGAAATGTAATCCTTCTATGTGCAACTAATATGGTTGGTCTCTAATCCTCTGCAGCACACGTCTGTACCGAAGGTTCGACATTCAAGTTCTCTTCTGCATGAAGTTCATTTTTTATCCTTGTGTATAAAGTTACAAATTCATGCCTTTTCATTTACTTGAAAAAATGATGAAAATAAAAGGCCAAAATCTTTACCAAAATCACAATCTCAAACTCAGCCATGTCAAATATAGTTCCCAAAAATTAGGAAAATACCAACTTGAGATCACCAATTCATTGGTTCTGCTATGTTATATTTATGATATCAGGATTTCTTTAATTACCTGCTGACATCTTAGTGTTTTTCTGCCAAACAAGGTGTCATTCAGTTGAATGACTAAATGGGAATAAAACACGTAGAGAATTAGGTTGTTGTTGTAGTTTGTAGTATTCCTATCTCCTATTAGTTGCCCTTGGTACAAAAATAAAAAGCACAGACTCACAGAATATTCTGAGTTGGAAGGACACCACCAGGATCATCAAAGTCCAGCTACTGTCCCTGCACAGGACAGTCCCAAGAATCACACATTTACCTAAATAACATTATTTTAAAGTAATATTTGGGACTCCTTATTGTAATCCTATGTAAATTAGACGAAGGCCTTTTCACCCGGAAAAAAAATAAATCCATAGGCAGTCCTTGATTGGACTACATCTGTCCCTCTCGAAGTCCCGTAATCCAAAGAGACTCACGACACCCCGTGGTTATTACAAGGAACGCAGGCATACAGAACCCATGCAGAATGTGAAGATGCTTGTCTCAGCTCTCAGGTTCAAAAATTAAGGTACAACTAGAAAAATGAAGACACTGGACGAGCTACAACACATAGTAACGAGTCTGTAGAGATGGTCTTAGCAAACTCAACACTTACCAAAAAAACCCCAAAAAACAACAGCTCCCAAAACCACCACCACCATCTGAAATACAAACCCAAATAATTTTTGAACTCCAGGAAACCACGACATCTAGCCTGCTTTGGAGAAAATAGTAGCATGACAACAGTTTAAATCCTGCAGATTCTTCCACCAGAAAAAAAAAAATACTGTAATGAGATCTCCCTGACAGCACTGCACTGATTAAGTAAAGGTATCCTTCTACACCTTGTAGCTTTTCACACACTGTACTGAAGAGCAGACGAGAACATGACTGTGCTGGGGAGGTGAGGGAACACAAAATCATTTGTTATTTTAAAATTACCTTCATTCTGCCTTGTCTTAAACAGGATACATTTCTGGCAAAGATGAAGTTGCAGATGGATACAACAATATGAAAGATGTGTACTTTGAAAAGAATACATAGCTAAAGTTGAAATTTAGAAGAAAAGGAGCTATTACTAAAGTACTTTCTTTAGACAAAAATCTTGTTAAGTCAATTTCTGGGTGAAATTCTATGATCTGTGACAGACTGCAGGTCAGAGCACATGATCACACAATGTTTCCTGCTTTGATATTTATTAAATAAGATATTAATTATTAACAAAATATATATGTGGAATGTCTTTTCAAAGAGATTTTGAGCTTTAATATTGTTTTAATGTCCAACAACACAATTATCTGCATGAATTAATTCTTTTGTTGAGACCAATGAAAACTTATGAGGCATCATTTAAACAATATTCTTCTGTTTATGTATTAAAATTACAGAAGTGAATAACAGAAGGAACAAAGATACCTGTATTAAAATATCATAACAATTAGACTAGTTCAATGAAGTGAGAATGAATAAAGCTATTTATTTGCAAACTAAGATAATACAGTGCTTGCTAAAGGGTATTTTGTCTGTGATAGCTAAACAAAGCAGTGAGTATATGAAGAAAAAAGATAGAGTACATGGTGTTTTCAGACCTAACCTTTCCAGTTCAGACAGTGTAATATGAGACTACATTCTTCTGACCTCGCTGTGCTTTATTTCCAAAGTTTGCCAAACATTTCTCTCTACCACTGTGTTACGACAAAAGATTCTTTGTCCCACAAGCATTTATGAAGTCGATGCATCAACACCTTTATTAATTGTTCAGTAAGCACACATTATTTAACCACCTAATTAGATAAAAAGTTGCCTTTGTCACTCTTAAGCCATGAAAGATGATTTCTGCGTCTTCTCCTGAAAGAAGATATTCAACACCTTTTTTTAATAAGTGTTGAAACACCTACACTGAATAAACATGCAATCATATTTCACTCACATTCTGTTCACTCTTTTCCTGTTGTATGACCAGAATAAACAGGGAAGTGAACAAAAAGTTAATTCTTATTTGTCAAAACACTCACCTTTAGGATAAACAAATCAACCACTGTATAACACAAGGAAAAAGGAAAACATCCTGTTGCCACTGAGTGTAATCAGTGAACTCACACAGTAAATGAGACCTTGGATCAAATGAAATGAAAAGGGAGAGAAGGGGTAATGACAGAAATATTATTTAAACTACAAAAAGAACGTATTTGGAGGAGGAAGAATTTAGATGATGTTCAATATAAACCTAAGGTTTACCTTGACTATCCAAGAAAACTTCTCTATTAAACAGTGCAGTGTTTCAGTTATCCTACCTGCTGCCCCTTGGAGGAAGGCCTGGTATCACATACTCCAAATCTGTTCTGAATCACCTGAACTGGACAGCAGGCTGTCTGTCCCAAACACAGGCTACTCGCTCTCTGGTGAGCTGTTTTCACTGAGCACCCACACATACTCCATGTCCTGAGAAATAAAGCCTCTGGGGAGGACAGTAAGGGCTGTTTCTGGGTACAAGGCAAGCCAGGACCATGCCTGTACAAATAAGATGATACAACAGCATTCTTAGCATGCTTCTCCTCAGAACTCAAAACTCCTGAACAGTAAGGGATCCAAATCCAGAGTCCAGAGATCACACATCTCACACTACAGCTTAGATGTAATCAGAGCCAACTCTGGCATTTAAGTGCTCAAAAATACATCCCAAGAATAAGAGTCACTAGTGTTCTCTCACAGCATTTCAGATTGGTAGGACTGGAACCCAACAATGCCACATTTTTTAAAATGACGCTGCCATTTCATGTAACCTCAGACATTTTTGTGTTGCATTTGGCAAGTTGTTTATGAGACTAAACTGAGATTAAAGGTCCTTCTCTTTTTCATTCAAGAATTTCTTAGATCTTGTTGACCTCTTTAATCAGCATATTTCAGGTTCTTCAACAGGACCATCACAACAATGAAAGTGTTTCTTTCCATTTCTATTTAAGGAATTAATTTTGTATTTGCTCAGGTCTTCTACACAGCCTTTTCAGTTTTCTCTAATGAAATGGCTTTCATGTCCAAATGCAAAATATTCTGACATATTTCTGGGTGCTGGTAACATTTATGCAGTTCTCAGAACAAGAATAGCTACTGCAGTTTTTTCATTGAACCAGGGACTCACTTCCTCCTATTTATTTGCCCTTGGTTTATATGCAGTTCATGTAAACCAAATCCATGTATTTTACACTTCCCAACCTTGTAAAAGTTGGTTGGGTTTTTTTTTGTTTTCACTCATGACAGGAAAAAGTGATTCTTCCCCTGTACTTCGCACTGGAGAAACCACACCTTGAGTTCTGTGTCCAATTCTGTGTCCCTCCCTTCAGGAAAGGGCACTGAGGTGCTGGAATGAGTCAGGAGAAGGGTGATGAAGGTGGTGAAGGATCCAGAGCACAAGTTCTGTGAGGAGCAGAAGGGGTGTTCAGCCCAGGAAAAAAGGAGACTCAGGGGTGGCCGTATCACTCTCACCAGGAGGCTGCAGCCATGCGGGTTCGGCCTCCTCTCCCAGCAGCCAGAGACAGGACAGGAGGACAGTCTCAAGCTGTGCCAGAGGAGGATCAGGCTGGAGATGAGAAGGAATTTCTTCACAAAAAGGAGCATTGGACATTAGAACAGGATGCCTGAGGAGGTGATGGAGTTACTGTACCTGGAAGTGTCTAGGAAAGACTGACTGTATGCAGCACTTGCTCTAGTTGATATGGTGGTGTGAGGTCATAGGTTGGACTCGATGAGCTGAGGTCTTTTCCAACCTAACCGATTCTGTGATTCCTTTTTTTTTTTCCCCTTCCCTGTTTTCCCTCATTGAGACAAGTTTGAGACCTCTGCTGCTTTCCTCGTATTTCCTCTCTCATTCATGGACTGAGAGAGGCTGTACAAATGCCTAAGCTTCGTGTGGGTAAGAATCGTGCTTTTTTGTACAGCATTCGGGAAGCGCAGCAGCACCGCAAGCCCCGGGCCCCGCTCACCCCGCCCGGCCCCCTCACGGGCCCGGCGCGGCCCCACGGCCCCACGGCCCGCGCTCCCGCCCGCCGCCTCTGCGGCGGCGCGGCCCGGCCCGGCGGGAGGCGGTGGTCGCGGCCGGGCCGTGAGCGAGCGGTGGCGGCCCTGGCGCCCCGGGACTGTGCTGTACCTGGTGCGCCTCGCCGTGTGGCGGGGCGGTGGCTCGGGACCGGCAGCCGAGTGGCTCGGCCCGCCTGCGCGGGCTGTCCTCGTGCCGCAGGAGTCTGGCGTGCGGGCCCGGCGGCGGCTGGCGGGGATCGGCGGGAGGGGCGGCCCCGGACGGCGCTGCGGGAGCCCGGCTGTAAAGGCGGTGCGCGGCGGAGGTGCTGCCCGCCGGGCCGGGGGGCGCCTCTGCCCGGGAGTGAGCAGGAGGCTCCTCACGCCCGTGCCTCGGGGGAGTGACACTTCTGGTTTGCTTATTTTCGGTTGTGGTTGTGGTGTTTTGCCTTTTTCTGTGAGAGAAGATGATGTGTCAGCCCTGCCCAAAGCTTCACTTGATGCAGAGCTGGCAGATGAGGTGTTCTTGCTTTATTTCTAGCCCTCTTGCTGTTTGTTGTTTTTGGTTTGAGATGGTTTTGATGTTTTGGAGTTTCAATTAGCATTTCTACTTATCACTTTCTTAAAAAATACATTTGTTTTGGAAAGGGCTGAGTGCTGAAAGTATGGATCAGGACTTAAACCACTTCTTCCACTGCAAGGATAGCATCTAGGTTGCGCTTGTGTAACCATGTTTGTTCCATACCTGTTAGCAGGCAGGCAGTTGTGACTGAAGATGGAAAGTAAAAGTGAGGCAATTAGCTGCTTGAGGAAATTTTCTTCTGCTGGCCATAATTCCATCATTCTTGTAATAGCCATATTCCTATTTCAGAACTCAGTACTGGTGCTAAGATGCAGTATTTTGGAGCACACTTCTAACAAAGTTGGCAGGACCTGAAGGAGAAACTTGCATTTTGGGGTAGATTATTTCAGAATGTCTGTTGCATTGTCATTTGAAGCAGCCTGTAGTGCATACTGCTGCTGATGGACTGCTGGCATGACTGTGATGCAGACTCCTGAGTTCCCATATTTGTAATTTAAATATAACACTTAACATTGAGACATAACTTCAGTGGGTTACTTAATAGGAAAATAATTTCTGCACTTAATTCTGTCAGTTTTCTGTTAGCCAATTTCTCAATTACCTTCTTTAAGAGAAGTAGAAACTTAGTCTTACTGAATGCTGCCTACTTCAGAAAGCAGCTGAAGGTTGGGAGAGGTGTGTAGTGTGGGAGGCCATAATGTTATTACATTTTTCTGATTTTCATCGCTTTTAGTTTCAGCCTTTCAGTGTTTTCATTCTGGGTGTGGGCATTTCTGAGGCTCTTTCTCCCCTAGGAGTGTATTGCAGTGTGTTGCTCTTCCAGCAGCAGATTTCTTTAGCCCCCTGTGTGTTCACTGGTCACTCATTCTTTTCTCTGATGACTTACTCTACTCTTGAGAGTGAAACAAAACTGTGTTAGCAAAACCACAGCTTTGCAGGTTCAGCTGTATTTGTTGTAAGAGCTTCACCCAGCACAACTGTCTTGTTTTGCAATTCAGCCCTTGGGACAACAAAGCTTTCGTAAGATAAATAATGCCCTGAGTAATCCCAGTTCTTGAAATAAATGGTGTTATGAATAGCCTTTCAGTTTTAGATTGTTTTACCTTTTTGGGGTGGAAAGACACATCCAATACATTAGCTTTTGAATTGAATTTCATTCTTTCAGCATTTTGAGATACTCTTGAAGTCTGCAGTTAGGTCACTGTCAGTGTAAAGGGAGCTATGCAGCTATCCTCCGTTGTTGTCTTATACTGATGGAACTTTGTTTAGATTCAGATAAAGTCCTTTTTGTTCTTAACTCTTTTTGTAGTTTCTCAATGGAAAAGGTGCTAAAAGCTGCCCTCGGCACTATGGAAACACTCAGACAAAATAGTCATCTACTGCCACCCGTGAGGAGTTGTTGGGCAGAGTGACAGAAATGAAGAGCTTCAGCCATCGCTTCAACCATCGCTTCAGTATGGCGGCAGCTGAATCTGACAAGGACTCCGGATATTCAGGTTTAGAAGAACACTGTTACCTTTTCTGTGTGTTACCATGCTGAGGCTGTGCTTTAACTGGTGACGTTTAACAAATCTGAGTAACCCCTTCCAGTTTGTGTCTCATTACCTTTCAGGGCCTTTCTATGCAAGATTGGTTTCACCTGTAATCCTCTTGCCACCAAAGTTTTTTGAAATGGAACATTACCAAATTAGAGAGTTCATCCAGTGAATTTGAATGGCATGGGAATTTAGAATTAATGGAATAATCTTAGACTTTAGAGTCTAGAAGGGGAGATGTCAAAATTACTTTTTCTTTGCAGTCAGTGTTGAATGAATTATTGGATTGTGCTGCCCAGTGTCTCTTATGAGCTGACCATATTGTCAGTAGAGCCTGATGAACCAGAGGGTGGTGGTTATAACATCAGTAAAATAGTAGTCACGGTGTGCCATTTTAGTACTCAACAAAACTGTGCAAAAATGACCTTTAAACAAGAAAAAAACCCACTTCTATGAAAGATACCTGCTTCACTGGGTTTTAGATAGAAAATTTCAAGACACAAAATGCCTGCATCACAAACTATGGATGTGGCAATGCTGGAGTCTGTAGTGCTTTGCTGTATCACTTTTTAGACTAATGCAGCCTTCATGATACTATGCAGTCCCTTGGAGACTAAGTATGAAAGAAAAGAAAGTAATAGATTTTTGTGGGAGAAAGTGTCTGTATAAGAACTGACCTGAAATACAAAGCCTTTTGTTTAGAGGCTGACAGCTGTCTGCCACAGCAGCTTTGGTTTTGTTGATATTACAGAACTAAACTTTATTGTTTTTTGTGACTTGGTTGAAGGAGGCAGAATATTAGAACTGAAATACAGTAGTAAACATGTTGCATGTGGAGCAACTTACAGCTGAATTCTGCATCTGGCAGATGGAAGTTCAGAATGCCCGAGTGCTATGGAGCAGACGGACTCCGAGGATGTGCTGAATGCGCTGTGTTGGAATGCAGAGGATGGGCCTTGGCAGTGCCCGAGGACCACAAGCAGCTCCTTTCCTGCACTATCTCCTATGGTTGTTATGAAAAATGTGTTGGTTAAGCAGGTAGGGAAGAAATAATATCTTTAAAAATATTGCATGTTCTTAATTTTTTTTAAAAAACATTTTTCCTTTTAAAAAATATTTTGCAATGTTGTTGCATTCCAGAAAAAAGCCTTGTAATTTAAGAAGTTCTGGTGTGTTTCTCTCTTCTTTTGAGAGGCAGCTGGAATCACTAAGATGAAATGTGAAATGTAGAAACTCTGCTCCATCTCTTAAACCTCTTTGTCTCAAAGGAATCCCCCCCCCAAACACATCTTCAAGAATGTTATGTGAATAGCACCCAAGATTAAACAGAAAAGGGTGATTTGCTTTTGAAAGCTGCTCTTGTTTTTTTATTCAAAAAAAATGGTGAAGTAGGATGGTAGGTTTGTTTCCTCATTCCAGAAGTGCTTCAATGGGAAGCACCAATCCAGAATGTTATAAATGAAAAAGTTAAATCCTTGTCTGAAGTTAGCTGTGGTACTTCTACTGTAATAGTTGTTTCACTTAATTGCATGTGATGGCTCACATTGCAACAATTACCTTCCCTGTTTATGTTCTCCAGTAGAAGTCCAAAGTACGGTCATATTATTAGACCTGCTGCTCTGTACTCACTCATTTTCGGAGCAGAGCAAAAGTTCTTCCATGTTTTTTACTAGAATACTTCTGAGAATACAGTGGGAAGGGGAAAAAAGAATATAAATCCTGATTCTTCTTCTACTGAGCCTGTTATGACAACAAGCAAGACCTAATATTCCCTTTTAGTATTTAGCAGATTATGCAGTCGTGGGGAAGGTGATTCTGCTCTCTGAGCATTGTGCTTTATCTTGACAAGAGACAATTTTATTTTATAGTCACATTCCTAGATGTGTGGACAAAATACTGTGTAAACAAATGCTGAAGTTTTTATATGTAAAGTCAGGAATAGGCAGGCTTCACCAAAGGCTGGGGCCTTTGGCCCAGAGCACAAAAATTAAGACATTACTGCACTGATTCCAGTGTTAAACTCAAAGATGTGTTGCAAATAAGAAGCAGCAACTAATAATAAGTAGCTGATATATAGAGAGATGTTAAAAAATCCAACCACACACACACACATACATAAATACATATATATGTGTGTGTGTATATGTGTGTGTGTGTGTATATAAACCCCTGGTAGAATAGGAGAAAAGAAATTTAGCAACAAAGAGTTGGAGATGGATAAAATGTCCACACTTGTTTCTCTTGAGCAGTGCATCATAATACCTAACTAGGTATGATTAAAGACAATAATATAAAATTGAAAAATGTTTACTACAATGAAGGAAAGCAGCAAGTCTAGGTCAGAATAATAATGAAATGTCTTTCTGCCTTTTTTCATTATGCCTAGTTAGCTCAGGTGGTCATCTTTTTAAGATGGCCTTTTCAACACAGTGCTCAGTTGGGCTTGCTGGACCAAAAAAAAAAAATAGCAGCATCCAGTTAGTGCTGATTATTTCTTCCAGTTTCAGTTTCTATCAGCATCATCTTCTGTCTTGGAACCAGTGTGATCCTCTGCAGTGGTGGTTACCTGCTGGCCCTATTTCAGAATGTAAACAGCTAACAGTAATGCTGGTAAAAAGTATCAAGTGGCAATTAATGCCAGTGCTGATTGTGGTAAGGTTTCTTTAAGTCTTGCAAAAGTCTTTGATAAGTGGGAAGGCTTTTTAGGCAAGTGACACTGATACATCAAAAAGTTAACTTTCATTAAAAAATGCAACAAAACACAATTTGTAGAGTTAGTGAAATCAAAGTGGCCTTCTCTACTGAAAATGAGATTTTGAGTAGGAGAGCTAGAGCGGAGTGCTACATGAGAAGGAAAAGAAAGAGCAGAGATAGGAAGAAACCCAAGAGCAGGACAAACAGTTACCACAGCTCTTTTGGCTTCAGTGGTTATGGATCTCTGCCGTGCTAGGTGCAGTTCAGCAGTGCAGTAAATGGCAATTTCTGGCTCCAAACCCTTGCTTCTTAAGGCTACATGTTCTGTCCTGTGTTTGTATAGCTACAGTATTTATATGCTTCCTCACTCCTTACATCTCCAGTTACTTTTCTTTTGAATGTTCTTTCTTCTGTGTTAAGGTAGTAATATTTATTTTTACAGGTAGCTGTTCTGTACCCCTATTCCATAAGCATCTTGCCCACTGAACCAAAGCTACATTGTGTCAGAGTAGGTAATTGAATCTTTTCTCCAAGTCTCAGTTCCTAATCAGTGGGTAATACCTGCTTTTGGTAAGTTCCAAGTCCTTTACTGGGGGAATGGACTTTAGCAAAGCATGTTAGCGTTTGCCAGTTTAAAACTTATGAGACTGGTGGAAAGGATATGAATTTCAGATGACTTAATATAGACTAAAAAAATAATAAATTGTTTGTGGTAGCTAAAAACTGTGCCTTCAGCAGGCCTGCCAGTTGTGTGCCAAGTTGTAAGGAATTGGAAAAGCAGCTGACAATATATTAGCATAATTGTAGCGGCGATGGCTTAAATATAGTAAGAAGTGAGATTTTGCTTCAGAAAGAAATCGTGTCCCTTACTAGACCATTTGATGTCTTTGGAGAAAAGCAATCATGTTTTTGGCCAGAAAATCTCATGAAGATCTTTAGTAAGGTGTTGGAGGAAAAAGAGGTAATGTCTTGTAAAAATTGATGTTTTCCCCTATATTCCAGAGTATGGCTTGTGGGAGGGAATAAAGCCTTGGGCGTTATTCTTGAAATAAAATGCTTTTAAGGTTTATCAGTGCACAATGTTTCCCCAGAGGTACGAAGTTAAACTCCTCTGGGTTTACCACAGGCTTTTCTCCTTGCATCGGTTGATATTCACCCTTTTTTTTTCTGTTTCATAGTTTGACATTTACTGAAATTGTGTATTGTACTTCAAATTACAAGACTTCCTGAACAGCTGTTGTGTATCTTAAATAACCACTTCAAAATCTTTCTACAAGGATAGATTAGAGAAGATTTGAGTTGCTACCTTTCAACAAAGAGGGAGCCTGAATTGTTCCTAAAATGTCTGCGCAATCTTTCCTTGACTCTTAAGATGTTTCATAACAGAAAGCTTAATTATTTTTCAGCTTTCCTGTGTACTTGTAGTTTGACCCCAAGTCTGGGTCAAACTTTTTAATGAACATTTTACAATATAAGCTTGCACTGTAATCCTCACTTAGGAAAGCATATATAAATTCAGATTGAATTGTTTTTAAATATAGCTGCTGTTGCATAGTAAAAGGATTATGGATTACAGCTTTATTTCCAGCGTTATACTCCATTGTCAGAGAAAGAGAAGGATGAGTTAGATGGAAAACTCTTCATAACACATTAATTGGACAGTATATATCAAAGGTATAAAAATGGCACAGTCCACCTGTTTCATTTGAATTTGTTTGTATGGTCTTCTATGACACTTTTGTAAGACTTGTGCTTTTTCCCTGTTTGTGCTTCTTAGGGGAGTTCATCACAGCTCCAGTCTTGGACTGTGCAGCCATCCTTTGAAGTGATTCCAGCTCAGCCACAGCTGGTGTTTCTTCGTCCATCAATCCCACCTCCCATTAATCCTCACCCTGTTGGGAAAAAGAGAAATGACTCCACTAATTACCTGCCCATCCTGAATTCTTATCCCAAAATAGCACCACAGCCCTGCAAAAGAGATCACTCCTTTGATCCAGAAGAATGTCAGGAAACCACTTGCCATAAACGACTCTGCACAGAAGCACCCAAGATGGAGACTTCTCCTGGACTGACGAGCACAGGCTTGCCTACTAGTTCTTTTTCCCACCTACCAGTTAGCTTTAAGACCCCTCAGGATTCTAGCCAGCAGAGTTCTTCAGCTCTGGTGACAAGTGGAAAACTGTCGGCTCTTCCTGGTTTTCATCGTGTTTCCAGTGATGCTCAGAAAGTGCCAGGTTTGACTCCCCTCTTGCCTTTTGGGACTCTGCAGGCAGCAAAGTGCACCCTTCATGAGAGCGAGAATGCGTCACAGACTGCAGTGCCTTCTGCAGCGTGGAGCCCTCCGTTGGTACCAGAAGAGATTTGCAGTACCCCTGAGCTGCTCTTGCAGCAGCAAAGCAAGTGCAGACGCTTTCAGAATACGCTCGTTGTGCTGCGCAGGTCGGGCTTGCTGGAGATCACTTTAAAAACCAAGGAGCTCATTCATCAGAACCAGGTCACGCAGGCTGAGCTGGACCAGCTGAAGCACCAAACACAGCTTTTCATAGAGGCAATAAAGAACAATGCTCCACAGTCATGGGCAGAGCTGGAAGCATCCCTAACAGGATCTGATAAAGCTGATGGCAACCTCGAAGACCCCACTTATCCTAACATGTAGTAAAAATGTGCAGAGCTGTTGGTCAAGTTACTTCTGTGCCTCCTTTTTCCTGTCTCAGACTTCTACTTGAGCATTTTTTGAGTCCAGGATTTGTAAAGTTGCATTGCCATTAACAGTTTGTCTTCAGAGCCAGCTGTGGGACTGGAATAGCATGGTGGGTTCCAGGCAGAATGGGTACTTAGTACTGCAGTGTGACCTTGAATTTCATGCTAACTCTGTGTAATTCCTTGGTCTGAAGGAGTTTGTATGTGCTCTGCTAGCATGTTCCCGTTCTTGAAGTGAAGACAGTCATTTGCAGTATTCTGCAAGCATCTTCTTACTCCCATCTTCAGAAAGTTGTTTCTGAGAGTGCAGCAGCAGAACAGGCCCCACTGTTGGGCCATCATCAGTTCCAAGTAGGTGAAAGGAGTTGGTGTGAGGTGAAATAAGTCCTTTTCCCATCCCCTTCCTTATTTTTTTTTATTTAGAGAAATTGAATAGAGAGGAGAATTTGAAGTTCAGAGTATGTATTTTTAGGAAGCAATTGCCCTAGAAAACAAGATGATGGGCTCAGGGTACCTGGAGATGAAAGAGAGGCAGAAAAAGTGAAGTCCAATCGTAGCTGTTTGAGACAAGGAAAAATGAGTCTACCAGTGACCTTCTCTATTCTATTTCCACTGCTCTAATAGAGTATAAAGGAATGAAAAACTTGCTTTGCTGGGCAGTACCCTCTGACTTAGGGAGATTTAACTGGTGGAAATCTCTCATAGTCTATGTAGTACCACATGGACTTTTTCTCTGACAGTTTGGAGGGTGGGCTGAAGTGGGTGTGCTTACAGCTAATGGGCTGGTGTAATTTGTATAAATATATGTTCAATAAATCTGTGAATAAAGTTCAGCAGCTGGTTAGAAATCTCCTACTGGGCATCAGTCCAGACTTAAATAGTATTTACTGAACTAGAAAAATCCACTCTGGAACTCATACTTAAATCTGGGGCTCCTTAGGAACCATATCCCTGGATAATGGGACACCTTAACTCAACATCTATAAAAAAATAAGGATGTTGAAGGTATCTGGTGATAAATATGTCATCAGGTACCATTCTGTTCAGTTTTCTTAGCTGCCTTTATTCCTGGGAGCCCTGATAAAGCTTTAAAACAACAAGGGCTTTCCTTTCTTGACTGCAATATAATAAAATAGGTTAGCTTGGAAATGCATTTGGAAAATTAGTTGACCACATCAGGACCAGGATAAGTCCAGATTCTGCGCAGGATCTGAAAGTGGTCCAGTAGATTTGAACAGAAATGTTAGTGTCTGAATGGAAACTGTAAACAATGAACTCACAGTTTCTTTTGATCCTTAAAGCAGCAAGATTTGGTACTAAGAAGTTAGCTGAAGACAGTCTTGGTCTAATCAGTCAGATGGCCTGCTGCAGCTTCAGCTATTGTTGACAACTTACATGTGGGGTAGCTTGATGGGTCAGACAGACTGGTTTTTGTATTAAGTTTTAATAAATGTTGGTATTTTTGATTACTTTTACTATGTCTTTTTGAAATTCTACTGTTCTAGTTGGAATTTAGGTATTTTCTGTACTTTCAAAGCCCGTTGCTAGCTCTGAATACAGTAGCCTAACACCTCTGTTATAGAACATGACCTTTTTGCTAAAACTTCACAGAAACTGACTGTGAAATATGAATGAAATAAAGTATGTACTTGAAAAGTTTGTGGATTATTTAGTGCTGTTGAACTGCAAAGTCCCTGGTTCCAAACATACTTTAAGTACAGCTCCACAGCAGCATGTGGGAAAGTACAGATACAAAAGTGATACTATGATGTATCTCTCTGAAGAGAGTCATGTGAGCTTTAACAGTATCTATGAATTAAAGGGTCTCTGGGAGGAGCATGCATAGAAATGGGCTGTACAGAACTCTAAAAATACATTGTCGTGGGTGACCACTGCCATGGATCTGTCATGAACAACCTGGAAGGATTTTTCCATCTCGGAGCTGTTGTCTCCATGATGACTGTACATTATGCTCACCGTCTGTGCAGGGTGAACTCCTACGCTGTGTCTTAATCCTGTCAGCTGGGTATGCAGAAGTTTGAAATTGTGAAGTAAGAATCTTGGCTACTGAAAGAATTACTGGAGTAAAAAATGTTTTAGTTGGAGAAAAAATTCTCCAACTAAATCTATACCAGCTTTTCACCAAAACACATTTCTTCAAAATGTGGCAGTCTTACGTGGTCTTTCTTTTGTTCAAACTTGACTTGAAGGGAGAACTAGGCAGTCATGCTCAAAACATCCAGCAGCCACATGGCATGAAATCTTAAGATACATGAGATTTCTGTTCAAAGCTCTTACTTGACATTAGAAAAGACAACTTGCATCTCATTGCCTTATATCTAAAAAGGAGTGTCATCAATTGGAATAATTTGATTTCCTGAAACTAGAAACTCAGTGTTTGCGAATTTTGTATTCACAAAGTATGGATGCAATTCAAGCAGGAAGTTCTCAGGTTTCTGTCTCTTCTGCCTACCTTTTCCTTTACATGGTTAAGTTTATCTGCAGCATGTCAGGCATCTTCACCTTTATTTCACCAAGGCCAAAAAGATTAATTTCTTCTTTTGGGTGCATTGCATCTGTTGTTTTTTTTCTTTCTCATGATAAAAACAGTCTGAAAGAAACAGTACCCCTGTAGGCTTGAGCTGAGCAATCTCCTGGCATGCAAAATTTCTGGCATCCACTATACTGAACATAGCATGCTGTTCTTGCTTTCATTTTCATAATTTCTAGTACAAAAATGTAGGGTCCCTCCCTACCTACACAATTTTACACACTTGCTGTACCTAAGTGATGCTTCTTTCAGGTTGTGGTGTAATGCAGCCATATAATCCCAAGTGCACTGCATGGTCCTATGTGTCCAAAATGCTCATGCCCATTTTCCCTTTTTAAATCTACCTCCTTTAAGGTATTTCCGTGAGAAAAATGTAACAGTTCCAGTGTAATCTGATTCAGAAGGCGGAAGGAAACACCATGTGTTCAGTCTGCTCTCTTGCTGAGCAGTTTCCAAGACTTCCTCAAATTCTTGTTGAACTAAAGCTGTTCTTAGAAGAAGTATCCTGCATTGATTTGAAAGCTTCTACAATTAAGAATCCACCCAAATTGTTTAAAGTATAATTACTATTAAACACATGCCTCTTACATTGATCCTGAATTTGTCATCTTTCCATATCCAGCTGTCAGATCTTTTGTCTGTTGTCTGCTAAACTGAAAGTGCATGGTGTGACATTGCTGTTTTCACTGTAGGCATTTTCAAACTGAACAAGTCACTCTTCAGCTTTCTTTTTAAAAATAAGTAAATAGGCTCAAGTCTTCTGGATCTTCTGTTTGTGGCACTCTTCTTTGGATCCTTTACAATAATTTCAATGCATTTTTAATTGGAACACTAATAGCAAAACAGGACTGCTAAAAGAATTGTACAGTATCAATTCTCCCTTCCGCTACTCTACCTCATTTTTATAGCAGTCTTGGCCGTGACTGACATCAAATTTGAAATACAAATAATCCCTGTGTCTGTTGCTTCTGTGGTTGGTGAACCCCTGTATGTTTCAACATTCCTTTGAATGCAGTTTGCAGCCAGAAAACAAAGCAAGCTGGTTGCAGGAAGTGGCCAGTTGTATTCATTAGTTTTCTCTGCTTCTCTCCTTTGAAACTTGTTCATCTTTAGATGAGATTTGAAAGGTAATTTTATCTTGTATTTCAATTATTGAAAAAAATATTATAGTAAAGAACTAATTTTTAAAATAATAGCAGATGATTGTGTTTAGTGAATGTCTGTATAAATTCAAAAACCATAGTTGCAATGTATTTCATACCAGATAGTTAATTTTGTACAAATCTGGCTTCTGTCATGTGGCACACTTTTAAATGCCCATCAGTAATAGAAATACTACATGTGTGTTGGCTTTGTCTTCAACCAATTTTGAATTTTAGCTGATCAATATAAGGAGTCAGTTTTACCTGACCAGCTTTCTTACTTGTAAGCTTTATTAATTTCAAATAGTTTTGCTTTCTGTGTCCTGGAATGATCAGAAATTATGGGTTATTCCATTATTTTCTTTCTGTTTCCTGCTATGTCAATTTAAATCAGTCTACCTACTTACTGAAAAACTGATGATGTATTAGTTCTTTCCTCACCTCAGTCCTCTGAAATCTTTCCTAGAAGTGGGAAATTCATTTAAATATTATTGGTGGTTCAGAAAGCTTCATGATTAGCTCTGTCAAATTTTCAGTCACAACTTATTCAGACTTGCTTAATTAAAAATGCATAATAACTGTTGTTTGAAATAACTGTTTTTGAAGTAAAAATCAAGCTACTCTTATGATCTGAGTGGAATAATAAATATTTTTTTCTAATTGCTCAACAGAAATTTTTGTGAAATACTTTTGCCAGTGTGCACTGAAGCATTATAATTTTTATCTCGATCTGAAGCGCTGCCAGCAAAGATTTCTTCTGCATCTCATACATATTATAAATTGAGGAAATGGACTTCCCAGGGCCAAAAGGGGAGTTTCATCAACTTCTTAATTGTTTTCTTCATTTTCTTATTGTGATTAAATTAATTTAGTTAATGGGAACTGAAATGCTTCTTACCATGCTTACTTAACACAATTTTACTTTTTCTTCTTAGCACTAGTATGGATTTTTTTTAGGCCATATACTTAGGCCAGGACTAAGAAATCCAGTAACAGACAGAAAACCAGTCCTTAGTGGTTTTTAACAAATAGGACTGCTTGAAAAATTTGTATGTTTTCAGTGAAAAACTCAGGGTTGGTTGTTTGTTTTTTGTTTTTTTTTTTAATGAAAAAGTCTTTTGGCTGAAAGCTTCAGTGTTTTTCAGTGTTACTCCTAGAATTCATTTTTCAGTGAATCTCAAGTACTATGGAGATAGTCTGGACTATGGGAAAGGGGGAAGATGTTATTTCTCTAAAGGAATGAGGTAAACCTTCATTTCCTTCACCTGCATTGTTTTGGGTTGCCTGTACAAAAAACAGGGCCCCAGCTGTGATGAGTGGTTCCACCACCTCATGCTGATGATGCAGAAGCCCATGTAGCCAGTCAGAACTGCTCAGTTGTTTGCAATGGCAGAGGAGACTAAGATCCCAAGTAAGTGAGGATGAAACAGCATCTCCTGAGAAAATTGCTAGCTTAGTGAGTACAAATACCATTTTTTCACCTTAAAAATTCTAGCTGAAAAAACCCAAACAATAGTTTTGTTTGGCATAAGACATCATGGTTCTGGATAGGTCCTGTTCTACATTGGCCAGAGGCAGAGTTCAGTGCAGTGACTATTTTGTGAAATGAGCAGTGTTTAGTGTGCAAAGTGTGAAATATGACTGGACAGTGGAAAAGCTGTTTTACCCGGGGTGAATGTTAGCAGTGCCTATTGTTTTGTGTTGTTGCTAAATATTGTTTCCCATGCAAATGTTATACCTATCCAAACGTGCTTGGAAGTCAGAGTAGGATAGTCTGTATCAAAGTGAAAATGGTTTTCACTGTTCAACATCCTATCACTAACCATGCTTGTAGAACACTTACACATTAATGCTTTTTTAGAACATTCTGGAAGGGGGTTGCTGACATTACTTGTGTGATAAATGGCCAAAAGCATTCCAAAACATTTGATTGCAAACTGATCCTTATTGTGCAAGGATGAAAGTCTGAGCTTGACGGTAATCATCTAAATAGTGAAACTCCTCCAGATGTGTGGATGCAACAGCCTGGTCAGAAAGCGAGAAAATGGGCTTTGTTTTCTCACACTGGGCTTGTGAGACTTTTTAGGGAGTTGTAGAAACAATGATAACTTGTCAGTACAAACAAACTGCAAGTGGTGTTTTCCTACTCTGTTTTTCTGTTCTTCTCAAGGACTGTTTGTGAGAAAGATGTTTTTGTTAGTTAGCCAATCAAGTAGAATGTGTCTAATCTGTCTATAAAAGAGAAGATTTTTCATATTAAATGCTCTTCTCCTGTAAACCAGCCTTCGAGTGAATTTGTGTCATTTCTGGCTCAAGGGTGACACATGCATAATGGGAGCTGCAGCCAACCCAAAGTGGGACAGAGCAGAGCAAGTAACTGCACTGAGGTCTATTGCTGTAGTGCTCCTGGTCCTGTGCAGTAGCAGCATTTGGGTAGAGAATGTTGAGAAACTGTATAGTTAAGACAGGTGTTGACATTGAGAGTGAGATGTTGGTGCCCAGATAAACCAGTCGTCCTGACTACCTTCTAGCAGTCCAGAAACAAGCTGGGCATTCTGAACATGCACCTGACGGCCAAAGCCTCTATTTCTTTGAAAGACTGGGATGCAAAGGTCAAACTTGCCTGCATGTTAAAATTGTTACCCTGTTCAGTTTTATCCGCAGCCAAACTTAAAGCGGTGGTGTTAGGAGAAGCAGAGTGATGCACTGCCTCTACCTGATCCTGGAGCCAGTGAAGTTATGGGAAGGATAGCTGCAGTTTCTAAGGCTTGTTGTTTTTCAAATGCTTCTTCAGCATCTAAACACTTACAAGGCAGAGACACTACAGCCATCTGATGTGAAATGTGTATCAGTGAGCTTTGTAGGGTGAGTGGAAGAAGATGGATGCTTTCCATTCCAGGGGGCAAGAGATGCCTTGATACCACTTTTCCTGTTTCCACATTATAACATCTGTTCATCTGCAGATGAATGCCTCAGAGGAATGCCACATTCTTACTTCATCTCACTGCTCTGGCAGCCAGTTCAGTAACAACCAAGTGCTCAGTAGCCACGCAGACATTCACTATTTCATAAAATATAATGACAATAACAATAACAAGTCACTGCCTACCTCTCATATTGGGGAAGGGAGGAAAACACTCCATTGTCCTCCACAGCTTAGATTATCTTTGGGCATGCTTTTGTAATTTCTTTATCAACCCTGTTCTGATGTAAGACCAGTCCTTAACACATCATTTTTCAGTAAATGGACTATTGCATCCATCTTAGGCCCCTTCAAAATAGAAATATGATTAAAAATGTCTCAGTTTGCCTGAGATTATTTTCTGTTTGGGATGAGAACAAGTATAGCAGCACTCAGTTCTTCTTGCATCTTCATGCATTTCCATGGCACCAAAGCTGCAGGTGAGAACTTCTCTAACTTAAGCACACATAACAGCATGAAATTGATACAGGCAATTTTGTTCACACTTAATGTCCTACAAGTGCCAAGAGCACTGAGTGTCTAACATATGCTTTTGAACTTCTTCCTTATTTTGAGATTTGCCCCTGTTTCTTTCTTATTAACAAAAAAGATCTTGATGAAAATGCAATATTTACAATGTATAGCATCAGCTCTCAGTCTTGCTTTAGAGATTACTGTTAATGTTCCATATCTCCTTGGCATGAGAAAGTATTTGTTTTAAATCACACACTGTTGTCAATGCACTGTAATTTTCCATTTCTTTTCTACAGTCTAAATTGTCACATCAGGTAGAAGATAAAATAAGAGAACTTTGAGTGAGGGACTGATTGCCATACGCCCAACACCTAAAATCTCGGCAATTTGGCAAGAAGAAAGTGGAAAAAGATGAAGTAAATTCCACAAAATTAATGTCATAAGTAGGTGGCAGCTGTTAAGGAGAAAGAACAAAGGCAAAGGAAAGGAAAAGAATACTGAACACCAATGCTACCAAAGATTTTTCTCACAGATGCATGAAAATAGATTTGAATGTAACTGTCCACACAGTAGACCAGTTTTCCAGGTTTCTTTTTAAAAATCTATGTTTAAGCACAAAGATTTTTTTCCTATTTGATTTAGATATATAAGCTGAAATGTATCTTGGTGGTGAAGAGGAACTGACTTGCTGCTTTCATTGAGTGCTCCTTCCTTTCTTCCAGCTAAAAATATATGCTGTAGTCTTAAATTTGTCACTTTAATCCCACAAATCACACCCACCTCAAAAGCACTTGGCACTGCCATTAGTACTGCTGCATGAAATAATTCAAACAATAACATATGGCTGGAATTGAGATGGCCCCAGGCTCAGTTTCCTGTTTCCCCTTGTAGAAGGCACTTTTATCTTCTCAGCTGTAAAATGAGAAAAACAAAACTTATTCCCTATTAGAAAGTGCTTCAAGCTTCTTGTATAAGAATTGGAACAACAAGTCATGGCTGTGGGCTATCATGGTTCTGGTGCTAGATTTTCTAAAGGCTGAGCATTTGTGTAGTTATACTAACCTACATTTTGTTTCATGTTAATAGATTAAACTACATGCTCACTGGGTTAATTTCCCTAATGTAGTTCCACAAGTGGGTATAGAGACTGTTTTCTTAAGGTTTGGAAAACTGAAAGGAAAAAATATAGCTTACTAAAATCTCGACTTCTATGCCTATGCAGGGAAATTTTTATAAATATCTCAAGGTTGAAAAGGCTAAAGGAAGGGATAGAGTGATAGCTGCTGTATTGGGACCCTAAAAAAACCTTTTGTGGTGTAAACAAACATCTGTTGTGCTTCTCTATCACATATTAATTTATGCCCATGCACGTAATTTTCCTTTCCAACATATAAACTTCTTCATGTAACTGTAATAATGCAACATATGAAACTGGGGTCAAGAGCCTGGAGATTTATCAGATGTCACATTATTCTATCTAAAAAGATACAATATTTGAAATCAGAAAAATGCCCTCAATGCAGTCCTGGAAGTCATTGATTACTGCAGTCTAACCAGCATACCTGGAAAACACAAGTGAAATGAAGGGTGTGAGTACTGCAGCTGCAGTTATGGGATTATGCCTATCCTAGAAGCTCAGAATATGCTCAAATATTTCCTCCTGAACTGAGATACAGTTCTCTGCTACCTGTAGGGCTGAGTGTTTTCATTATTGTCTTCATCTATGAAGCTTCTGTCCTGCTTGCTTTCATGTGTTTACATAATTTGCACAATTTCATTATAGAGATGCTGGGATTTGTCAGAGTCTAAGGTAAAAAGGATCAGAACTTATAAGTACTGACTTTTGGGACAGTGTAAAATTTAAAAATAATCTCAGATGGCTTCTAATCTATAGTAGTTCATTAATGAGTGGAATTTTTTCATGCCTTGAAGAATCTTTAGGGGCACTTTAGTCTTGCCTCTATTCCCCCCGCCTTGCCTCTTGTGGAGTAAACTGATCAACATGCTCCATTTTTTGTTAATTGATAGCAACTCTGGAACAACAATTAAGGTGACTGACAGCATGTTAAATGAGGTGCTGTGCAAACAGTGTATGACACTGTATATTGAATCTGCATGACCAGGTTTTGGTAGTGGAGAGGCTGCAGGGAGGCTTCTGTGAGACACTGCCAGAAGCTTCCTCCATGTCCAGCAGAGACAATGCCAAGTGGCTCCAAGATGTATGTGCTGCTGAATAAGGCTGAGCCAATCAGGAATTATAGTAACATCTCTGTGATAACGTATTTGAGAAGAAAAAAAAGTTGTTGAGCAGATGTGATTGCAGCCAGAGAAGTGTGGTGTGAAAATACATGACAGAAACGACTGCAGGACACCAGGTGGAGCAGAGGGAGGAAATGTTCCAGCTGCCAGAGCCAAGATTGCCCTGTAGCCCATGTGAAGACCATGGTGAGGCAGCTGCCACCCTGCAGCCCACAGAGGACCACAGGGCTATAGGGATCCACCTGCAGCCTGTGGCAGAGACCCACAGCAGAGCAGGAGGGTGCCTGAGAGGAGGCTGTGAACCTGTGGGAGGCCTGTGCTGGGACAGGCTCCTGGCAGGGACCTGCAGACACATGGAGAGAGGAGCCCACGCTGGAGCAGGTTTCCTGGTAGGACTTGAGACCTCATGGGGACCCACACTGTAGCAGGCTGTGACTAAAGGACTATATCCCATGGAAGAGTGGCCCATGTTGCAGCAGTTCATGGAGAACTGTTGCCCGTGGGATGGACTTTGGAGAAGTTTGTGGGGGATTGCCTCCCATGATAGGGACCCCACATTGCAGCAGGGGAGGGACTCCTGCCCTGGTTGGCATCAGAAATAATGAGTGATGAACTGACCACAAGCCCCATTCCCCATCTCCCTGCACTGCTCTGGGGGAGAGGAGGTAGATCTCAGGAAGGAGGGGAAAGAGGGGTGGGGAGAAGGTGTTTTTAAGATTTGTTTCACTTCTTATCATCCTGCTCTGATTTTGTTAGTAATAAATTCAATTAATATCCCCAATTTGAATCTCTTTTACCCAAGACAGTATTTGGTGATTGATCTCTCCCAGTCCTTAACCCATGAACCCTTCTTTAGTTATATTTTCTCTCCCCTGTCCAGATGCAGAGGGAAGTAATAGAGGGGCTTTGGTGGGTGCCTAGTGTCCAGCCAGAATCAACCTACTACACACCTGAGCAATGACAATTTTTATTTGGAAACATCTGGGGAGACTAAAAAAATCTGGCTCCGAGAATCTTAAGAGACATGGGACTGGGATGCTGGAGCTCTGGCATCACTTGCCAGTTAGATTCAGTAGGACAACCAATGCTAAAAGCTCTTTGGTGTAATGAAGACAAGGCTGCTGCCAGGGCAGTTCCACAAGAGGACTGAAGCACTCTTTGGTCCATATTTGCTGACTTTTGGTGTAATCTCCAATTTATTCCTCTTTATTCCACTGGCTTTCCAGAAAAGAGCTGGAAAATTAAACAACCCCACATCTGGACATGTCATTATTAAAGACCATCTTGCTGGTTGTTGTCTGACATGTTTCCGTAGGTTTAAGTATCAAGCAGGACACAGAGATTCCACATAGGTTTAAATTTTCTTCTCCCTTCATTGTATTGCACAAGTAGGTCATTGCTTTACTCCAACTCTGATAGCTCTGTCTAGCCTTTAAATAACTCAAAGAGAACTATATGGGCTCTGCTGTTGCTGCTTATGGTTTCTATCCATGCATCTTCGCCTTGTAACATAATATGCTGTTCAAGAAAGAAAAACCCTTTTGGTTTTGCTGGGGTTTGAGGTTTTTTCAGCAGAAAGTGATTACCAATGAGTTTTCTTAACTTTCTTTGCGTCCATTCAGCCAACAATCAATGAAGTTAACTTGAAATTGTTGTCATACCTCATACTGCCTGGTGGCTCTCATCATCCCTACGCACATCAAATCACTTCTGCTCTCACTGGGGCCACTTTCTCTGATTGCTTTCGACCTCAGCTTTTCTTTCAGTCCAGGACTGCTTGTCCTCCTCCAACTATATCCTTACAGTTAATGAGTCTTCTCATTCATTCAGTCTGTCTCCTTGAAAGTATTTTTAGACTGTGACCATCTCCCTTGAGCTGGCTATTTCTTAAGATAAATGCTATTTCACATCATCGTTTCTGCTATGTTCCCATGCCTTATTACTTTTACATTTTGACTCTGTACCCTCTGAGGATATCTAATGAAGACCTTCAGGCCTTCAGGGCCGCCTGGTAGGGCAGTATGCAGAGGAACACCATCCACTACTTACTTTTTATGAGATTCGTACTGTACATAAGAACACATTTCTGGTTTACTTAGGAGTTGCATCCCCTCATTTCCTCTACACTGCCATTGCAAAGACTTCTGAGACCTTAGAGGTGACACCAATTTTTCAGATAGTCACACTTAAAATAGACAAACCACTAAGCAAATGTCTGTGGTCTCTGTGCAAGGCCTTTAGCAAGAGGGAGCTTTTACTTCAGCCACTAGCATTATCAGAGAAGAAATCTGGTGGTCATCTGATTTTCCAAAGCCAGAGAAGCCTAAGTGCTTTATTTTTAAAACCTTTGCAAATATTTAGACATTGTCACAAGAAATCATGTTCCAAAATATATTTGCTATTGCAGCTGCTATGTAATGAAATGCAAATAGTAAGTAATGACTCTTTAAGTACAGAAGATGAGAAGCTTTTATTATTTATCCTTAGAAAACTTTAGAGCCAGTGAACAGATTTAGAATTTGCGACATTGCCATTGAGCTCAGCCTTCATTTAATAAATCATAGCTAAGAGCAAAGGTTCTATTCACAGTTGTTGAGCCCTGTTACATTTTCTTGCCGAGGATTTCTGTAGGTATAGAAAGCTATGACAAGGAAAGGATGTCAAGGCAGCTGACTAATTAAAAAAAATACTCTTAATTGTTCCTGCAGAGCCACTACCCCAAACAGGGCAGTATGCACACTTTGGAATAAGCAGAGAAATAAGCCAAATACAGGGTTGGTCTAATGTTTATAGCTCTTTCCATACCAGAAGATATTAACTGTAAAGGCTGTGGCCATCTGAAAGTCCCACCATGACTGCTGAAATCCAGTAGTTTGCTGCAAATGAACCATTTAGCTGCATAAAATGGTGATGCAGCAATTTCCAGCCAGTAACACAGGTGTCTGACAGGAAGAATAGCTGTACATGACTGTGCTGCAGTGACTCAAACTGGGATCTATCTGTGCTTCTGCAAGGACTGAAATTTTGTGGTAAGGGCAGACAGCTGTAACCCTGACACGGGCCAGGTATGATCCAGCCCTGATGTGAAGAGGCAGCAGGCTTCATGGGCAACTGATGTTGTACTGGAAGGATTCTGTCCTTGCAGAGTGGCCCACTGAAACTCTGAGTTGTTTTGCCCTTCTGAGTGTGCAGCCCTAAGGAGCTTTAAAGCCTGAGGCACTGTGGCAGCAGGTGCCAAGTGCCATAAGCTGCCCAAGACTGCAGTGTCCCTCAAAAGCCAAAAGCAGAGGGCAAAGATGTCAAACCATAATTTCTGCTGGTGGGAGGTGACTTCTAGCTGAAATGTTGAAAGGCTATTGTCTTTAAGTCTGCAAAAGTGGAGAAGTTGGATCAGTGACTCTGTGGAACAAAAATAATCCTTCCAAGACAAAGTGTATGGCATGAGACTCTGGCTCTGGTTCCAGTGTCTAGGTGACTGTCTGCTCACCTTGACACCATTTGCCAGGAAGGAAAAATTTATGTCAAGATGCTGTTTGTGGGTGGTGATAATAGCTTAATTTTCCCATAGCTTTGAGTTAACAAGGCACGAGTTTGGTAGTGTAATTTATAAATAGAAATTAGAATGGGTCTGCAAATTGGTTATTAGATGCATTTTTAAATTGTTCATTACATTAAAGTAGGGAGGATGAAAGGACTTGTCAAAAATCACATGATTAATTACTGGCAAAGCCAATAAACAAATCCTAATTTCTTCTTTTCTCACATCCACGTGTATGCTGTAACAAATGTATAGAGACAGCTAATGACAGCTAACTGTCAAAAAGCACAATACAGCTCATGTAAAAAATCAGAATATGTTTTATTGTTCACTGTTAGAGAAAATACATCATATTACCCATGGAAACAATTGTGTGTTCATGGGAACACACGCAGTGTGGAAGGATGCATATCCTCCATGTTTTAGTTATCCAGCTAAGGGTTTTTCCAGTACATTTTCAAGGTTACTCTGCTCATCACAATAGACTTTGTTTGTTATTGATTCAAAGGTGTATTCAAGTGTAAAGTGGTCAAAGATGATTACAAAGCCTGTAGGAGTGAGTGACTCCATCCTGGCTTGTGAGAAACTCAAGGATAAAAGCAAGGGACATTCCACTATCGGGAATGCACTGAGAGCCTTTCTGAGGAAGAAATAATATTTTTCATGGCTTGTCAGCATACTCCCAGCCTATTAAAGAGAAACAATGGATTCCTACCCAGCCCACATAAGCTGATGCAGTTTGCCAAAACAGAGGCTTCTCTCTTGCAGCTGCTGGGGAATCCAATGCTATGATCCTGGTGGAGATGTTACGATATCCTTTGTTAAGACATTTGTAAGCACAGGATCTCAGCACTGATCTAATGGGCTGCTGCTGCAGCTAAAAAACAACAGACACAAGAAGTTGATTAATCCCTGTAGTAATTCTATTAACATCTTTAATGGAGTTATAGCACGGATGATTTTACCCCTCTGCAGCAATGCGAGAGGGAATTGCCCTGGAGAGCTGTAACTAAAGTGTGGCAGGGATGTCTGAGAAAAGCATTTTTCTAATTATTCAAGTGCAAAATGAAGTGCCCTGATGGGCTGGAAAACCTCCCTGTCTTCTGGAATTTTGAACTCTTCACAGCCTTAATGGTACAGGTGTTTCCTGTGAGAGGGTGATGCATCAGGGCTCTGACACAGCAGAGAAGCTCTTGGCACCCTCCCAACTGCTCACTGTGTGGCCACACTTCCTTCTGTCTCTCTCACAGGTATGCATAGCCTGTCTCATCACACAGCTTCTCAAACACAGCATTTTCATTTACCTTTGTGGTTTCCTCTCCTTGTCCCTCCATCTGACCATGCTTGCTGCTCCCTGTCAGAAGGGCAGCTTTGCCTGGACTCTGTCATTGGACAAAGGATTGCTAAAAATAAGTAGCAGAGCTACAGTCTTGGACTATCATTATATAGGGAACACATCACGAATAGAAATGAGAAATTCTCAATTTCTTTTAGTTTTCCTCCTGAATTTCTAGCCTGTGGAGATAAGGTTTTCCTGATGCATTAACCATGTTCATAACCTGTTCCTAGGACAGCTTGATTGCATTGCAGTTCTGTCATTAAGGGCTCGTCAGTATTGTGAATCAAGAATCATACCTTGAGATGGAAGGGACCCACAAGGATCACTGAAATCCAGCTCTTTGCCCTGAATAGGACAATCCCAAGAACGACACCATGGACCTGAGATCATTGTCCAAACAATTCTGGAATTATGCTCTCATGTGAAGTTACCTCATGTATATAAGTGCCAAAGAGCCACTCCACAATACCCTCCCTAAGACTAGACACCATTTTTACAGTCTTCCACAACAGCCCAGGCTCCTGTTGCAGTTTTTAAAGACTATATAGGGTGACTAATAGGGCTGGGGACTGAGGGATTCAGACAGGAAGCCACAGGAGGGTCTGACTAAGTTTTCTGCAAGTTCAAAGACTGTTGCCACCTATGCAGGTGCAGGGATGTGACTACTAAGCTGGAGTATCTCATCTACATGGTTTGTGATTTCCATGTAAATATGCTCAATTTATTCTGTTTGATAGCCCATCCTTTCCTCCCACAGCCGCTGCAATCCCAAAAGATGGAGTAGCCCAGCTCTGTAGTGATCCAGGAGACAGTGGGAGAGGACAGGGAAGGTGTTGTGTGCGTGGGATGCACACACACCCTTGGGGATTTTATTTCTCTTTCTGCCTACGGTAGCTAGTCTCCACATTCTGCACAGGGATGAAAAGTCCAAGCAGCCACTTCTTGCCAAAGACTTCTTGCAGGTTCTCCCTCCAGGGCCGGGCTCTTACCAGCATTCCTTTCCGCACCTGGTACCGAGTCTGCCCGCGCAGGATCAGCAGCATCTGGTGGCAGCAGAAGCCGGCGCAGGCCAGTCCGATCCCAAGCCAGAGGTAGAGCATGAGGATGACAAACATCTCAGAGCTGAGGAGAGCTCCTGAAAACCAGGAGGGAGGGAGGACAATAAAAGAAAGAGCTTAGACACAGCCCACATGCAGTGTAACACAGCCCCAGGAACCAACAAACCAGCTGCTTTCGCTGGCCACAAATGCGGAGGTAGGGACAAGACCGGCTGGTTGCTCTGACTGTGTTAAATTATTTCCTTCATAGTGTCTGATGAATGGACCTGCTGCAGAAATACTGAAATGATATCAGTCTCTTGTACACTTCCCCTTTTGCTGTTTATGTGAGGATCTAGATTACAGGGACAAATTCAACCAGAAGTGAAGCATATCTGCTTCAGCATTATTCCGAACAATGATTAATTTATTTAAGGATTTACCTGCTCATCAGAGGGAATCTAAGATTTCTAGGATTTTGAAAAGACAAGTGGACCCTACAGCATATAGATGCTTCTAAGAAGCCTTACTCTTTGTATTAACACAAGGCAGAAATATTTCAGATTTCTCTTTTTCTCCATCTCTACTATATGAGTATGTGTGCATATATATATATATAAATGTTAAAAAAGAAAAATAAATCAATAATGACTTTCCTATCTTTGTAGCAAGACAGTTTTCATGTGAAAGCAAGAAAGAAACAGAAACCTTTCTAAAACACAATCTAAATTCCTTTTATTATCTGCTGCTATAATACTCAAAATACTTTGAATATCTGAAGCTCCTAATTCAGCTGGGGGTATTTTAGTAAATATTGGTGATGAATATATTTGAATAAAAATATTCTGTAGGCCCTTTCCTCTACAATGATTTTAGAACTCCTTCTTAAAAATGTTAGTATAACAGCAGGTGTCACTGAGTGACCTTTCAGTGTGTAAGCAGAGCTAAACCCATTAATGTAACATTTTCTGCGTGCCCATATGATGTTTATGCACATGTTTTGTGCATATTGGTATATTATTAAACACCCATATTTACATACAGGCATATTTACACAAAGGAAATGAAATGTGTGTCAATACTGGTATAAATAGCTGATATCTTTTCACTGGTTCCTATAAGGTTTAGAAATAAAAAAGCTCTCACATGTTTCTGTTCCTCTGGAAGACCATGGGCCCTACAAGACCAACTGTGTTAAAGCAGGGATTGCACGGCCAATAGAGGTGAGCTGCCTGAAAGAGGTTCATGGATGCTTCAGGTTTTAAGTCCAACAGAAGGGTCACTGGATGTGCATCTCTTGCTTCCCTTATGCAGAAGGCTGGATTAGGTGGTATCACCTGGTTTTGCAATCTGTGAATCCCATCTTTTCCACCTGGCAGTGCCATAAGTGAGAGACTGGGGCAGGCTTCTCTGAGGATAATTTGTAAGGACACTGACTACAGCCTCAAGCTTTTAGAGACTGTCTTCACTTGAAAAAGGTACAGGAATCATTCTGTTTTCTTCCTAAATGTAATGTCATCTTTCCCTTCTTATTAGATCCCATTCAGCTCAGGGGGCTCTGTATGCAACACAGCAAGAGAAGAACAAGCCTCTTAGGATAATGACAAATCCTCATACCAATTCTGTCAGAATAACTTGATCTACCAGGTAAGAAGCCCAGAGCCAAATACTGGATTCTTTGTTCGTCTTTTACTAGACTAGAGTGTGACAGATATTTATTTTTTTCCTACAACTGATACTGAGATGGGATATGGGGAGAGACCTTTTCTTTAGACCCTTTGCAAGGTGCCTGTAGGCTTTACTTATCTGCCTTGCTGAAATTCAACATTCAGGAAGTAATTACCCTTGTTTCCCCTTGAAAATATTAAGCATCTCTGAGCCATCCTTTCCAGATACATGATTTTTTTTAACCTTTTCTTCAGGCTACCTACATAAAGCATTTTCTATAATTTATTTTGTGTAGTCCAATATGATGTGTTTACAATAGCGCTCTCCATTTGCCCCTCATCCCCACAGTCTCTTTTAGTCTCAGATTTTTTTTTCTCTAAGTGACCCAGTGTGATCTCAAGGTTATATTGCCATATATTATCCATGCCAGAAAAGCTGTATTGTAGGCTATAGTTATCGACTTTGGGCCAGATTCTGAAATCCATGCCTGAGTACAGTCTGGGCAGAATGAGCCAGCTGAAAACTTTCCCAGCACAAAAGCAGGGAACATTTAGTTGACATAAGACCAGCAGATTAACCCTTCATCCCCCTTTACTACTTCTGCAGTACAGCGGGCATGATGGAGAAGAAGAAAAGTAAAGTTGTTTCCCTGCTATCCCCATCCCCTGTTTTTTAAGTCCAACTTAAGTAACAGTTACATTAGCTGAAAAATACTGTGTGAACAACCCTTCCAGGTAACCATTCAAGACTGTGTTTTTTCTTTCCTGAAATAGAGGATAAATGTGCAGGTAGAAACCCAGTAGGTCCTTCCTCCCAAGTGATCAAGACACTACATACCTGTTATCTTGCTGGGTGAGGCAGCAGTTCCCTTCTCAGCAGAACTAGAGGTTTGGTGGGAGCTGCTGGAAGCTGCTGCCTCTCAAGGGTGTTCTGGCTCTTAGCTCTGCACCCAGGCCCATTGTGTCCCACTCAAACTGTCCACACACTGTATTGGCATCACAGTTGCTGCCACAGAGCTGGGGCACTTCAGTGTCTCTGCAAATATGTGCCAGGACCCACCACTGTGCAGATGAGCCCTCAGAGTCAGAGAGAACTAATTCCTTGATAATCTCCTCCCATATCCCTGCTCCCCCTCCCAGACTGCTATGCTGAGCAGAGCTTAGGCACAGGGGAAAATCATTCCCAGTGTTTTTAATGCTAGTAAAGCTCATGCAATATTATTTACAAAAATACTTCTAGTTGGAAAAATGATTCCATAAAAATGTCATGGCAGGATTTCATGTTTATTGTCTTTCAGTGATTACCATGACAAATCTGCAAATTTGCCAAGCAGAGAGATATTTGTTTGTTTTCAGATGGCAGCCCAGCCTGGAATCTGAAAAGCAAGCTAGGGCCTCCCTGGCTCCTGTTTTCCCAGCAGTGGAGTCTCCACACTCAGATCTTAATCAACAATCCTGGTGACAATGCACAAGCCAAAACATACTCCCTTCTAACTGAGCTCAGCTGAACCTGCAAAGCTAAAATACATGGGATACCTATTTTAGTCTGGTAAAAGCTGATGTAAGTGTATGAGGCAGGAGCTCAGAGCAGGGAGATGGCATTTTCTGCAGTCACTCTCAGGGCAGAGTAACAGTCTAGGCTGTCTGCAGAATCCTTTCTCTGAGGCCAGGATCTGTCTACTCTTGGGTTTGGACAGAGAAAGGGCTGAGGCTGGAGAGTCTGAGGGTGTGCTGAAAGGTGGAGAGGCAAGGCTTCTTGTTCTGCAAGAGCAGAGGATGAGTTATGGGAACAAAATCAGGAGAGGGAAGAGAAGGGTTGCGAAGATTTATAGAAAGGCAGGGAGAGAGGGGAAAGGGGAAGAAGTAATAAGAAGGGTAAGGAATGGAAGCAAGGAGAAGGATGTATTTGCTTTTGGTTTGGAGCTTTTGCAAAGAGCAGCACAGAGAATTCCCATGGTTCTCTGTGGACTTGTGTCCCAGACTGGGGTCACTAGACAGGTACCTAATCATGTCACATTAACTCCTCTCTCAGTTTCTGTTGCCTGAACCCTAATTCTCCTGTGCTGGAAGGATGAAAAGATCTCAGTAAGTTTGCACTGCCAGGAGGCAGGAGGTGGGTGACAGTGAAGGGACTGAGTGGACCTGGATAAAATATACCTGCTGGGATATGGGGAAGCTGCAGATTTGTAGGGTACAAACACCTACAGGACCACCCCCACCTCTACCTGTAGGACAGGCAAAAGATCCCTCAAACCTGCAGTGAAATCCATCTCCTCTGTCTAACTACAACACATGTCCTGCACAACAGATAGCTCTATTCTATCACCACCAAGTTGGTTATGGGGCATTTTCCAGAGCCTAATGCATTGGGAATGTAGCTATGGATGTAACCTGGAGTGGGTCCCAGCTTCTATTTCAGGTGAAGCAAAGTCTTTTGGAAAGGCTGGCTGTAGCCTCCAAAGAAGGCCAATTGCCCCTCTTGCCCATTTCCATACCACACCTCCACAGATGACTATCCAAGGAACTTCAGGTCCCCCCATCCCAGGAGCCCTGGAGGAGGAACACGCTCCTCATCTCTGAGCAAGGAGTCCTTACCTGAGAAGAACTGGCTGATGGAATGAGGCAGAAGAGTGAGGAAGGCCAGTGGGTCCGCAAAGGACATGGAAAGTGTAGCAGAAATGTAAACCATGCCTGCCACTAGGGAGTCAAGGCAAGCCAGGGAGGTGTAGAGGCAGAACATGATGAAGTTTCGCATGTTCCTGCTCCCGATGCAGTTCCCTGTGAAGAAACAGTGGTGGTCATGCCTCTGGGTGACTCTGGCACACAGTCTACAGAAGTGAGTGCCGGGCAAGGCTGAGCCAGGGGACCTGCTTCCATCCAGCCAGTCTGCCACTTCGGCTCCTTTGCCCAAGTTTAAGTCCTTGCCCAAGTCCTCGGGGGAGTTCTGGATCACAAGGACGTAGTTTCCCAGGGCATTAGCTGAGAGGAAGAGGAAGAGAGCACCATGCAGCAGAGCAGGCGAGAAAAGTGAGGTGGTGGAAGGGTCTCTGAACATGCTGGGGATGAAGACAAAGATCTGGAGGACGAAGGTCACTAGGGAGATGCACAAGAAGTAGGCTGGAGCGACAACATTGAGCAACCTGAGAACTAGCATTGCGGATTACGTTCCTGCGGGGGAAAGCAAGGAGAGAAGGAACATCACCGCTCCGGCTGCACACTTCATCCTTCCATTTCCTGCCGGGTCCCGGCCCCGCTGCCTTCGGGAAGTGCCCTCCGGGGGCCGCTCTCCCTCGCCGCCGCCCCACGGCCCCTGCCGGGCCGAGGCAACGGGACAGCCCGTGGGCAGCGACCGCTCCCCGGTTCCCGGAGGAGACCCCCCGGCCCCGGCGCCGGCCTCCGGGGAACTTGCAGCAGCGGTGCCCCGGAGGGGCTGCAGCGGCTGGCAGGGGAGAGGCGGCTCCCGCGGAGCGCTGGCGATGCGAGCACTGCTCTGTTCGCCTAGCAGTCTCTCTGCCAGGCAGGGTCAGTTTTGGTATTGCATGAGAGGAAAAAAGGTGGTGCTGGAGGAGGGGGGAGTGAATTGGAAAGGAGGGGTGGGAGGAGGAGAAGGGGAGGGGGGAGAGGTTGCTCTAATCCACTGCAATACGGATCAAATCCAGTGCTCTAATTTATCCCTTAAAGCCACGGATCTACAGATTACCTCTATGATAGCTGCCCTGTGCTGCACGAAATTAGAAAATATACAAAACAGCCGGTCAAGCGCTGTCCGGATGCAACCTGCGGCGCTCGGCTGCCGAGCCGGAGCGGCGCCGCAGCTGCAGCCGCAGCTGTGGCCGGGCACGACGCGTCCCCGCCGGACAGGCGGTCACCCCGGCCCGGGGCTCAGCATCGCCGGGGCACGGGATGGCGCGGGGGCCACCCGCGGCAGGCAGCGAGCCGGGGGACCGTGTGCGTGCCCCGGCACGCCGAGCACACCCGCGCCGGCAGCCTGAGGGAGTCCGCGGGTGTCTGCAGAGCCCCGGCGGCCCCGGAGCCGCCTCGGCCCCGCGGCGCTGCGGGCTGCCGCTGCCACCTTGCAGTCCCCTTGTCCCCGGGAGCCGCCCGCTGCCGGCGCGTCTGGCGCCGCGGAGCCGCCGTGCCGAGACCCCCACGGCAGCCGAGCCGGAGCGCAGCCCGGAGCCTGCCCTGCTCTTCCTCTCCCTTCCTGCTCGTCCTCTCCCTTCCTGCTCGTCCTCTCCCTTCCTGCTCTTTTCCTGTCCCTCTTTTCTCTCCCCCTGCCCTGTGTCTGTCTCTCTCCGTCCAGTGCCTCGTGTCTCTCCCTGTGCCTGTCCTTGTCCCTGTGCTTTTCAGCCCCGGACTTCTCGCTCCCTCTCTATATGTCCCTCCCGCGTCCTGTTCTTGTCCGGTCGTGTCCCTTCCCGACCCTCCCGTGTTGCTGCCCCGCCCGGCCCGTCTCCACCGTAGCTGTCCCTTCAGCACCAGCCGCACCTGCGGCAGCTCCGTCCACCTCACACCGAGCACAACCCGGCCCAGGAGAAGAGAGAGGTGTTCTTGGGCCTCTGAGGTCCTGACACCTCCCACAGGGAGAGCAGAAGAGTGGGAAGAGGCATCCTGCCCCTCCAGCCCGCAGAACACCGTTCCTTCCCACAGTGTGGGTGAGGCAGGCCAGGTGAGTTTTCTGTGTGTCCCCACACCTCCACAAAGCTGCGCCTATTGGAACCAGCTTTGGAGGCAAGGGGAAGTGTGGGGGGCAGTCGTTTCAGGTTCAAAGCCTTCCTTAACACAAGCAGGAAAGGCTTTGATCTGGGCAGGTGGTGCCTGGACAGTAGCAGTAGCCTGGTGCTGGTAGAAGTTTTGCAGACACGTGTTTGCTCCCTGACAGCTACACACCCTCACCCCCCTCTGCCCACCCACACTCTTCTTGTACTGTCTGCACAGGCTCTGTGCACGGCCTCTCCTTCTCCTACACACCTACGTGCTGCACCCTCCCAGCTCTCATGAGCAGCATCCCTGTCTCCCTCCACAGATGAGCCACCCATGACACGAGAAGGGGAGAGAAGAGGGTATTGGGCTGCAGCGGTGACCCTGGAGACAGTCAGACTCTGCACTGGTGAAAAGTCAAAGAAACGTGCATTTTACATAATCTTAAGTCCTAGGTTTGCTGGTCAGTCCCTCAGCACAGACTCTGCAACTCCACAAGAGACTCTTCCCTCACCTGAAGGTGCAGAGCAAAATGAAAGCGTGTTTCATGTCTCAGTTTCTAGGGAGAGAAGACTGGAGGAGAGACGGCTGTGCTTGTCTCCTGCACATGCACTAGCATGGAACGTGATGACAGCAACCAAGTGTTCAAGGGCTCTTTATTAGAAATAACTTTCCTCCCAGGTAACTTTAATGGTCCAACATTTCTGAGAAAAGCAGTGGCAATGACACAAGCAAGTGCAAACCAAGCCTGTAGGCACTGGATCTGCAGTGACAAACAGCTAAGAGACACCTCTGGCAGAACTGAAGGGGAAGCTGCTCAGAGCGGATTTAGTTTTCACTCCCACCTCCTTCATTCTCCTGTCACGACTACTGAGAATAAAATTCCTCCAATATTCCCTCAACTCATCAATTTAAAGTAGACTGAGCCTTGCAATAGAGATACATGACCCAGTCTAGGTTTTATCTTTAGATGATCAGACAGTGTTTTCTCCATATTTTAACAGCTTACATCAAAATAATAATAAAAAAAGAAAATTACAGAGAAATCTTTTCATGTCATGAAAGACTCTCGACTGAGGGGACTGCATCTCATGAAAGACATTAAGCCTGCCTGCATAGGGAACATCAAAAGCTGTAGCCAAAGCGGGGGGAGGAAGGGAAGGGAAGGGAAGGGAAGGGAAGGGAAGGGAAGGGAAGGGAAGGGGAAATATGGTTTTTCACTGGAATGGAAGATTGGTGAGGCAGATTATTCTCTACATGCTCATTAAAATGCTCCTGCACATTGATGCTTATGATTTGTCTCTGTCAAAATAGTGGATTCATATTTAACAATATAGAAAAATATCCTCTTTCAGTGCTGTTGTGTTGATATTATGAGCTGTTTGCAGGAAGGGGGAGAAGTTGACTGGGGATGAATTTGCCTATGTATATGCATGTGTATATAAGAGAAAGATGGGTAAATAGGAGATTAGCACAGGAAGTAAGCAAAAAACTGGAACAGTAGTTAATTTGGAGCAAGCATTAAAAAGTAACAACATGTACTGCATGAATTAGATTTTCTCCTGCTGTAAAATCAACATCATGAGACAACTTGGGTGTGTGACACTCAGAAATATTTTCTCCCTTTTTTTTCTCTGAGTCTGGTTTTGACCCAGGAGATGGAGTATTTCCCCATTCTGCTTTTCAACTGTAAGTAAAATCACTTCTCTTGTGTGTCAAGATTTTCTTGTCTTTTGAGTATGGCAAGGGTTATGCTATCTGCCTTTGTCTGGAAGAATTTGGCAGTTGGGCATAAGAAACACATGTGAGAGGAGTTTATTGTTCTCATTACCTACTGTGAACATGTTCTCCAGAAGTTAGCACAGCATACCACAGCCAGTCCCTCTCTCTCCCTAGCCTTGATGATTCTGAGTGTCAGCACTCTACTCTTCCCTGCTGGCCAGTTGTGTGCAGGGACTCTCCTTAGTATGCACTCTTTCCCAATATGTCCCTTTAGCAAGCAGGGTAGGAAACCACTGACAGAATTTATCAGTTGTCAGCCAGCTGGTGACTCCATCCTCCCATTCAATCATCTGGGCTACCTTTGATAATGACTGGCAGATGACAGTTTTCCTATCTTCCTCCCCTGATCTTCTAATTCTTTGTGCTCAGAGATTTCAAACAGAGTAAAATACCATTCCAGTTGATGCTATGCTCTGATACAGCCTGCCCTGTCCTTGAAGGTTTCGCTTTAAATTGCATCCCAAATTATGTATACTTTCATCCATCTCAAAATGTGCATTGCCTTAGTCCACACTGCTCATTTATTGTTCGAGATACAGTCTGGTTGTGATTTTTCTTTGGAATGAGTAACTTAACCTCTGTTATTTGTTGTGACATTTTTAAAGAAATGAATTCTCTCCATGGTAAACCAGGTGCTGCTTGATTTAAATTGTCACTTAACTACAAATTTTATGAAGTGGTTTCTGGTTTGGTTTGATTTTTCTTTTTCTGGGTAGTTAGCCTTCAAAATTTGAGCACCCACAATGGTCTGGAGAGGCCTCCTGTTTGATTAGGTAAAACTGAATGGCCAAGAAAAGTTACAGGACAGCCTAATGTCCCCAGTTTAGCAACAAAATAAATATAGCATGGCTGAGCTGCATGCCTTTATGCTGATCAGCTTCAAATCTATCTAGGTGGAGGCACGAATACTGAGAGCAAAAGGGTGCTCAGCCTTTCCTCATTCAGTTCTGGGTTACACTACACAGGCTGTCAGGATCTGATCTTCCATAAACACAAATCTAACGCTAAGCTTCTACTTCTAGTGAGAAATGGCCTTCAGAGGCCAACTCAACCATCTTTCCCAATTTTCCATACCCTTGTTTCAAGTTTACCCACCCTTTGCAGACAAAATTCTGATAAAGTCCTGAAGATCTCAGGTGATGGAGATTCTTCACCACCTCCAGGAATTCCATTCAGCTACTTCTTATGTATTCAGAATTTCTTCTTATTCATTTTACACATAATGTGGCACTCCCTTCCAGCAGTCGAAGGTATTAGTCCTTATACTGGTGGATTCAGAAAAAGAAATCTTTTTCTCATTGCAGTCTCTTACATACTTTAAAGTGGCTATCATGTCTTTCCTAGATGAAGCCATCCAAGTGCTTAAATACTCATTAATTGTGCCTCTTGGATTGTGTTTGAAAACCTCTGAAAGAAAGAGCAAGGGTCCTGGTGTATTGTTCCTGTTGTACAAGCCCCTGAGAGGGGCATCCAGCACTGAGGTCAGGCAGACCAACAGTATGGTTTTAGGCAGCTGGCTTTTAAGCTATGAAGATTGCCCATTGTGCTGCTTCAGTTGTGCTGAGGAGTTTGATGAGGAGGACATTTATTAACAAATGAAGAGATGGTAACATGTTTCCAAGGAGTTGGGATATCACATTGTTCATGATGCTCTGGTCCATTCTAGCTGCCCATGCAATGAAGCAACAGCCTGTGTGAAAAAAAGGGCTCTAAGCCACAATTTATGATATGCCCTGCTGTGTCAGGAAAGCTGTTGCAAAAATCAACATTTCATTTATTTGCTGCTTGTTGGTGGTGTCAGGAAACAAATTTTTGCAGTCAAGTAAATTTCAATGTGCCAGAGCAAAACAGCAGGAAGAGAAAATGTTGATGATAGGTGGGAAGGGAGTGTTGCGGGAGGGAAGGCACTCTTGGGCCCAAGCTCAAGGCCAGGGGTGTTGTCCCTGGCTGTTGTCCACTATCTCCTCCATCCCCCTGGCCTTGCAAATGCCCCTGAACTCTGTCCTCAGAATGGTGTGGAAATTCTTCCCCTAAGAGACTCAAGATTCTTCCCTTCCAGTGCCTATGGCTGCTCCCTTCACCAAACCCTGCCCATAATAATGTCTCATCACCAGAGGAATGGCTGAGTGCTGCAGCAAAACCCCCTGCAGAAAAGCTCCAGCAGTGAAAAGAAGAAGAAGGACAAGAGAGGGGAAAGTAGCACAGGCATTTTGTTCCTGCAAAGCTCTGAGCATCATCTGCAGGTGCCAGGGTGGTCTCGAATTCCCGTCATGCTCAGCAGACCTCAGTAGCAGATGTTATATCCTGACAACAAGGTGTCATGCTGCCACTAGATGGGACTCTTCTAGCTTTCAAGATACTTTAACTATCAGGTAAAGTACACAGTAAAATATATCTAAAAACATTTGTCTCAGCTGACTGATTTGAGCTCCTGAGCCACAATGCTCAACCCAACTGAGCAGACCCATCACTCCCAGGTGGCTGTCATGGAAAGTTATTGGAGCAGGGTTCCTGACATTCTGCATCATTTCCAGGCAGGACATCGCAGGAACAGAGCTCTTAAGGAGTAGAAAATTAAACTAATAAATGGAAATGGTGTTCATTCAAGGGAGGATTAAACCCCAAACTAACAGGCATGAATCTGTGAGGATGGTCTTCCGAAGCAATCTTCTGTCATGAGAAGCAGCTACTGCTCCAGAAATTGTGCACTGCCCTTTTTCACAGGTCTGACATCTTCCTTCTCACCCCCAGCTGGCTGCCCAATCCTCATCTGCCATCGTTGGATGCTTTCAGCATTGTGTCAAATTTATACTGGGCACAAGAGGCAGGAGACCTGGTCTTCCTTTCTGCTTGTGAAGTGTCAAGCACACCTAGGGAATCCTATAAATAATAAATAACAATAACACATGCACATATTCATAACCAAGTCATTGTTTAAGTAGTGAATATTCAGCACACACCAGATGGTTTTTCTTTCACTGCCTCCAAAATGGAAATGACCAGTTACTAAAGATAAAATATTCCTTCCCTCTGCTGCTTCCCTAGGGCTCCTACTTGTTGTTCTCTTGTAGAACTGCTACTCCCTAGAGAAAAAAGCCTTTCAGCCTTGGAAACATTGAAATCAGATCTGAAATATGAAACGTTTCAGCAGAAGCTGCAGATAAATGAACACAGTGTTAAATCAGTTCCAGAAAATAGACTTGGATTAATCCTCCTGCCTGCTGCAGCAGTGCTCTTGGGAGAAGCAATCTCTCTCCCCACTGTCACATGGCTGCTGCCTCTGCCATCAAGATGTCCCTCCACTGGGTCTGTAAAAGCAGTTCCTAAATTATTTTTGCTCATCAAAGTGCACTACGTGTACCTCACATGACCACCACCCAGCCACACTGCAGGTGGCAGTGATTTTTACTCACTGATTTTAACGGAGGGCCAGACGAGGGCCAGATTCTGCCTGCTTCATTTCCAGCCATCCCAGTTTTCACCCAGCAAAACTGGCTGCAGTTTTCCTTTATGATCTCTTACATAAGATGCATTAACAGCACTGGGAGCAGAGACCAGGCCCTCAGCCACCTAATGCCAAGTCAAACCATCTTGCTTCTTGCCTTTCTTTGTCCCCATGTGCAACACATAAACTTGCCCAGCTCCATTGAAGGAGATGGTCCCATGCCGTGCCATGCCATGCCATGCCATCAAATACTTAGGTAAGAACTTAGGTAAGAAAGACACTGGGCTCAAACTGTGGCAGATTTAGGAGGACCTTGGGCTCAGGCACTTCATTTTCCAAGCGCACATTTAAGCCCCAGATTTGGTGCAGAAGAAGGGCCATTATCTCTGACAGTCAGGTGCCCATATGGAGGGGATTCCCACACTGATCCCCTGGTCAAGGTGCATTCTGTGCAGCTCTGAGCTAGACACCAGCCAGGGCATGCTCTGGGCAGCTCTCTGTCCCTGCTGGTGAGGAATAACATCTTTTTCTGGAGCCTGTCTGGCTTGCTTTAAGAGAAGAAATTCAATTTAGTGTTTAGGAAGAAGAGGCAGAACTATGTCCTCTTCTCAGGAGGCTGGAGGCAGCCCCACACTCACCTTTTCTCAGCCCCCTTGTGACCTGGACTTTCAGGGGAGGCAAGACTTTCTCTGTGACAGAATGATGGGGCTGGGGGTGGACTGGGCAAGCTATCCCTACAAATACTGGGAGCAAACCCCAGGCCACTGAGGCCAATATCACCTCTGGGCTAGACAGGACTGAAAGGTAAACCTTGTTCTAGGAATATCAACTGCCTAGACGAGCCAAGGAAAAATCATGGAGATGCTACTTTCTTTCTCAGCTGTAGGAAAAGAAAGCTGTAGTTTGATCATGGATAGCTGTTTGCCAGTTTCCAGGAATCACGTGGTGTATTCAGTATCAAACCAATGAAGACCTTAGCACTGCTTTGAGTAAGACTAATGTTGCGCTGATGGCACTGCATCAAGGTCAACTTCACATGAGTCTGCCAGAAGAAAGAGCATGTATGTGTCAAATGGTAATTTCCCTTATCCACAAGCTTCAGGGCACTTCCAAAGGCCAGTGGCAGTCCAAGGACTACAGAGCCACTGCGGTGTCTCCTGTGGAACAACACCTTCAGTCATATTCTTCATCCTTGCAGGGGTGACTGAGTGAGGAAAACCAGAGGACTTCATTGGAGAAGCAGTGGTTCTCCTCAAGGGAGGACTGTAGGGGATAACTACTGAGGATCACAGGGTAAATAGCAAGAAGAAGAGTGAATTATACCCATCTGAAAACCCACTGAGGAGCTAAGGGAAGAAACAGAAAAATGAGGAGTAAATATAAGGGAGAAGTTCCATAACAGTAGGACTTGGACTTTCTCCAGACTTGTCTTCACTTGCTTCTCTCAGATTCATGTCTGATGGATTTGGGGTAAGCACAGCCAGCAGCTAGGTTTCCAAAATGCGTGCCAGAAGCAGAAGCTATAATGTGCTTCACTCATAGCTTGGAAAAGGGAGCTATCCCATAGAATTGGAGGGGGTAGCAGGTATCTTCTGCTCTGGGAGTAGAGGGAGCACTGGCTGTATACTGGACAGCAGGGACAAGGTCACTTTTGGGGGTTCAAGGGGACCAGGACCAAGAAGAGCCCTGTGGACAGCTTGGGTGGAGGGAATTCTGGCATGATGTGGAGGACAGGATGTAAAGAAGCTGAGAAACAAGAATGGAAGAGATGAAGGTGTGGGGATGGAGGGGATCTCCATGTGATGTGAAAGCTGGAAAGAACATGGGCGGTCGGGGTCCAAATGATCCAGCAGAGAGGCTGGGGTGATCGCCGGGATGAGAGGGTCAGGGGCACTGCTTCCCAGGCCCCCTGCGGGCACCGACCCTCCTCGCCAAACCTCCTCGGGCACGGCCCCCCGGCTCCCCGGCTGCTGCTGCCCCTCTCCCGCACAGCCAGCAGGGGCGGCAGCTCCACGCGTGACAGGCGACCTGCCACACCCTGAGGATCGACCGCGGGATGCTGGGGACAGATGCACATGAAGAGACACAGCGGCCCGGCCCGGCTCGGCACGGCCCGGCTCTGGGCGTGGCAGGGATGCCGGGCCGGGCCGGCAGATGGCGCCGGGAACCCGCCGGGAGCAGCGGGAGGAGGGAGAGGAGGGAGGAGGTGCGGGAGGGGAGGGGAGGAGTGCGTGGCCTGCCCGCGGTCTCACAGGGCGAGGACGTTTGTGGGAGTGGGGTGGGAGCCATTCACCTGTTCAGTGCCATCACCAGCCATCCGTCACTACCCAAGAGAAGTCTCTGCCCTGCCTCCCTCTCCAGCTCCGCTGGGGAGCCCCAGCCCTGCAGCTGGGATCAGCCTTGGCAGGGCAGCTCTCTTCCCCAGCAGGACCCACAGGCAGAGCAGCATCCCCCAGCCACAGCTCCCCAAATTGCCACTGGTCAGGACTGCAATCCCCAGTACAGGAGGATAAAAGATACATCAGATGTGACTCCTACCCACTGCAGTGGGATGCTCTTTGGTACATGGCTAAAATGCTCCAGGAGTCCTCCAAGCTTTGCTTGGGAGGTGCAGTGCTTTCTCCTTGTTTGCTATGTCACATATTACATTGGTCACCAACAGAGAGCAAAAGAGCTGCTGCACCTGCCTTGTCTCGGTATGGTGCAGCTCTCCCTGTGACACCAGCAGATCTGCTGAAGCAGTGGCAGAGCTGCCAGCTGCTGAGCTACCTGGCAAGGTGGAGGAGGGACCAGATAGATGTAGGGCTGTGATCAGCAGTGACCACCACTGCTCTCCTTGTTGTGGCGTGGCTTTATTAGCCATAAATTGTTTGTCATTCACTCACATTTCCCTTTTGGTTTCAGTTCAGTTGAGCATTCCCAGCTTCTCCTAGGTGTAACTCCAGCCTGATAAACTCCATATTTTCTCCACCTGAGTGGTCCCTTCATTTCAGTGCACGTGGAAGAGAAGGGAGGGATAAAAGAGGTGAAAAGAATAGAATCAGAGTGGTTTGGGTTAGAGCATTCCCAGCTTCTCCTAGGTGTAACTCCAGCCTGATAAACTCCATATTTTCTCCACCTGAGTGGTCCCTTCATTTCAGTGCACGTGGAAGAGAAGGGAGGGATAAAAGAGGTGCAAAGAATAGAACCATAGAATCAGAGTGGGTTGGGTTGGAAGGAACTCTCTACATCACCTAGTTCCAAAGTCCTGCCATCAGCAGGGACACCTTCCACTACAACAGGTTGGTCAAAGCCACATCCAGCCTTGGCCTTGAGCATTTTTAGAGATGGGGCCACCACAATTTCTCTGATCAACTTGGTCCAGTGCCTCACTACTCTCACAGTAAATAATTTCTTCCTAATATTTAATCTAAACCGTCTTTCTTTCAGTTTGAAGCCACTGTCCCTTTTCCTATCACTACATGCCCCTGTAGGAGTCCCTTTCCAGCTCTCTTGTACACTGCCTTTAGGTACTGCAAGGTTGCTGTAGGCTCTCCCTGGAGCCTTATCTTTTCCAGTCCGAACAACGCAAATTCTCTCAGCCTATCTTCACAGAAGATGAATGAAGTTGCTTGTGATAAATTATACACATAGTAAAAATATAGGTAAAGCCAGCAGCATGAGCAGGGAAAGTATTAAATAATTCTTTGTTGTTGACTAGGCTCAAATGTTGACCACATGTTCCAGGCAGAGAGATGGGTGAAAGTAGCTTGTCAGTGGGTCAGAAGAGACACAGAAAGACGTTGTGTACTTCATACAATGCGTGGCTTCACCAGGGAACATCTTGCTGCAAAGTGCTGTGGATGTCCACATTTTATATGCTTCTGAATCTCTTTCAAGAACAATGTGTTTGCTGGTGAATGGGAGAGGACACTAAAGGAGCATCATCCACCTGCTCTGTGTTTATGCTCTTCTCAAGGTGGTTGCTGCCAGCCACTTCCAGAAACAGAATGATAGCTACACAAACCTGTTTTCTGACCTAAACCAGCCCCTCTCTTTTTTTTTTTTAATTTAATTTTTTAAAAATTATTCAGGCACTATTCTTTACATAGAAGAAAGGCCAATGAGCTACTTAGAAAATATGGTTTTGTGGAACATTTTGTTTATGAGACAGCCTATTTAGAGTTAATGACTTTCACAAAGGACTGTGACACTGTACATTAGCTAGCTGCGCTGCTGGCAACAGTTTTAGCCAGGGAGAACATCAGTGCATGGAGTGTTTGCTCCCAGGAAGGCTGGCATGTGGGCAGACACAGCCCCCGTGCAGAGCCCTGGCCAGAACAGTATGGTTCATTTTATGATGTGCATCTTCCTCACTGCCTCTCCTAGCCCAGCCTGTTAGCTTACATCTTTCCCTATATTCCACTGCCATTCTCATTAAAACTACCACCACTTTTCCCTCGTCTATCTGCAATCAGTCTTTCATTGCTCTAAACATCATAAAAATGCCATTTACTGTTTCAGAAGGTCAAGTGCTCAGCCTGGACCTTTTTCTTCTGAGTCAGGAATTACCAGTTGCACTTCTTGAAGCAGAGGGGTCATTTCCCTGAGACTTCCAGAAAACATTTCACCCATGACCTCCATTTCAAGCTCCATATAACCATGTATTTATTTTGTTTCTCTCTCATACACCTTTGCCTAAGAGAGGGAGATGTGTTTTACACAGAGTGAATGAACCCATGTTCCTTTCTGTGTGCATCTCCCCAAGGAAGTGACACGGCACGTCCCAGGCTTGGAGAGCAGACACAAGGGGCCACGTCAGAATGTCTGCCACTGAGGGTAGGTGAGCAGCAGGCCTGACCTCTGGGGAAATTCAGACTACCTATTTGCAGAATAATGCAAGGATGTTTGATGCACAAAAGCTGGACTGGGGCTATCAAGTGCAAGCCTGAATGGCTAGCTCTCCACTGGGTCTTTCTTCCAAGAGGTGAGTGAACTGTTCCATGTTAAAACAGTATCGGGGTAGGGTAAAGCAGAGGAGCATTTGATTAGTGGCAGGTTGTTGGGGTGAAGAGAGCAAATCCCCAAGCAAGAAGTTGCACCATTTGCTTGTGGTGATGCAGGAGCAGGTGGGAACATCCACAGACACTGCTGCAGGCAGGAGGGGCTGACAGCCGGGAGGGCTGGGGATGGCATTTGTGAAGATGACCGTGCTGGGTTTAGGATGCAGTGGGGACCTGGACAATTTGAGCTGCTTGTGCTGAAGGCCCAGCTATGGTGTCTTGTGGAGCAGGGCTGGTGGTGTCTGGGCAGCATCATGGGAATATATTTCTTACCCAGGCCAGCCAAGGAACAGAGTCACAGAGAAATCCTGTGCCTGCAAGTACTGAACCACACTATCCCCCACCTGACTGGCAACTGGGAAGAGCCAATTAGCATATTTTAATGCAACTGATTAGTGCATGGTCACGCAGTCTGAGTGGTGGGTGATTTTTGAAGCAGATTTGAAATTATAAGCATGCAGACACCAAACCACAAGGGAGCTGGCATGGGGGAAAGACGATTTCCCAACATAGTAGCTTTGGCCCCAATTTCTCACCTATTTCCAATGGCAAGCTGCCTTTAAAGAGCCCTGAGAAGGTCCGGGGTGAGCACTTGAAAATTAAGAAATTAACTTTTTTTAATTAACGGAACTGAGGTGGGTGGTGTGATGGTGGCTCAGCCTCTGCTGGAGCTCTTCTAGCTCCTCCTTTTGCACAGCTTAAGTCCCGTGGTCTCCTGAGGGAAGGAGAAGCTCCTTGCTTGGGGCCGGGGGTCGCCGCCAGGCAGCCCCCAGAGGAGGGCACAGAGCCTGTGCCGCATGTCGGGGGCTGTGCCGGAGCTGCTGCCCCTCTTTCGGGCTCTGGGAGCGGGCTGTGCGGCGTTCCCCGGCCGGGCTGGGGCTGCCTCAGCCGGGGGTCACCCGCAGCTGCCCCGCCCTCCGCTGTGCAAGGAGCTGCTGCCGGCAGGAGCTCCGTTTCCTTAGTTACGGCAGGCGGGAGATATTCCGGGAAGGAGGCAGGCAGAGCCAGGAAAGGCCGGCAGGTCTGCGGGGACGCAGCCCTGCGCGGCCCGGGCTTCCCCGGCCCTCACACCGTGTCGGAGCCGCCTGGGCTCCGTGTCCCGGCTGGCCGCCCGGTGCCCCGCAGTCCAGACCGAGGGATGCCCACGGCCGGGGCGGGAATGGGCACAGAATTGCTGCGGGGCCGTGCCAGGGGCATCCAAGCAGCACCCCGGGGAGGGCGCGATCCGACCTCCACAGGGGCGAGCTTCCGTCTCTTGTCCAGGGAGAAGAGATTCATTCCTGCTTTTACAGCAAGAAAATAATGTAATGATTCTATCAGCCCTCCAAGGAAATAAGTAATTCTCTCCTAGAAGCAGTTTGCAGATAAGAAAGTCTGGGAGCACATGCAGGACTGTGCAATGCCATTCTGTGCTTTTGCCCATTTCTAGCCTCACCTCCCAGGTTCTGTATCCAGGCCTGCCCACACTGCAGAGCCCCACGGAGCCCTGCACTGGCTCCCACCCCTGCACCAGGGAGGTCAGGGCTCTCTTCGATGTTTGCCTACAGGCAGCCATTTGCCACGGGCTGGCACGCTGTGCTCACCACACTCCAGCTGGCCCACTCCTCCTGGTGAGGAGCAGCCGGCACGGGGATATCCTGGCAGAGCCATGCGCCGTGCCAAGCTGGGCTGCCAGCCTGGGACACAGTCTAGCTGGCTCCAGGTGTAGGGATCAAGAACTCAAGGGTGTTTTCATTGCCTGACCCTTCAAGTTTGCCTCCGATCTGGGCAAATTGCAGTTTTCCAGTTTCACAAGCATCAGCTCCATAGGGGTATTCAAAGGCACATCTCCAGCTAAAGGCAACACCTCTGACAGTATTTAGCTCTGAAGCTCAGAGATACTGGTGCTGCCCAAGGGTAAACCAACAGCTTTTCTAAAAACATAGACACAATAGCCTTTTTCTACAGATGTCATTCCAAGGAACAGTCGCACCATTTTGCTTGAAATGTGTCTAGACAAATTCAGCCTGAGTCCCTCAGTCTGCCTGGAAAAATTCAGCATAAATATTAAAGCCATAAACGACGAAAAAGAGGAATTACAATTGAGAGATTCATACAGACAGCAGGATGCAGTGCTAGAGACCCAGCTGCCCAACAGCTCCCTGTGCCTCATCCTCCTGCTGCCTCTGGCTGCAGCTCCACATCTCTCCCACACCACAGCAGGTTCTAAGCAATGCAGGAAGGAGGTATTGTGCTCCTTCACACACAGAGCTGGAGCTGAGCCACACACCACTCATGGTTCTCAGGCATGTGGAGGACTTGAAAACCATGAGCCCTTGTGGGACTGTACCTGTAAGGCTCTTCTTGGGCCAAAATCATGGCCACTGAGGCCCAGTATACAACAGAAAATGAAGGGGTTTTTCTCCCTTTTGGGGCTGGTCTATTTCCTTTTTTGTTTATTATTCTATTCTATTCTATTCTATTCTATTCTATTCTATTCCAACTAGGCACAGTCTGGGCCAGAGGCAGCAAGAAACAGGTGTCTCCAGGGAATGACTTACAGACAGGCAAGGTTTGTCCAGCTTTGTGTGATCCCTGATGTCTTGGCAGGCCAAAGGAAGGGGAGAGGGTGTTCCTTTGGGACTGGGGCAGGGTGTTCCTTTGGGACTGGTGAAGCTCACCAGCAGCAAGGTTGCCAGATCTGCTGAGAATTCAACATTTCCCAGCAGTGTTTGCCAATGTAAGCGATCAAACATGTTGGCTTCCAGTTCAGTAAGTCAGCAAAGCCATGGCTTCTTCTTCATTGCTCAGAAGCAGGGGATCAAATATTGAGGACCCAGTGGCAGATCACAGTCATGAGGCATTCTAGAAAGTCCCCATGGATTTGTTTCTCCCACAAGCTCCCATTACTAAGCTGGCATGGTGGTCTCTCTCTCCTGAGGTAGACAGTGTCTCCTGATGCACGGCAGCAGTCAAGGTCTCCAAGCCCCAGTGATGCTGCAGGACTGGCACTGGCTTGTCTGGAGCGAGAGAGCAAGCTGTGTGGCTTCTGCTCATCATACATACGACTAAAGAAGATACCAGTGAAAGAGATTTGGAAATTTATTTTAACTTAGCTGCTCCCTAAAATTTTAGGCATGCATTGATTGGGCTATGGTGGTAGCTCTTGGCTGGAAATAAAGGTCTTATTTATATGAAACTCATTTACATGAAACTGAAGTTTTATCAAAAGACATCATGTTGTACCCAACCTGTTTTCTGCACCATGCTCCAGCAGATCAGAAGTCAGCTGAGTGCTACCTCAGCCTTGGGGAGCCTAAAAAAAGAAAGACACTATAGGGGACACCGGGCTTTCACCCCTTGGTTCCTCATGGTGTGTGAGCTGTGCCAGCCATCTCCACTAGCAGTGTGAATGAAGATTCTTTGCTGGTAGCTCTTATATTATATTCATCCCCTGATGCTTCTCCTGGTGATTTTCATAGCTGTGCTTGTGAGACTGGAAGGTCCTTTACTTAAATGGCTGGAGTTTAACCACTGGACTGTGCTTCTTCAGCCCAAAACAGATGAAATGAGCCAAAACGAGCTTTCAGAGGATGCTGCAGAACAACACTATTGACTCAGCATCTGGAGAAGTCACAGATGTGGGACCCCCAGGTCCCCAGTACGAGTTGGGAGCAATGAAACACTTGGCATGCCAGTGAGACTTCTCTTCAGTAACATTCTCGTGACTGTTCCCTGGTAGCCCACTTGCAGATGTGTCTCTGGCCATCATTTGGGAACAGTGCTGGCCAGGCAAGACACCCAGTAGTGCAGCCCTGAGGGTGCTGCGGGTGGTTTCTCCAGCACAGAGTGCACTGCCTGCATTCTGACGGATTGGAGAAATGGGGAGCAGGCTGGGATGCTCATGGAGAACAAGGTTCTCAGCATCCCTTTACACTTGGTGGGTCAGGTTCCTCTCTCTCCTGCCTGTCATTCCTGATGAAGGCAGAGACCTTCTGCAGGACCACGACCCCTAGGAAGTCTCTTAGCTACCACCCCTGCTGCCACCTCTGCCAAGCATGTGAGCAATGCTTCATTAAGGGGAGAGGTTTTGCAAACGGTGTTGAGGTCTCAGATGTACCCTAGCACGGCGGGGCTGACCGCGGTGTGTCCCACTGCCGCGTCGATGGCCCCTGGGGCCCGTTCCGCTCGCCCCGGGGCACACCTGGCGTTCATCCCGAGGAGCCCGAGCGCCGCGGAAGCCGCTCGGAGCGGCGGATGCGGCGGGCACAGCCTCCCAGCCAGAAATAGCTGAGACGCGCAGACCCCGCACCCAGGCGCTGTGCCGGCAGCTCCCGCCCGCTCCCCGCTCCGAGCGCCGGGGCCGCCGCCTCGCCGCCTCCTCGCCGCGGATGCCACGGGCACGGTACGCAGAGCGGCGGGGCTGC